>NC_134533.1:79582592-79892138 GCF_050624435.1 Tenrec ecaudatus
AAAGAATATTGGAGGCACCATTAAATGCCGAAAGTATCTTGTGTGAAGTAAAGTCAGAGTGTTCCTTAGAGGTAAGGATGGCAAGGCTTAGTTTTACATATTTTGGATGTACTGTCAGAAGAGACCAGTCCCAGGAGAAGGACATTTTGCTAGTAAAGGGGGAGGGGGCAGCAAAAAAGAGGAAGGCCCACATGAAATGGATTGATACAAATGTTGCAACAATGGGATGGAGTGGAGGAACAATCATGAGGACTGGGCACTCTCTCATCCTGTGGTGTGTAGGGATCGCTGTGGGTCAGAACAGACTGGATCGCACCTAACTACAACAACATGTCTGTCTCTATGCCTACATCTATGTTGATCCAGATCTACATTATAGGATCTCCACAACTCTGCTGCACAAGACCTGTAAGTGTTGACGAGCAAAGATGTCATTTTGAAGACTAAGGTACACCTGACCGAAGCCATGGTATTTTCAATTGCCTCATATGATGCACAATGAATAAGAAAGACGACGGAAGAATCAGTGTACTAAAATTCTAGTGTTGGTAAAGAATATTGAAAGTAGCATTGGCTTAAAGAAGACCAAATAGATCTGCCTTGAAGGAAGAGGAACCAGATTGCTCCTTAGAAGAGAGCTTGGTGAGACTACATCTCACGTACTTCAGACATGTTATCATGCAAGGGCAAGCCCAGAAAAAGGACATCATGCTAGATAAAGTAGAGGGCCAGAGAAAAAGAGGAAGACTCGATTAGATGAGTTGACACTGGCTGCAGCAATGAACTCAAGCATGACAACAGTTTTGAGGATCGTGTAGAACCAGACAGTGTTTATTATATTGTACTGAGGATCCCTGTGGGTCAGAACTGACTTTACAGCAACTAGCTACGGAAATGCATACTCTAAATAACGGTTGTTTAAATACATTAAAGAGGGTAAGTAGCTAGAGACTTGGACATCTGTATGATAAGATATTACCCGTTAGAAAAGAATGAGATAGACATTAGGATCGCTCTAAACTAGATAGCTGAACCCAGAGAACTAACTATGTTACTTGGCCACCCCATTAGCTGGGTTCCCTGCCCACTGTGTTCACAGGGGGATAGCTTGGGGGCACTGGTGACCTAGACCTTCCTCTAACACTAAAATTAGGGTGACCTTGGGAAGGGCACATGTTTACTCATCTTGTAAAGCAAGCAGTGTACACTAAACAACTGCAGCGACTTTTCGTCAAACGTTAAGCCTAGAGTTAGTTTAGGATGCAGCAATTCTCTGCTTATATAACCAAGAGACTTGGGAGCAGGGACTCAAATGGATACTCATACACGAATGGTCACCGCTGGATGATGACTCACAATCGCCACAAAGTGAAAACCACCCCAAAGTCCATCAGAAAGAGATGAAAAAATTTTCCAAAGGCATATGCAGATGCTGGGCTAGTCTCCAGTCATAAAGAGAAATGAAATTCTAATACATGCTAAAACATAAACAAATCCTGAAAGCATTCTACTGTGTGAGATAAGTCAGATAAAATAGTGTATAATCACGCTTACATGAAATATCGAGAGCAGGCAAATGTACAGAGGTCCGAGTTGATTTGCTAGTAAACACCAGGGAGGGGAAGATGGCAGGAAGCTTCTCAGAGTGAAGGGAAAGTCCGTAAATGACTTTCATTGATAGCACCACAATCTAGTGAGTATAATTCATGCCACTGAATTTTACACTTAAAATTTAATTTTAAAAACTGTTAAAATCCAAATGTTTTGTTACACATATTTTATTTGCCACGATACAATGTTTAAAGTGTTATACTGTGAAAATAAATAGTGCTATGACTCACCTATCTCTACCGTCCTATGTTCTAACAAGATCCAATTTTAAAGTTTATGGACCTTTACACATGGAAATAAAGAAGCACGATTATTTGTTCATTCTATTTTCAAAACCACAGTGTGCTGGCCAATATTAGTTAAGCAACAACCTTCCCATAGGCTAATAGGAATCAAAACAATGGAACAAAGACCAAAAAATAATTTAAAATATTTTTAAACAGAGGCATATGGGCCAAGACCCTATCAGCCATTTAAATTATGAAACATACATTTAAAATATGAAACATACTCTTGACCTCTTGTAAAACTCAGCATCTGAAAATATCTTCTGTAATGTTGCACACGCTAACAAGCACCAGGCTATCTCACTTTCAGGTTTCTATAGTTTGCTCTAGGCAATAAAAATTAATTACATCTGAATGCAATATGATCTAATAATCTCCAATCTTTTCTGACTGAATGAAAATATTGTAATTCTATCTCCCTGAGATTACATACTGTAATTTATAAACTGATGACCACTTATTTATTCATGAGCAACTACTGAATACCCACCATGTTCCAGGAAACTTGTCTACGTGCTGGGAACACAAATATGCCAAGTCTTTTGCTTTGGAAAAAACTCAGTTTAGTCAGAAACACAGAGGAAAACTCGCTTCAGTACACAGTGATAAACATAGTAATCAATGTGACTACACTGTGGCACAGATATATCATAAGAGGGAGACAGATCATTTTCTCGTAGGGACATCAAAGATTTCACAGAAGTACAATGAGTTTTTTTCTTAAATGAGTTTGTCAGAAAACCAATTTTTAATAAGTATGTACCACATTCATAATCAGGAAAAATTATACCCTGGTTACTTCCGTATGAGTCTTACAGATAGATGTTTTTCTTTTTATCCTTTTTGTGTGTTATATCCAAATCATGCTTTATTTCTATAATTAAAAAGTGATCCACTATTAATATACAAAATGAACTATTTTCTGTTTGTGATTAAAGTTCTTAAGTCTTGCAGAGCTAGAGTTTACTGCTCTCTAATTCATCAAAAAGTGCCACGGTGGTGATTCCAAAGGAAAGTACATAATCTTGGTTTCCTGGTAGAATGATAATACAGTAAACCGTTACTCCCTAGCAAGAGCTCCAGAAACAACTTAAGTTCCAGCACAGTAACACCACTTGAAGGACAATCACACTTCATGCACAATCTTAAGTCATTTCTTTCTCTACATTTCTTCTCTTGAATCTCACACAGCCCATATATCTTACACCTCTCTCGCCAGACCCCAATCTCGACGTGTCTCAGAAGATCTCACGCCGATTCCTTTACTTGCTCTTTATTCCTACGATTCACAGCTTCCCTCCAGCTAGCTCTTCCGAAAGGTGTTATAAACTGTAAAGAGAAGTACTAGAAGTGTGTGCCAGTTTTCTTTCTAATAATAGACTCGAGGATCTTAAGAAAGGGCATTTCTTCTGCCAAGGCTTTCTCAGCTCAGGCCCTCCAGGACTTGGTGACCCCTTTTGTCACTTTTCTCCTGAGTTTCGGCCCCACAGTGAGTCCTCCTGAATATCCTGCCCGTCACCTTTTGGTCTTCCGCACTGTCAGTTGTAAGTAAGATACACTCACCCTCTTGGTCACGATCATGAATTCGTTGGCCACTTACATGCTCCATCAGCACGGCAAGAGAGTAGTTTAAACCCCAAATCAGCAATACCGTGCAGTGATATTGATGATCTCATGCTGACAAGAAGCTTTTTGTCTAGTTACGAAGTAAATTACAATGATTTTAATGCATGCTTTATTATGTAGCTACTCAAAAATGGGAACTAATATGAGTCAATAAATACAGTATGAGACAAGCTGTCTTTGAGCTATATTAGAAAAATTTTATTGAACTCCAATGATTTCCAGGCACTGTGCCACATAGATTGTGGTCTAGTGGGGGACACAGACAAAGTACTTTGTGAAAAATGAAGATACATGCTTCCTTGATAGTTTATAAATAATTATTTTATCTTATCTTACACTCCCCAGCGTCTCCCCTCACCCACCTCCCCATTGCCCATCTCCCAGAGAGGAGGTTACACAGAGATCCCCAAGATGGGTTCCCCCTTTCTACACCCCCTTCCCTCCTGGTGTCGCCACTCCCACCGCTGGTCCTGAGGGGTTCATCCGTCCTAGATTCCCTGTGTTTCCAGATCCCTACTGCACCGCTGTACATCCTCTGGTCTAACCAGGTCCGCAAGGCAGAATTGGGGTCATGAAAATTGGCAGGGGAGGAAGCGACTATCAAGGGACCAGGGGGGGGGGGGAGCGGGGAGGGAAGGGGAGGGGGGAAAAAAGGGAAACTGAGCTGATTCCAGGAACCCAAGTGGAAGGTGAATTATGAGAATGACGAGTGCAACAAATATATAAGGGTGCTTTGCTCAATTGATGTATGTACGGATTGTGATAAGAGCTTTATGAGCCCAAATAAAAAGATTTTTTAAAAATGCTTCCATCTAATTCTTCAAGCATCTCCTGACGACATCAGGTTTGGTTGAACACTCCTCCATATGCTCCCATGGTGCCACTGAATGTCTTTAACAACACATTTCTTATCACTTTCAATGAATATATATTTATATCACCACTGTGTTGTAGGCTTCATACCATTATTTGGGATATCACATAATCTTACACATGTTCTTGTAGTGTGTCACAGAACAAATATGGGAAGATTTAAAGCAAGGAAAAATGAAGAACTACTCTACACTTGGCCACTGAAAGAATTCCAATGGAAAAGCTTTGGATTATTCTGATCAAAACTAAGGCCTCAATCAAGAAAGCAACTATATTATTTTATCATTGTGTAAACAAAAACTATTTAGTATCAATATGCTCGCTTGAAAACATGATTTGAGTTCTTCACTTAAAAACTTTTTTTTAAGAAGGAGAACAGTGTCAATGGATAGTGTGGAATCACTAGTTCTATAAATCGACAAGGTGCTCTGGGGGCCTGGTCGGTAGGCAGGGTGCTGCTAACTGTGAAGTCAGCAGTTCAAACCACCAGCCATGCTCTTCGGGAGAAGGCCAGAGCTTTTTACTCCCTTCAAGAAGGGGTCCCAGAAACCCAGCAGGGCAGTTTGACCCTGTCTCACAGCTGCTAGAAACTGGAATCAACTCTATAGCAGGGAGAGAGGATAAATAGAGAAATAAACTCAACAGAATGAAGTGAATTGGTTCCTTCTGTCTTGATAAATTTAAACAACATTCAGGATCAGCCCAGTGGCATTAAACAGGTACTCAATACTGAAAGATTTTTTTCCAAATTTTATATATTTGAGATCTCTGCTGTTGTTACTTGCCCTCCCGGCAACCTGGGTGGGCAGCGTAGAAGTGGTTGTACAGTATCATGGCTGTGCCCTTTGGGAAGCAGACCCTCAGGCTGTCTTCCAAAACATCGATGCGTGTATTTGCACCACCAACCTTGCAGCTCGTGGTCAAGTGCTTAACCAATTGCTTTATCCAGGGATTCCTTTGCAGAAGCGTCTCTAGGGTTGAGGTGTGGGTACCTCATGTTATCACCCTCCCCCAGGTTTAGGGCCAAGCATCATCCTGTGCAGCCCAGCACCTCTTAACCCTGACACCCCAAGGCTCCCTGTAGCTCTTTCCCTCTCTCAAGGTGCAATCTGCATCCCCCTCCACAGCCCAGGATGTCACTGCTCCCAGGGGCTAAGGTGCAGACCCTCCTCTCTGACAGTGTCAGGTGCTGTGGCTCACCTACCTGTAACCTGACTGTCAGGTGATGGCAGGAGTCGGGGGGCATGGTAACAAATGACTAAATTGAGTAATGAGTGACACCAACCTATAAGTCACTGCCTAGTGACCCCTCACCTTATAGTACCAGCCTGGCCTTTGCAGCCATAAGCACCAGGCCATCACCCCTTCTGACAGTGCCATTTTGGAGTCACAAACCACCCCTTCCCTGCCTCCACAACAGTGTCAAGGTGCAATCTGCATCCCCCTCCACAGCCCGGGATGCCACTGCTCCTTGGAAAGCCTAATCAAGAATTAAAACGACAAGGTTTTGTTAAAAACTCTTGAAATTTTCTTTTTCATAACATATATTTTTCTTTTCTATTTTTTTCTAAATCATTTGGCTGGGGGTTCTTACAACTCTTGATACAAACCATACATCAATTGTATCCAACAGATTCATACATATATTCCATTGTTCTTTTCTAGTCATTTACTTTCCATCGAATCCTTGGGATCAGCTCTCCCCATCTTTGTTCCTTTAACCCACTTCCCCAAAATATAAAAACTAAGTAATGAAGTCCCAAAAAGTATGTAGGAGGGGCAAGTGGACAGGTGTTCTGGTTAGGGGCTAAGGAGCTGATTCAGACTCATAGTAACCCTCTGTGCAATGGAACCCAGTCCTGTCCCATTCTCACATGCTTAAGGTTGAGCCCATTGTTGCAGCCACAATGTCAGTCCAGCTTGTCCAGGGAGGGCCTTCTGCTTTCTTGTTGCTCCTCTATTTTACTTGAGATCCTTCTCCGGGAACAGGTCTCAATAACTTCTCCAAAGTAGATGAGACTAAGTGATGTCATGCTTGCTTCTAAGGAACATTCTGGCTGTACCTTTTCTAAGACAGATTTGTTTGTTTGCAAACCCATATTTTAACTATTCTTAGCCAGCACCTTAATTCAAATGCATCCATTGTTCTTCAGTCTTCCTTATAGAGCGCCCCACGTTCACATACATATGAGGCAATTGAAAATGCTGTGGAGAAGGGTCGAGGGGAGGAGATGAGCCGGTCAGGCTGCAGAGTAGCAACAATGAAGCGTACAATTTTTCTCTACTTCTTAAATGCTTACACCCCCACCACTACCGCCACCACTATCATGATCTCAATTGTACCTTACAAATCCAGTCAGACCAGAGAATGTACACTGGTACAGATAGGAACCAGAAACATAGGGAATCCAGGACAGATGATCCCTTCAGGACCAGTGGTGGTGAGAGTGGCAATACCAGGAGGATGGAGGGATGGTGGAGTAGAAAGGGGGAACTGATTACAAAGATCTACATATAACCTCCTCCCTGGGGGACAGGCAACAGAAAAGTGGGTAAGGGGAGACATCTGACAGTGTAACTATGTTAGTCTGGATAGACTAGAGAAGAAAATCCATGGACACACATATGTGTATAAGAAAGAGATCCTTGAACTAACTACAAGCTTTTCTTTCTTGATGTGTTTTGTTTTGTTCTTTGTCAGTGGTTTGTTGTTGTTGTTTTGTTGGCTGGTTATATACTGTTGCTTTGTTTTCCTCTGTTTTGTTTTCATGCATGTTATTATCTCCACAGGTCTATCTAAATAAAACAGGCTGGGTGAACTATCTGGAGGAAAAACAACGGGACTGACAGTCCCGGGGGGACTTGGGATAGGGGAGGTGGAGGGGGGTAAGGAAGTGGTGTTAACAAATCCAGGGACAAGGGAACAACATAGGACCCAAATTGGTGGGGAGGGGGGAGTGGCAGGCCTGATAGGGAATGATCAAGGGTAAGGTTACATAAAGAAGAGGTATAGCTGTAACCCAGGTGGGGATGGAGCATGATAGTGGGGCAGGAGGAAAGTCAAGGGAAATAGAGGAAAGAGCTAGGAGGCAAAGGGCATTTATAGAGGTCTAGATAAAGACATGTATATGCATATATATATATATGGATGGGGAAATAGATCTATGTGTCTATATTTATAGGTTTAGTATTAAGGTGGCAGAAGGACCTTGGGCCTCTACTCAAGCACTCCCTCAATGCACGAATACTTTCTTCTATTAAATTGGCACTCTATGATGCTCACCCTCCCGACACAACTGCTGAAGCCAAAGCGGGTGAACAAGTAAATGTGGTGAAGAAAGCTGATGGTGCCCGGCTATCAAAAGAGAGTGTCTGGGGTCTTAAAGGCTTGAAGATAAACAAGCGGCCATCTAGCTCAGAAGCAACAAAGCCCACATGGAAGAACACACCAGCCTGTGTGATCACGTGACCCTGAAGGGATCAGATATCAGGCATCAAAGAACCAAAAATCATATCATTGGCTGCACGCCTCCATGATACAATCGCTGAGGACAAACGGGTGCATAAGCAAATGTGGTGAAGAAAGCTGATGGTGCCCGGCTATCAAAAGAGATAGTGTCTGGGGTCTTAAAGGCTTGAAGGTGAACAAGCCGCCATCTATCTCAGAAGCAACAAAGCCCACATGGAAGAACCACATCAGCCTGTGCAATCACGAGGGGTCGAAAAAATCAGGTATAAGGCATCATCAAAAAAAATACCATAGTGAACAAAGAGGGAAGTGCAGAGTGGAGACCCAAACCCCATTTGTCGGCCACTGGAGATCCCCTCACAGAGGAGTCTAGGGGAGGAGATGAGTCAGTCAGGGTGTGATGTAGCACTGATGAAGAATACAGCTTTCCCCCAGATCCTGGATGCTTCCTCCCCCACCCCAACTACCATGATCTGAAATCTACCTTGCAAGACTGGATAGAGCAGAGGTTGTACACTGGTGCATATAGGAGCTGGAGGCACATGGAATCCAGAGTGGATGATACCTTCAGGACTAGGGGGTGAGGGACGATACTGGGAGAGTAGAGGATGAGTGGGTTGGAAAGGGGTAACCGATTACAAGGATCTACATGTGACCTCCTCCCTGGAGGACGGACAACAGAGAAGAGGGTGAGGGAGACTCTGGATAGGGCAAGATATGACAAAATAATAATCTATAAATTATCAAGGGCTCATGAGGGAGGGGGAGGTGGGAAGGGAGGGGGAAAAAAGAGGACCTGATGCAAAGGGCTTAAGTGGAGAGCAAATGCTTTGAAAATGATTAGGGCAAAGAATGTACAGATGTGCTTAATACAATTGATGTATGTATATGTATGGATTGTGATAAGAGTTGTATGAGCCCCTAATAAAATGTTTTTAAAAAAGAAAGAGATTCATATACAAGAGCAATTAAACATTGAGAAAACATTCCAGCCCAGTCCAGACCAAGTCCATAAGCCCGATATTAGCCCATATGTCGGATACCAATCTCTAATGTCCTCTTTGGACTCATGAAATACATGCAGTGATGCCGAATGTAGATCATAGGCCAGTGGGTAGAAAGTCCTTGGATCCAGTGTCATTGGAAGCATGTCAGCACTGGCAGAGATCTCTGCAATTAGGGTGGGCCCATGTATCTTGTCAGCTGCTATGTCTCCCAGGGTGTGAGCAGAGAGTCTCCCACCTCCAAGGAGGAAGTACTGGATTTCCCAGCTTTCTCAGAAGGCCATGCCCACACAGAGGTCTCATTGGCTAAGATCTGATTGACAAGTGAGACTCCACCCCTACATTCTTATTCCTCAAATTGACAAATGATTATATATCTACCACAGTAACATATGACAAAATACTAATAATTTATAAATTATCAAAGGTTCATGAGGGACGGGGAAGAGGGGAAATATGAGCTGATGCCAAGGGCTCAAGTAGAAAGCAAATGTTTTGAGAATGATGAAGGCAACAAACGTATAAGCATGCTTGGCACGATGGATGTATGTATGGATTGTGATAAGAGTTGTATGAGCCTCCAATAAAATGATTTTTTAAAGAAAATACCATTGAGCTCAAGGAGAAAGAAAATGTTTTGAAAAAGATGATGAGAACCTATGGAAAGATGTGTTTGACAAAATGGATATATATATGGTTTGTGATAAGAATTGCAAAATACCCCAATAAAATAAAATTCAAATTTTAAAACTTTACAAATAGAAATTGAAATTATATTCTTGGTATCTTGGGGCAAATTAATAATAAAAACTCAAAAAGAAAGAAAATGCTGTGGATTGAGTCAGCATACCTCAGTCGTTAAAGTAACATTCTTTTCCACACTTTAAAGTGGTTTAATGCAGCAGATTTACGCAATGCTTGACTGTTACTTCAATGAGCATTGATTTTGCATCTAAGCATGATGAAATCCTTTGCAACTTCAATCTTTTCCACAAGTTAGTCCAGTTATGAGTATTTTCATTTTCTTTACATTGAGTTGTGATACATGCCAAAGGCAGCAGTCCTTGTTTTCTATCAGCAAGTGCTTCAAGTTCACCTCACTCATCAAGCAAACAGAATGTGTCATCTGTATATCAGAGTGCTAATAAGCCTTCCTCCAATCCTGGTGCCATGTTCTTCTGCATATAATCCAGTTTCTCTGAGTATTTGCTCAGCATAGAGTTCGAGTAAGTATGATGAGAAGATACAAACCTGACATCCTCCTTTCCTGATTTCTCATCAGACAACAGTCCCTTATTCTGTTTGCACTACTGCCTCTTGATCCACGTACAAGTTCCACGTGAAATGCGGAAGGATGGAATTCCCATCGTTCTCCAGTTTGTTTATGATCCATGCAGTCAAATGCCTTGACATAGACAATGCAACAAAAGTAAACCTCTCTTGGTATTCTCTGTTTTCAGTGAAGATCCACCTGACATCAGCAATGTTGTACCTTGTTCCACATCCTCTCCTGAATCTGACGTGAACCTCTGACAGCTCCCTGCCAGTGCGCTGCTGCTGTCAATGTACTTTGGGATGATCTTCAGCAAAATTTTACTTACATGTGATATTAATGGGATATAGTGATCTATAGTTTGAACATTCTGCTGAGCCATCTTTCTTTAGAATGGGTACAACTATTACTCTCTTCCAGTCAGTTGACCAAATAGCTGTCTTGCAGATTTCCTGGCCCAGACAAGTGAAGGCTTCCAGTGCTTCATCATTTGTCTGTCAGTTTGTTGGACTGTGGTGGCTTCTGTGTTTATCACATTGATAAATACTGCAATGCTTATAGTTGGAATGGACTTGAGGGTGAAAAGGTGGTTAAACTGAAAATAATGAGCCATCTGAAAAGTAATATATTGCTTTATCAGCCATTGGCCAACTTTGTAACATTATGAATGTTGTCTGTTTTTATCTACCATTATTTCGCTGTTAACATTTGACTTGGCTTGGAATTTCAACAGTGCCTCTCCTTTCCCAGTTTGGGTTTGATTTCTAACTTTAGCTGATCACTTCCTCTCTACTTCAGTTTGGCTGAGCAGAATCTCCGGGGATGTAGTACTGAATTAAAACTATTGTCTTCCTCCAAAGGAGCACAAATGTAACATTTTCCTTGATACCGTTTTCTGACCAACACTGCCTCAGGCACACACACCTTTCACACACAATAAAATATGTGCCCAATCTTAGAATTCCTAAGAATTTGTGGCCAACCTAAGACTTCTCTCATTGCTGTTTCTAGACTGTCTCTAGAGTCTGGAACTCCAAATCTAGCTCTAAATGAGAAAATCTCTAAATACTTGGTAATGTGTATCTAGTTCATTCAGTTTAACATTTAAGTTACACTGAATGGCTGACAAACATAACCCCTACTATTATATTATGTGTGTGATATTAAAAACATACAGAATAGGAATATGAAATCCTTTTGATATTTAATGTTTTATCATTTGAGAGACTTAACATGTCTCTTATGATACATAAATTTAATAAGTTTGAACATCCTCCATGGTCCTAGAAAAAATAGGAGGCAGGTATTTCCTGAGACACTTATTAATATCTTGTTGATACTACCTCAAACATGTGTATAAATAGAGTAAATGTCACAGAAAGTTGTAAGCCACTACGTGTTCTGCTTACTCTTTGTCATCACACACTACAGAGTTTAATTCTTTATTGGATTATTTTCAAAACCATAAATTGAAAGAGAAGAAATTTGATCTTCATCCATTGAAGAAAATTATTCTCTCCTAGAATTAGATTCCTCACTTTGCATAAATTCTATTTTCTAAGGGTGAATTAATTATCCATAAAAAGAAATGAGTAGTTTCAGTCCTATTTTAAAGCTTGATATACCCTCACCAGCAGTAGTAATTGAAAAAAAATCAATCTTGAAATGAATAGGAAGTTGTCTTCAAACTACAAAAGATGTTTTTAGAATGACTGAGTATGTGAAGGAGACCTGTGTGTTGGGTGATAGGAGAGGTGAATGGAAAACCACAGTAAAAGGGCACTTGCCTAAGGCCTCTTGAATGTCATTCTATCAGGAAAACATAACTTTGAGACTTGTTTTGCATCGATCTCTGAATTCTTGAGAGTTGAAGTTTATCATGGCCTGTTTCATTAAAAGACCTTCCTACTCAGATGCGACATGGATATTGATTATTTCTTGATCATCCACCAAGCATTTACCAAGATTTCAATTTGGTAAGCTCATTCTCCATTCACGTGATTCAGATGGAATCTCCAACTCCCAGGTTCTGAATTAGATCCTGAGGTCTAGTCTACTACTCTGAAACATGCCAGGGTATGTGACGGGAGCTGAAACTACTCCCGAGCCAATCAGTGCTGCGTCTGTGGATGTCACCTGAGTGAAGATGACAAATAAAAGGTATTCACCCTTGTGGAAGTTATATAATCTGTGGTCAATTTGAGTATTAGGAGTGAAGGGGTGGGGTTTAGCCTGTCAATCAGGTCACAGATTGATGACCTCATTTGGAGGCGCTGAGGAGGCAAATAGCTCACTGGAGGCAGAACACAGGCTCACTTCCTGGGAGACATTCCTGCAGACAAGACACATGGAGCTGCGCTAGAGCCACATGGAGACCCCTGCCAGTGTTGAAATGTTTCCACTGCCACTGGATCCGCAAGACTCCCACCCCCTGGCCTGTCATCTTCCTGTATTAGGTGTCATTGCAAGTGTTCCTGAGTCTGAAGAGGACTTTATAAATTGGTATCAGACATATGGGCTAATATTGGATTTATGGACTTGATCTTGACTGGGATTTTTTTTCTCAATATTCAATTGCTCCTGTATACAAAATCTTTTCTACTATCCATATGTGTCTATGAATTTGTTTCTTTAGCCACCCAGACTCACACATGCTTTTATTCTGAAACAAAACAAAACTATAGTTTTGGTGACGAATATTGAAAGTATCATGGACTGCCAAAAGAACAAACAGATCTGTCTTGGAAGAAGTGCAAGCAGAATCATCCTTAGAGGCAAGGATGGTGAAACTTGATCTTACGTATTTTGGACATGTTGTCAGGAGAGGCCAGTGCTTGGCGAAGGACCTCATGCTCAGTCAATGAGGAGCAGTGAAAAGGGGAAGGTCCTTGGCAAGATGGATTAACACAGTAGCTTCAACGATGCACTCAAACCAAGCAACAATTACGAAGATGGCACAGGACCATGTGGCAATTCCTTCTGCTGTACATAGGATCTCAGGGAGTCAACAAAGTCTCAACAGCACCTGAGAGCACCATCAGTTTCATTCTACCCTTGGATTTGAAAGCCTGTAGTGAGACGGGCAGCTCTCTGAAAGTGGAGACAGCACAGAGGAAGGAGGAGTGAAAGGAATGGAGATAAAACAAGTCATGGTGGCAACTCTTCCTCTGGATTTTTAGATTATTTAAGCCAGCAAGTGCTTTCATCACATAATTCATTTTTACATAATTCAACTTAATTAATGTTTACCGTCATAAACAAATGAGTCCTCCTTGACAAGGTGACTCCAATATGACAGATTCATACTGAAGGAAGGAAATATATTACTAGAATTATGACCTCAAGTGGCCAAATTATTCATAAACTTTAAAATAGTATATGATATGATTTTGAATGCTAGTAAAATTCAGAATGGCTAGGTGATTTAACTTGTTTCATCACCTATAAAATCAGAATAATAACATCATCTATAAAATCAGAATAATACTTCTATGCCTTCTTTAGCATTTAACTGGGTAGTGTATGTTTGTCTGCCTTTTAGCACAGTGCCTGGTATATTAATATATATTAGTCTAATATTGTATTGTGTATCTCTTATTGTTTATTAAAACTTTGCAGAGGTCTCTGCAGAATTCCTATAGGATGGTAGATCCATTCAAGTTGGTTCCATCTCTTAGTGATCCTATGGACAACAGAACAAAATACTTTACAGTCCTACACCATCATCAAAATGTTATTATGTGTGAGCTCATTGCTGTAGACATTATGTCGGTCTATCTCACTGGAAGTCTTCCTCTTTTCACTGACCCTGACTTTATGAAGTGTGATATCCTTTCCTAGACACCGTTCTCTCCTGATATCATGTGCAAAGGATGTCAGAAAAACTTTCCCCATCCTTGCCTTGAAAATGCATTCTGATACCATCAATATTTTTCTCCAACATCATAATTCAAATGCATCAATCTTTTTGCTATCTTCCCTATTCATTATCCATATTCATATGCCTATGAGTAAATTGAAAATAATATGGCTGGGGTCAGGTCCCCATTAGTCTTCAAAGTAATTTCCTTGTTTTTCAATACTCTATACAGGTCTTGTGCAGATTTACCCAATGAAACTTGACTTTTGATCTCTTGACTGTTGCTTCAATAAGCATTGTTTGTGGATCTGAGTAAGACAAAATCCTCAATCATTTCAAACTTTTTTCCATTTACCATGATGCTACCTATTGGTCCATATGTAAGGATTTTTGGTTGTTTTCCCATTGAGTTGCAATCCATGCTGAAGGTTGCAATCCTTGACCTTCATAGGCAAGTGTTTCAAGTCCTCTTCACGTTCATCAAGCATGATCGTGTCATCTGCATATCACAGATTGTTACTAAGCCTTCCTCCAATCCTGATGCCACATTCTTCTGCATATAATCCAGTTTCTCTATGTGCTCAGCCTACAGATTAAATAAGTGTGGTGAGAGGATAAAACCCAGCACACACACCTTTCCTGATTGTAAGCCATGTAGTATCCCCTGTACAAGTTCCACAATGAAGTTCCCATTCTTCTCAAGACTGTGTATAGTTTATTACTATCCACATAGTTGAATGGCTTGGAACAGTCAATAAGACACAAGTGAACACTTTCTAGGAGTCTCTGCTTTCAGCCCAAATCCATCTGACGTTCACAATGATATTCCATGTTCCATGTCCTCTTCTGCATCCATCCTGAACTTCTGTGAGTGTACTGTTGCAACCATTGTTGGATGATCTTCACCAAATTTTTACCTGTCTGTGATATCAATGATATTATTCTATGATTTGCATATTCTATTTGGTCACCTTTCATTTTGTAAGTGGTACAAAGATGGATCTCTTCTAGTCAGCTGGCCAAGTAGCTGCCTTCCGGCAGCTTCCAGCGCTTCATCAGCTTGTTGAAATGTCAATTGGTAATCCATCATTCCTGGAGTCTTGCTTTTGATTAATGCTTTTAGGGAAAATTTAACTTCTTTCAGCACCATTGGTTCTTGCTCATATCCTACCTCCTGAAATGGTTGAATGTCAACTTGTTCTTTTTAGTACAATGACTCTATGTATTCTCTCTATCTTCTCTTGATACTTCCTGCATCAGTGAATTTTTTCCCAGAGAATCATTCCATATTGCAGAATGAGGCTTGAATTTTTCTGGAGGATTTTTAGTTTGACATATGCTGAGCATTTCTTCCTTTTGGTTTTCTCACCGTACTTCTTCACAGATTGCACTAGAGTATTTACTTCGTCTTTCTGAGTTGCCCTTTAAACTTTTCCATTCAGCTCTTGGATTTCATAATTTCTTCCAACTGAATTAGATACTCTATGACTAAGAGCAAGTTTCAGAGTCTCCTATGACACTCACTTTGATATTTTCTTTCTTTCCTGTCTTTGACCTTTTGCTTTCTTCATGAATGAAGTTCCTGATGTCCTCCCACAGCTCATCAGTTTTTTCTGTCATCAGTGTTAAATGCAGAAAATTTGACCTTGAGATGTTCTCAGAATTCAAGTGGGTTATACCCAAGGTTGTATTCTCGTGGAATTATTTTAATTTTCTTCAGCTTCAACCTGAACTTACATATAAGTAACTGATTGTTCCACACCTGGCCCTTGATCTTCTGTTAGCTGCTGATATTGAGCTTCTCTATCATCTCTGCCCACAGGTGTAATCAATTTAATTTGGGTGCATTGCATGTAGAGAAGTCCACATGTATTGTTGCCTTTTGTGTTGTTGAAAAAATATATTTGCTCTGAGCAAGTCATTGATCTTGCAAATTCTTTTTTTTTTTTTTTTTTTTTTTTTTTATCACAATCCATACATAGACATACATCAATTGTATAAAGCACATCTGTACATATTTTGCCCTAATCATTTTCTTTTTTTTTCTTTTTTTTTTTCTTCTTTTACATTTTATTAGGGACTCCAACAACTCTTACCACAATCCATACATATACATACATCAATTGTACAAAGCACACCCATACACTCCCTGTCCCAATCATTCTCAAGGCATTTGCTCTCCACTTAAGCCCCTTGCATCAGGTCCTCCTTTTTTTCCCCCCCTCCCTCCCTTTTCCCCCCTCCCTCATATGCCCTTGGTAATTTATACCTCGTTATTTTGTCATATCTTGCCCTATTCGGGGTCTCCCTTCCCCCCTTCTCTGCTGTCCCTCTCCCAGGGAAGAGGTCACATGTGGATCCCTGTAATCAGTTCCCCCTTTCCAACCCACTCACCCTCCACTCTCCCAGCATCGTCCCTCACTCCCTTGGTCCTGGAGGTATCATCCACCCTGGATTCCCTGTATCTCCAACCCTCCTATGTACCAGTGTACAGCCTCTGTCCTATCCAGCCCTGCAAGGTAGAATTCGGATCATGGTAGTTGGGGGGAGGAAGCATCCAGGATCTGGGGGAAAGCTGTGTTCTTCATCGATACTACCTCACACCCTAATTAACCCATCTCCTCTCCTAAGCCCCTCTATGAGGGGATCTCCATTGGCTGACACTTGGGCCTTGGGTCTCCACTCTGCACTTCCCCCTTCATTTAATATAATATATATATACACATACATATATACATATACACATAAATACACATACATACACACACTTATATCTTTTTTTTTTTTTGCATGATGCCTTATATCTGGTCCCTTGGGCACCTCGTGATCGCACTGGCCGGTGTGCTTCTTCCATGTGGGCTTATTTGTTTCTGAGCGAGATGGCCGCTTGTTCACCTTCAAGCCTTTAAGACCCCAGACACTATCTCTTTTGATAGCCGGGCACCATCAGCTTTCTTCACCACATTTGCTTATGCACCCATTTGTCTTCAGAGAGGTCTGGGAGGCAGGCCCCAGCACCATAAATTAAGTGTATTCCTGCCCCTCCCCCGAAAAGAACTTGTTCCAAAGGACGACATTGACCCTGCAGCTATGGGAGATGGTCATATTTGACCACAGCACACGGGAGCAGATGAAGGGGCAGGAGGAGAGAGTGGAGCACAGCCTGGCCCACCAGGCCGTGATGATGATGTTCCTGAGTAGAGCAGCCAGTCCACAGAGAGAACAACATGGCTGGCCCTACTATGAGACATGATGCCCCTCACTGACTAAGGGCGATACAGGGGACAGCACCGGAGACACAGTGTGGGAATTGCACCTGACCTGATCCCACCACACCGAGGCAATGCACTGGGGGAGTGCAGCGGAACAGCAAGGGAATGGAGTGGCAAGGTCCCCAGGGAATGCTGAAAGTGGACTTTGGGGCCAGGGCGTGGTGCCCCAACAGACTGGACTGGAAAACGCTCCTAAGGGCCAGCAAAGATCCCTGAACTAACTACAAGCTTTTCTCTTGTGAACTGTTTTGTTCTGTTCTTTTTCAGTGGTTTGTTTAGGTTGTTTTGTTGTCTGGTTATATACTGTTGCTTTGTGTTCCTCTGTCTAGTTTTCGTGCATGTTAGTGACTCCACAGGTCTGTCTGAATAGGACAGGCTGGATGAACTATCTGGAGGAAAAACAACGGGACCGACAGTTCCGGGGGGACTTGGGGTGGGGGGTAGGGGGGGTAAGGAAGTGGTGTTAACAAACCCAGGGACAAGGGAAAAACATGGGACCCCAAAGGGTAGAGAAGGGGGAGTGGCAGGCCTGGTGGGAAATGATCAAGGGTAAGGTTGCTTAGAGAAGAGGTATACTCTAGCCCAGGTGGCAATGAAGCATGGTAGTGGGGCAGGAGGAAGGTCAAGGGAGATGGAGGAAAGAGCTAGGAGTCAAAGGGCATTCATGGAGGTCTAGACAAAGACATGTACATGCAAATATATATAGGAGGTTGGGGAAATAGATCTTTGTGTCTAAATTTATAGGTCAAGTATTAAGGTGGCGGAAGGACCTTGGGCCTCTACTCAAACACTCCCTCTATGCATGAATACCTTCTTTTATTAAATTGGAACTCTATGATGCTCACTCTCCCGACACAACAGCTGGCGCCAACATGGGTGAACAAGTAAATGTGGTGAAGAAAGCTGATGGTGCCCGGCTATCAAAAGAGATAGTGACTGGGGTCCTAAAGGCTTGAAGATAAACAAGCGGCCATCTAGCTCAGAAGCAACAAAGTCCACATGGAAGAACACACCAGCCTGTGTGATCGAGTGGTCCCAAAGGGATCAGTTACCAGGCATCAAAGAACAAAAAATCATATCATTGACTGCACACCTCCATGATAGGATCTTGCAAATTCTATCATGTGATCTCCGGCCTCATTTGTGTCACCAAGACCATTTGTTTCATCTACTGTTCCTTCCTATTTGCAACGTTTGCTTCCCAGTGGCCAATATTTATCAATGCATCTTGATTGCATGTTTGATCACTTTGCCACTGAAGTCGTTGGCAGGATTCTTCAAATTCTTCATTATTAGCTTTTCTGGTTGGTGCATAAAATTGATTAGTAGCTATATTGACTGGATTTCCTTGAAGGTGGATACAAAGAACACTGTCATAGGCAGCTTGTATTTCAAGATTGATTTGGAAATGTCCTTTTTGACGTTGAATGCCATTCCTCTTGATCACTCCTGCATAGTAAATCATACGATTTTCTGATTCAAAATGATTGGCACTGGTCCATTTCAGCTCCCTAATGCCTACGAGACTGACCTTTATGAATTCCATTTCATTTTTGAAAACTTCCCGTTTTCCTAGATTCATACTTCACACATTCCAAGTTCTGATCATTAGAATTTTACAGCCGCTTCTTCTCATCTTGAGCCGAACCCCATCAGCAAATAAAGATCCTGATGGTGCTGCTCCGACACGCTTTACTCCATTTCCCGCCGTCAGGACTGACTCTCCTGTGAGAAAGCTCAGCCCCATTTAGAGTGGCTTCAGGCCAGAGCAGACCAATCTCTGGTGTTCTGCTTCCATTGGTGTTCTGCTTCATTTACCAGGCCTTCAATATCTGACAAAGTTTTGAAGATAAACATGAGGTTTTCAGCGGTTATTTCCTTCGAGTGGGGAGCCCAGTCCTTCTTCGTTGTCTGCTCACAGCCTGGAAGGTCTGCTGAAAGCTGCACCTTGGGTGACCCTACAGCCATTTCAACCACCAGTGGCATCTCTCCTAGTAGCACCGCAGTTCACAAGGCACCTAGTACAACCAACTGACCGACAAGCAGTGGCCCCAGAGAGCACTACCCATCAATCTACTGAGTCCTATTGTTGCAGTGCCCTGGCTCCATATTCCTACCTGTCCTATAGGATGTTATTTATGCGATTATTCCTGCAATGCTCCTCAATAGACTACAATCTCTTGAAATCTACATATTATTTATCTTTATATCATCAACAGTTAGCATGAACACTGTCCCATTAAAATTATAGGATATATGTTTCTTTAATTAACTGGAAGTACAAGTGTATCATTTACATGTTGCAGATTAAAACATATACAAGGCATTCTGCATCTGCTGTTTCCTTAATTTTAAAAACAAAACTAAGACAGACACATCATTGTTACTATTTTAAAACTGAAGAAAATAACAGTGATTCAAGAAGTTTGCATAACCCCCTCTCCCCCCAAAGGCAGTTCAGTAATTTCCTCACAGAGTAAAGCTCCAAGTTCATGGTTCTTAATAGAAATATTAACTTCGAATATATAATATTTTGCTTTTTGCATCACTATGACTTAAAAATACAATGAAGTTTGATTTTTTAAGTTTAATTTATTTTAGAAAGCCTAGACCTGTTGATGATTATCCAGAAAAGAGAACTATCATTTATCAGATTCTGCTGCACTGAACATCTAGTCATTTCAAATTGCACTGCAGGAGTAGCTCCTGAGACATTAGAGGGGAAAAGGTGTGTAATCAAAGCTCCATCTGAGAAATCCAAAAGCTAGCCCTGCCTGCTATCTATTGAAGAAGCGCAGTAGTTAATCAGCCTCGGCTGGGAGCTACAAGACCAGGGCTTACCAGTAAAATAATAGTGCCCACAGTAGTCAAGCCAAGAATGAAGCATGAGGTAGTAAAAGATAAGGAAGACATACTCAGATAATAGGACTGTAATTATAAATGACTCTTAGCCTCAGCAAAATTAATTAGGAAGCACTTGATAGATGGTTAAGAGTGAGCTCTAAATGACATAGACTGTGAGTTATGGCTGTCTGCTACAAACTCTGAGAGAATTTCCCTGAAGTGAGTCCAAGCTAGATATATTCCAATGACAGTACATAAGATGGATAGGAAATCGGTCAAATGATTGATCAGATGCTTGACCACAGGGTTGCTGACTATAATTTTTAGAAATTGAAAAGCCGTTTTTACAAGAAATTCAGCTTTAAACTACATATCCTGGAGAGAAAAAGGAAGGTCACAGAGAATAGGTGGTCTCAGTAGGAGGTGACGTTTCTGCTCTGAATCAATTTTTAAATTCTGCCATGATGGTGAATCATCATTTGGATTCTGTCCATCGAATCCAAACTCCATAATGCCAATTGCATCACTGTTTTCTTATGCAGAATTGCTAAAATTACTTTAGGGTTTCTAATCCCTTACAAGATGGAATTCAGCTTTCCTAAGAAGGCACATAATTTCCTTCTTCAATTTTGTGGAGGTAGCAGGAGAACTAACGTTACAAAATAAGCAAATACATGCTATGAACAAAAAATAAAATCATGTAAGGAAATGAAAGTGACAGAAGGGTGATGTTATTTCAATCTGTGCAGTCAGACAAGACCTTTTCATAAGCTGATATTTGGGGTTTATGCAGAGATATTACAGTAGACATATTTGAGAAAATGAGCCACCGCATGGCAGATCCTGGTAGAGAGAGAAGGGAGATTGAAGAGAGGGGCCCCTTTGGAGAGTTACCCAGTGAGCGGAAGCACGAAAATCTCTATGTGGAAAATAAACCACATCCTAGAAAGGGCAAAGGTCGGGGGTGAGTAAGCACTGCAGAAAACCCTCACTTTGGCATCTAACAGCACCAGCAAACGCAACTACCAGATCTCTCTGTGTTTGTATGATTTCAGGGAAGATGGTATGTTGAAGATATCTCTCACATTCTGAATTCATGGTATTGAAAACCGGAATCAAAGTAGGCTTCAATAGCAATGGACACTTGGATTTTATTTTCCCATGTCCAGTGCCACAGTCAATTCCATATGGAGAGCTCAGGGCTAGGAGTGAGCTAAGGGGTCATAATCCCTATATATAAGGATTTATAAACAGTGATCCTATCAAAATTTTGGACCATATGGGTAGGGGAATGCCATTTTATACATTTTAGGATGTACAGCATCCTTACCCTCTACCAAACAGATGCCAGTGGTACTTCCATATAATTGTGATGATCAAAAATGTCTCCAGTGACAAATGTCCCCCGAGGAACTGCACGGCTAAATACCTCACTTATTAACTACTTCTATAGACAGAAGACAGAGTAGAAGGAGGGGCAAAGTTAGTGATGAAGCACAATCACAGACAATTAAAGCAAATAGCTGTGGAGTCCAAAACAAATTTTGAGGCTTTATTTATGAAATAGTCTGGTAGCCAGAAATGATTCCTCATAATCCTCTTCTTGAACTCTTTATATAACTATGTAAGAATGATATGTATCCATTTCACCAAAATAAAAGTAGTTAATTTACTTTTTCAATTTCAAGAACTAAGATTGAAGTGATACCAGATATTCATCTAACCCTCCTTTCTGAAATATTGCAATTAATGGAGATTGTTTTACTTTGGACATGTGGTCCATAGAGAGAAGTCCTGGCAAAAGACCATCATATTTGATAAAGTAGATGGACAGAGAAAAAGAAGAAGGTCTTTTATGGAATGGATTGATACACTGGCTTCAATAGGCTCTAGTGGCATGGTTCTCAACTTGTGGGTCGCAACCCCTTTGGGGTTGAATAAACCTTTCACAGAGGTCACCTGAATTCATAACAGTAGCAGAATTAGTTATGAAGTAGCAATGAAAATAATTTAGTGGTTGGGGGAATCACCACAACACAAGGAACTGTATTAAAGGGTCGCAGCATTAGGAAGGTTGAGAACCACTGTTCTAACATAAGAACAATTGTGTAGACCAGGCAGTGTTTCATTCCTTGTACATATGGTCACTATGAATCAGAACTGCCTCAATGACACCTAAGAACACCAACAACAACAATGATGCAACTCTTCTTTTATCCTTTATTCCTTCATTCAACAAGCTGTTTATATGTTCACATATAAGTACTCAATCACACTCAAATATACTAGCTAGCCTTCAGGAACCATAATGAAAAAGATATATATTTGGAGGCATTATATTGCTTAGTTCATACGTTAATAAAATACCATGGGATTCAGTACTTTGTTCCTAATTGGACACTTTTGACCTATTTCTATGCAGCCCCTAGTGACCCAGGTCTTTGGCTACAGACTACTGGGACTTTAGGTTCTATCATTTTGAGGCACACAGTGTGGAAACCCCACTAAGCAAACTAGTCTTTACATGGAATTTACCTGTAACAAATTTTAGGAACTGACTTACTTGGTTGTAAGACTGAAACTCTGTGTGTGAGAAGCAACAGGTGACTGATATTCCAAGGTTGTGGAATTAGTGGTCAGTGGTCTTTGATTCAAATCTACTGCCTTAAGGGTGCCCAATGTGTGGCTACCAGAGACTACCATATATTTACCATCTTAATGCCCTTCTTATTTTTTTATGACGGATTAGTCTGTTAGGCATGGTTCTGCCTCTATGAATAAGTGTTACTGAAAATGTTGCAAGTAAAATTTTGCTGAATATCATCCAACAAAAATTGTAGCAGTACATTGACAGAGAGCTGCCAGAAGTTCAGTCCAGATTCAGAAGAGGATGTGGAACAAGGGGTGTCATTGCTGATGTCAGATGGATCTTGGCTGAAAGTAGAGAATACCAGAGACATGTTAACTTGTGTTTAATTTATTATAAAAAGACATTTGATTATGTAAACCACAAAATACTATGACTAGCCTTGAGAAGACTGGGAATTCCAGAGCACTCAATTGTGCTCACGTGGCACCTGTACATGAGTCAAGATAGCAATTGTATAATACTGCTTACTGTGATTGAACTATAGAACGATATGGTATCTATATTAGCTCCCACTAAAATCGTTTTGAATATAAAGAAATTTTTTAAGAGAGTCAGTTGTGTTATAAGAATAAGGGAATGTTGTGTGGTTTAAAATCTGGAAAAGTGTGTCAGGATTTTACTTTATTAAAAATGTCTTCAATAAGGCCATTCCTACTTCCCACATTGTAAGCATAAATGTTTTTAAATGATATATTTCAATTACATAAAATTATAACTTTGCTTTAGAAGAAAAAACAAAATTTAGACAAATTTGACATATAAGTGGTCAATTAAAAGAGATTTTGCAAAAGCCCTAGATAATCAGATATTAGCATCTTCATTAGATAAGGAATTTCAGCAAATCAAGAAAAGGCACACGGGTGAAAAGAATAGCAAAAGACATAAATAATGAACAGAATAAGAAAGTTAATGTTCTTAACTATATGAACAGATGCTAAAACTCACTGATAATAGGAAACTACTACTAGTTCATCTATCAGTCTCCATATTTCTTCAGAAATAAGGAATTTATATACTGGAATATGGGTAGATATTTTAAAATCAATTACATAATATACTGAAAACTATATTCTAGCATACTATGACTTCTGATAATTTTAAACATATGTACAAATAAAATGACAATATATAATCTTTACAAAGATGCATATCGAAGGACATAAATTAACTAGAACATCGGTCTACGTTTAATAGGAATTAAAAGCAATGAATGAATTTAAACAGAAACTGTAATACTTATGTGAGATAAGAAAGTGGATCCTTGCATAGACTAATGATTACATTTTTTAAAAATCATTGCTACTAGGGTCAATTCTAAGTCATAACAATACCTATGGTATAGAGGAGAATTGCTGCACAGATTTGGGGGCTGTGATCTTAGACCAAAAGCAGATCAGTGGATCTCTCTTCTGTAATGACTTTGAGGGAGTTAGAGGGTGAACCATTTGGTCTGTGAAAGGACCTCATAGTGATGTTTACAACCCCTTAAATAGATGGAATGATTTAATCAACTCTATAAACTTGACGAAATTTAATTACAATACTTTGGATACAAAAAGTCATGAGAAACTAATTGTAGGTGGAGCCGGGTGATACATGCTTCACCGAGGCAAAGACAGCTAGATTGGGTATTCACGGTTATTGGCATAATGCAAAGGTAGAGAATGCAGAAAAAAATAATTTCAAAATTGTGAAACTCCATATTCAAAGACTGGGACAAGAAAGAGATCATGTTCTGGGAAAAGGGCATAATTTGAAGGGTATAGATTGTAATATTCAATAAGATAGAGAAATACATAGGGCGGGTGGGGGATGCATAGCTAATGCCAAGACTAGTGTGACAGATTGGTTCCAGATTGTGAAGGGCTGTAGATGCCCAGCTATGGAGTCACACAAAAACCGATTAAGGTGAGTGTAAGGGATGGAGTGACCTTTGGTGGCTTATGAAAGCCACATGAAGAATATCCAAGCTGTCACAAACTCGCCAAGCTGCCAGATTCCGGAGCTGGAGTCAAGTAAAGCAGTTAGCTCAAAGGAGACACCTGTGAAGACTGTCCCTGTCACTCTGTCTGGGGTGGCATCTGCTGTAAGTAGAGACTAGCAAGTAAACAGACACTTTGATCGTCAAATGATTTATGCCAGCCATCAAGTGTCGGAGTGGCAGCCACACATCTGTCATCAGGACAATGTTGTATAAAAGCAACTTTAATTGCCTCTGGATTATAAATAAAATGAGCATAGCTTCAGATAGATAAATTAGGGGACCTCTGCTAATTTGCAGATTGTGTTATGAAGGACAAAATAACCCCACAGGGGGCTGGGGGAAAAGTATGGTACTGATAGGAGGTGTAGACAGGGGTGTTTTACTAACAAATGGCCACATTCGTCCGCTGACATGAGCCTCAACTCAGAAACATGTCAAGCGTTGTGTATTCCATTTTCTGTCCTGGACTTAATCAGCTGTAGAAGGTACTGATGGAAGAAGCAGGCTGTAAGGAAAGGACTTGTGAATGTCAACTGTTAAAAAGAAATATTTGCTTTTTAAACCATCTCATTCGGTCTGATGTGCATGTTAGTCCCAATTTAAGATATCTATCCCTGTATTTCTCCCTCCCATCTCTGATGTGTCAATCCTCCTCTTCCTTACTGCTTCTGCCCAAATTGGAGCCCAACTCAACCTGTTCCTCTCCTGTATCTCTCACCTGCCACTCCAGAATAAATCCTTTTGAAACACTTTAGTCAGAAACTGTTCTAGGCTGACCACTACCTACAGAAGCCTGCTCCTATCTCTCTTCTCAAGACCAAGACCCTTCGTGACATCTATTTATTTATTCAGAAAATATTTACTGAATGCTTGGCACATGCCAGGTATTGCTCTGGATATTATCTGATATTATCTGGATATTATCTATCAGTGAGCAAACTCTCACAAATAAAATACTAGCTGTTTAATAAACGTATATGAATAGAATTCTATTCCAGAGCCGTTGGAAATTGTTGGTTATGGTTGAATTGGCTCTACCTCATAATGACCCTAGGTACAAGAGAACCCTTTGCACAGCACTAAGGCCCTACACCACCGCCCTCACAATTGTTGAGTTTGAGCCTGCTGCTGCAGTCACTGTGTCAATCCACCTCTTGGAGGGTCTTCCTCTTCTTCACTGACCCTCTATTTTTTCAAGAATAATGTCCTTTCCAGGGATGAATATCTCCTGATACATGCCCACAGTATCTGAGGCAAACGCTACATCCTGCTCATGAATAATCTTACCTACTCAAAGTATTATAGTAATAATATCTTTTGTCCATAATAATATTGTCCTTGGACTTCTGCATAGTTGTAAGAGGATTGACTCCAAAATCATAAGGAAAAATTAATTCAGATTCCCTGCAATTTACCCAGGTTCTGTGTATGCCTACATACTAATCCTACTGTCTTGGACAATAACTGGAACACAATTCAGAGGCCAGAAAGTATAGCCCATGTCTTTCTGGATAAATGGCAATAGCAAGTACCATACTGACTTTAGAAAGAGTCTAGACTCTTGGGCTTTTGTAGGGTACTATACACAACACCATGGCCAGTGAATCGAGTTCTGATTCTGATGTGTGCTTCATTGACAGCTCTTCCTTCCCCCCTCATTTGGAGGATTATTTGAATTAAATGAGGCACATAGCAATACTTTGTAAAGTCTAAAGCATTATAAATTATTTAATATTTGATATTGAGGTCAAAATTCTATCCCACTTAATAAATGTGACTGGTTATTATTCCAACAAAGTATTACAATTAATATATAAAGTAATCAGGGAATCAGGTTTCCACTTTCTTTAAGCTCTTCTTGCCTTTGTGCATGACTTTCATCCTCAAGGTCACAACATAGTGGCTACAAGTACAGCAATCATGTCTGCATCCCAGGCAAGAGGGAAAATAAAACTTAAGGGGGAAGGAGAAGATATTTATCTGAGCTAAATCAATCTTATTTAGTGTATTTCCCCAAAATACTTCTTGGTATAGAATCCTAGAAACTGTAGACTATTAATGTGCCCATTTCATGCAAGAAAAAAAGTTAAAGTTCTGTTACCAGTAGAGAAAAAGACACTGGTGTAGGTGGTTAATCTAACACTTTAGAATGCAATTTTAAAATAATCTGAAATTAGTTTCCCAGTTTCCTTCTCTGAACCATCTTGTGAAATAAATAGGGCAAAGAATACTATTCACATTTTTTAAATAGGAAATTGAAGGATTGTGCTCTGCATAGTCCTATAATATGTTTAACACATATTTTGAAATATAACATATATCAATTAAGATACATGTAAAAACTACAACTCAAAATTTTATCAAAAAATTATAAGAAGAAAAAATAGACATTTACCAGCACTCCAGAAAATCCCTATATTCTCCCATCTTTCCCAAAAGCACTAACCAGGCACTGATTTTCTAAGCATTTTCTTCAAAGGTTTTTTTCCCTACTAATACACCTTTAAAAATATATATTTAATTGAATCCATCAAAATGACAAAAGATTCCAGGATAGAATTTAAACTATAAGAAATTAATGTGTCTAACTGCCTTATAATAGCATGCTATAACCTCATTGAGTAGAATAGGGAAAAGAAGCTGACCTAACTAACTTTTAAAACAACGCATTGACTAAAAATTCTAAGGCAACCCCTTATTTGAGCAGGTCCACTTGTCTCTCATAGGGCTTTGAGTTAATAATGGTAAAGCTACTTCACAGGAGTACTAGGATTAAGCAAGTCAGTAAATTACAGATCGTGGGACCAATGTTTTTTGCTGACAGAAAAGGACACACGTACAAATAAGAGGTGGAAGGTTAGAATGGACCCTGAAATGCTGGATTAGGATCATAGATATCAACACGAACTTTTGCTTTATAGAGACACATAAATATAGAAAAAATATAAACATGTATTATTTTCTTCTTTTTCACATTTTATTAAATATAGCCATAGATTACCATTGTTATTCATTACCTTTTGATAGTGTACAGTATTAAAGCATATCAGTATCTTTAAACTATTTTTAATACAACTATTCATGGGCATTTTGAATGTTTGCAGTTTAGGATCATCGTGAATTACAAATATTCATGTACTTCCATTCAGTGCAAAACGGCATCCATTTCTGTTGTTTATGATATACTTGAGAGTAGAACTACTGAGTCACAGGAAATGACAATGTTCGCATTTGTAAAGTAATGCTGACCATGCCACGATGTTGGACTTGCCAGTTTAGACTCTTGCCAACAGTGCATGTGAGTCCCAGCTGCATCACGTCCTAAACAACACATGCCTGTGCCAATCATTTTTACTGTTGTTGTTGGGTGCAGTCCAGTCAAACCACCTTACTGAGAATCTTTTTAATGAGCCTCCAATGTACCAAGGAGAGCCTCCTCGAAGCCTACCTACCGCTCTACCTCACAGTCTCTGTGCTACTCCTCTGACGGCCTCAGCCCAGTGGTGGTTGACGGGGCCTCCACCAGGTTAGGCAAGGTTCTCACACACCCTCCACTTGTGACTCTTTTTTTTTTTTGACGGTCATTGGATTCACTCTGTTCCTGCTTCTGCCATGCTTCACTTTTATACCCAGTAAACTGACAACACTGACACCTGAATGCATGCTCTCTCTCATCAGCCATTTGGTGGGAATTACAAACTCTATGGTTAGAAGTGCCACACCACATAATTTTGCATCACCAACTCCTGGACAGGATGTGCACAATGTGTGTTTCATATATATACATACATATATGGAATTTATTTTTCTACCATCTTAAACTGGATATTTTGATCATTAATCCTTATGTATAATTTTGAGTTGACTTACTTACATTTCTTCCTATGTTGCTCTATAATATTTTCAACTGAGAAAGTAAACAATGAAATATTTAAATATCAAGCATCGGACCAAAAACTCTCACTCAAAAAAAAATTAACTCATTTAAAAAGTCTTAGCAGTCTATTACTCTAATTCGGAAAATAAAGAAGAAAATATATGAAGAGATATATTTTTAATTCATTGTATTGGGGGCTTATAGAGCTCTTATCACAATCCATACATACGTGGATGGCTCATATAAGTAAGTAAGTTCAGATTAAAGCTGAAGAAAATGAAAAGAAGTCCATGAAGGACAACCACCACCTTGAGTGTGTCCCTCCTGAATTTGGAACATCTCGAGAAGAGATTGGCTGCATTGAACACTAAAGACAGAAGGCCTGATGAACTGTGGGAGGGCATCAAGACCATCATTCATGAAGAATGTGAAAGGTCATTTAAAAGACAGGAGAAAAAGAAAAGATCAAACGTGGATGTCAGTAGAGACTCAAACTTGCTCTTAATCATAGCTAAGGTATATCAAAGAAATGATGAGGCCAGAGAGCTAAATGGAAAATTTCAAAGGGCAGCTCAATAAACAAAGTAAAATATTATAATGAAGGTGAAAATATTGTGAACTAGAACCAAAAGTAAAAATGCTCAAAGTATCTTAACCTGAAAAAATGCAAGAAAACCTTCTAGTCTTGAGTTATTAAAATATTCTACAGGCAAAATAGAATATGGCTTGGCCAACTGACAGGAAGAGATTCATATTTGTACCCATCCCAAAGAAGGATGACCCAACTTGATGCTCAAAACACAGAACAATAGCACTGATACAAATGCTAGTGAACTTAGGCTGAAGGTCATCAACAATGGCTCTGCAGCAGTGCATTGGCATCACTACCTGAGGTTCAATCTGGCTTCGGAAGAAGATGTAGGTGCATCGCTGCTGCTGTCAGATGGATCTTGGTTAAAAGCAGAGAATATTAGAAAGGTGTTTACTTGTGTTGTTTTGGCTATGACAAGGCATTTGACCACATGGATCATAACAAACTATGGGTAAGCAACTTGAGAAATATGGGATTTCAAGAACATTTCATTGTGCTTAAGACCAATGAATTTGGACACAGATCAAGAAGCAGGGAAGAGGGAATACTGCATGTTTTAAAATCAGGAAAGGTGCATTTCAGGATGGCATCCTCTCACCATATTTTTTCAATCCGAGAAAATAATCAGAGAAGCTGGACTCTCTGAAGAAGAATGTGGCATCAGGATTGAAAGAGAGCTTACTAACAACCTGTGACCTGTGATGTGCAGGTGACACACCTTGCTTGCTGAGAGTGAGGGGGACTGGAAGCCCTTGCTGATGGAAGGTCAAGGATTGCAGCCTTCAACATGGATTACAATTCCATGGAAAGAAGACCCAAATCCTCACAATGAGACCAAGAGTAGCATCATGATAAATGGAGAAAACATAGAAATTGTCAAGAAATTTCATCTTCTTTGTATCCACAACCAATATTCATAGAAACAGCAGTTAAGACATCAGAAGACAGGTTGCAATGGATATTTCTGATGTATAAAATCTCTTTAGAGTATTGAAGAGCAAGGATGTTACTTTGAGGACTAATGTGCACCTGCCCCAAGACATGGTATTTTCAATTGCTTTATATACCTATAGAAGTTAGATATTGAATAAGGATGACCAAAGACTTACTGTGTTTGAATTGTAGTGCTGGCAAAGAATATTGAAAGTACCATGGGAGGCCAAAAGGACACACCAATCTGTCTTGGAAGTAGTAAGGCCAGAGTTAGTCCTTCTTGGCAAGGATGGCAAGAATTCATCTCATGTACTTTGGACCCACAGTGAAGAGAGACCGGACCCTGGAGAAGGACATCATGCTTGGTAAAGAAGAGAGACAGTGAACATGTGAGGCCCTCGGTGAGATGGACTGACTCTCTGGCTGCAGTGATGGGTTCAAGCACACGTACAATAGCACAGGACCAGGCAGAGTTTTGTTTCGGTGTGCACAAGGTTGAACCAACTGGATGGTACTTAACAACAACAATATCCCCAGCATTGGGAATCATACCTGGTTCAAAGAATGTCATAAATATTTGTTGAATTAATTAAAATTTCTCATTACTCATTTTTTCTGGAATTTTCTTTCAATTTAAGTACTTCCCTAAAATCCAAGATGCAGTATCACCATTCTTTGACAATGGTGTCCTTTGACTGCCTGCTTGCATCAACTCCTGGGAGTTAAGGTCACTAACTTCCAGAAAATGGAGCAAAGAGTCTTAATATTACAATCACGGCTCATTGTTAGTATCTCCTATTCTCAATTGGAAGGAGCATGGGTGGTCCTGCAAGATAAGTGTTTGGGTGCTGAGAGCAGGCAGCAGTTTAAATCACTCAGCCCTCCCTTCTCTAGAGAAAGACGAGGCTGTGTGCTAGGGCCGGTGTGGATTAGAATCAACTCAATGGTAGAAGATTTGAGGTGGACTATGAATGTTTGTTTTGATTCTGCTGAACTCCCGCACCCTAGCTTGGTAGATTCATGTTCTTCTCAACAGCACCTCACCCTCCTGAGCCCAATATCATTTGACCAATAGCAACTTCTCAACAGCTTCTGACCAAAATCAAAGTCCTGGCTTTGGTTTGTCTTATCAGCAAGGCACTCGTGTCAGATAGGCAGGAGATACTTGAAGACAAGCCACACTCCGAGGAGTGTGCTAATGGGCACAAAGTTTCTTTCTGAAGCTATGAAATGTTTTCAATTTGGATTGTGGAGATAGTTGCACACCTCTGAATACACTGAAAACCACTAAACTGTGCAGTTTAAATAGGAACGTTGTATGGTGTGTGGATTATAGTAAAGATTTTTGTAAATACTTAATTATGTATATTCTCTTTGTGCCTCTTTAAGTATCCATATCCTGTTGTGTTGTTCTTTCTATCTCTTCATTCATTCATTCATTCATTCAATTATCATGGAGTGCTTGGTACTTGTCAGATACCATACTAGACACTGGGAACATAAAGAGAACAAGGGAGCTATGGACCTCACTTCTACAGCTCACAATCTTATAAAAATTGATTGAACAAGTGATAATAAACAGAATTAAATAGCTGTTCTGAGAGGTAATGTACAGTGTACTGAATCCAACATAATAGTGTTTACCATAGTAGGTACAAGGTAGTTTAAAACAAACTTTGCTATAGAGACGGTTCCTATTCCTAGAACCCTCATGTGTGTCCGGCAGCCGTGTTCCCTGTGGTTATCAAGAGCTGATATTATATATTGCAAGACTGCCAGCGTGCCCACGGAGGAGAGTGGACTCAGGCCTCCAACCTCGCAGTTGTTGACAAGAACATTAAACTTTGTACCAGCCAGGGGTTCCGATTACGTAGTAATTACTCAACAAAAAGTAAGATATTGCTGTCACTTCCTAGTTACACTTCTGGCTCTGTTTTTTGTTTTGTTTTATTTTTTTAATCTATCAGATCGTGATAACTTTCACACTTCCCTCTGCTAGAGATTTCCTGTGTGACCACTGTGCGTCCAGAAGAGCATATCAGACACCGTCTTCACCGGGGCTAAGGCATTACTCCTGGCAACCCCTGCCTTAGGCTTTTTATTCAAATCTCCATTCTTGGAGAAGAGCATGTTTTCAGAAGATAGTGCTCTTTCAAAATTATGCAAAACTATACAATCACATTGTTGTACAAATCAAATCCCAAATAGTAATTAGCAGATTGCATCCTGCCACTGTGTTTCAAAATATAGCACAAACTTCTTGCTAAAATGCTGGAGATACGTGTTCTCAACAAAATCCTCATGAAATACAATCAATCTTTCCTTCAGAGAGAATTGAGAGCCCAGAGGATTCAGCCATTGACTCCTTCCAGGACAAGTGTTGCATTTTATACGACTTGAAGCTGGTTTCAAATATTGGGGGTCCAGGGTACCCCTAGGGCATTCCATCCCTCTCCAATCGATGAGGAACACAGAGCAAGCTCACCTCTTGAGTGTTCTTTTTGACAAACCCTTATTGTTCCCAGAAGAAAAACCAACAAACTCACAGCCATCAAGTCCATCTGGACACGTATGGCTCAGGTCTCCTTATTTTAGGCTTCTGAGCTGCACAACAGAAATCAAGGAACAGATGCTCAACCAAATCCTAAAGAGATTAATTACAATTAAAAGAAGTCACCCTTGTGGTCTGATCTACTCAACAAGAATATATAACTGCTGAGACCTGAAAAGATTATAAAGAAAATGTAGGTACAGTAGAGGAAAAACTTGAAATGGGGGTCCAACAACCTAGATTTGAGTCCTCTTTTTGGCAAAGCACTACTTCTGTCTGGGCCTCAGTTTTCTCATAGAATCATGAAATTTTAGTTAAATATGAAAGGGCTCCACAACCTTTGATAATGTAAGGCCTGATTATAAAAAATATTTCAGTAACTCAAAGTGTTTCCATATTATTTCAGGCTGATTTTGTTTTTCATAAATGGCCTTATAGGCACAGAATACAGAATAGTCCATATTTTAGTCATACTACAGGATCACTAGGAAAACACTAGCCGGGCCACCTATGGTGGACAGTTTCCACTGGGAATTTCAGATTGTCTAAAGATATATCTCAATTTAGATGATCCACGACTCTCAGTACCTTGGCAGTTTATGGAATAATGAATTATCCCTCATGATATGATAGTGGCAACACCCTTTCTGGGTCACAACCTTTGTGTGATATACAAGGCATTTCCCTGGAGTGTGGCCTGTACCACTTTTTATATTGTAACTGGTAGAAGTACATAGAGAAAGAGGTGCCTCAGGACTATCAAAAAGAAGAGGCTGGAATATATTGCATCCTTAGGAGGTGGAGTCCCTATGCTGAGAACCTCCTAGACTAATGTCAAGGCATTGATCTCTAAAGGACATTCCCACAGATACTGAAATGAAATAAAAGGTCTTTTCCCAGAATTGACAGAAAGTTTTCCCTAGAAAATGCATCCTGGATTAGTATTTCTAGCCACCTAACCTGTGAGAGGATAGACTTGTATTTGTGAAGTAATATACTTGTATAATTCACGTTATAGCAACACTAGATAACTAAGACGATAGAATAATGCAGAATAGATAAAAAGATCTGGTGGCATAAAGCCCCAAATTAGGCAATGAAACCCCTATTCTCAATAGAAACTAACAATACTGTAAACCTCAGCGGCAGTAAGATACTTTCAGCAGAAGCATGACATTTAAGAATGGCACTGTTTGCAAGGACATTAGTATTTAGAGGTCAGCCATAGGCGTCTGCAATAGCCGCACTCCCTGCCAGCAGGCTCATTTCATCTCACAGTGGCCCGCAGTTTTAGAAGGAGCCCCTGAGGACAATAACTGGAACCATGACAATGACTGGCTTGACGCTGGAAAGGCCAAGGGAGAATACACAGGGTGGTCACTACCTACCTACCTATTCCCCAGGACTGAGGACACGTTCCCCCCAGTCTCTGAGGACCGAAATGACTTCCTGGACCCCTCTTTTCACTCAAGCCATGTCCCACCCAATCAGGAATTTAGCACAGTGTCGCCTCCTCGTCTTTGTCTCTCGTATAGGAGATAATAAACCACACTGGCTGGCTGTCAGATGCCCTCTGTTCATATTTTTCCAGCTCAGCTCGTTTTTTTTCTCAGTTCATTCTTGACTTTGCTTTTTTCTAACCTTTCATTGCAGTCTCTCTTTTCTGTGACCAAGTTCCCTCACCTATAAATGTGGAGAATATCAATTTAACTTTAAATAACATGAATTTTAAATAAGAAAACATAAAAATGTATGACATCGTGACTAACTCCTAGTATTTAATAAGTGGAAAAAGTAAAGAAACAAAACTCACTGTCTTTACATTTGCACCAACTTCACTGCTGGATCTTAGCAGCCCTATGGGACAAGGTAGACCTGCCCGCTGTGAGTTTCTGAGACTGTAACTCTGTATGAGAGGAGAAAGCTTTGTCTTTCTCCAAGGAGCGGTTGGTTGTTTTGAACTGCTGGCCTGTGGTTAGCAGCCCAATGAGCAACTATGCTAGAAGGCTTAACACATATTTGAAACTAGATAAGTCTTGGTCGGTGTTGATCACTGTCCATTCCACAGGATAAAAGATATGCAGAGTGAACTGGACTGCCAGAATAAACAAATATATTTTGGAAGAACAGGCTGAGTGCACTTTAGAATAGAGGATAGTCAGACTTCATCTCCCTATTTTAAACATGTTACCAGAAGAGACCAGTCTCTGGAGAAGGACATCAATGTAGATCAGTGACAAATAGGAAGATCATCAGTAAGATGGATTGATACAGCAGATGCAAAAATTGGCTAAAATGTACCAGTTATAGGAATGGCACACGGCAGGGAAATGGTTCATTCCATTGTATCAGTTGTTCCGAATCAAAGGCACTTAAGACCTACAACCAGTGGTGGAATTCAGCCAGTTCACACCAGGTCAACCCAACTCACAACTAATTTTGTGTTGAGTTTAGCAAAATGGCTGTGAAAAAGGTATTTCTAATCAGCTGGATCTCTGGGCAGCAACCCAATATGGAAATCACAAATTTATATCCCATACTCTTTTTTGAATGTTCATCTGTGAAACCACATATTCTAAGTACCCATTATAATCTTCATTCTGCCCGTAGGTCTAAACATTTCGGTGGAACTATGCTTGTAATATTTATTTATTCAGCTCATAAAACTCACTATACTTTTGATGAAATACTTCATTTTTATTCCCTTGTATTTGTTACACAGTAAACAGACAGAATGTAAAGAGGAAAGGTGCCAAACAACCAGAGTGACATGCTGTCATTCATATCAGCTTTCTGTTTTGCCCCATATCCCCCAAGATAGTATGACAGAATTATGCAATTCCTGAATGGGTTCAAAGAGCTAAAAGTTCTGTCAAAACAACTGCTCTAAGTTCACCAGAAGTAGAAAGGAGTTTTTCAAAGAGGAACATCAGATGTTCAGAGAAAAGCAGTCAGCTAACTGTTTCTAATATATCGATCATAATGACTATTGTCTAATTGGCTGACCTCCAAAGGAATGGGATCCTACTCCTGCAGTGAAAGAATGGTTAAGGCTCAATCACTCAGCCAAAGATGCTCGGACAAAAGTGAAGAATATACTGCAAGTGTGGACACCAATCAAGAAGCAATATGGAAATATCTTAAATAATAGTTTTATTGTTGTATGTTTTTCATTAATATTCTTAAACTCTTATAATCTACTTGCGCATACATTTTTATTGTTCTTTTTAAAGTATTAATTGTATGAAATAATATTGGCTTTTATAGTTGAATTGGCCATTAGGGCAGCAAACTGGTTGTTAAATTATTTGAACACCGTCACTGACTAAACAATAGATAGCTGAAGTTCTCACAATCGAATGCTGCTTAACTTGCCCTGGCCACCAGTTAGAGACTAACAACTATATGCCAAATGCCTTATTGCATGGCTGCCTTTATGCTTCTCCACAATTATAGGAGGTAGATGCTATGGATGAGAGTAACAATGGTCACCGAAGTCCAACAATATGGCCAAAGTCACACCAAAGCAAACCCAAACAAACCACTGCCATCAAGTTGATGCCAACTCATGGCAACCATTGGAACCAGGGCAGCACTGCCCCTGTGGGTTTCCAAGGCTGTAGATATTTATGGGAATAGGAAGCCTCATGCTTCTCCCGTGGAGCAGCTGGTGGTTTCGAACTACTAACATTATGGTCAACAGCCCAACAAGTAACCACTATGCCACCAAGGCTCCCTACTGGTGTCGTGGTCACATGCTTGGCTATTAAGCAAAAATTCAGTACTTTGAACGCACCAGCCACTCCAAGGAAGAAGGAAGGGGCGTTCTCCTCCCATAAAGAGCTGTGGTCTGCAAAACTCACAGGGGCAGTTCTACCTGTCCGACAGGGTCACTATGAGTCAGCATTAACTCAATGGTAGTTTGAGTCACAAAGAAATAAGTTTTAAACCTATTGATTGACTATCAACCAATGCTCTCCCCGTGCTTGTTACTTTTCCAGTGAACTTTACTCACAGTTTGTGTGGAACAATGTACTTCCATATACATTTAATCCTTTGACCCTACCAAAAACATCAGTGAGCTGATTCTTCCTCAGAGTCCCTGTGAAAGGGTGAAATAAAGAGATCAGACTCAGCGCACTTAAGTGGCTTTTACTAAGTCATAACACCAGTAAATAGAACCCCAAGGCCCCAAATTCCTGTCATATAACTCAAGTCCACGGTGCTTTCCAACATTGGTGTAAGCACCATCTGGTTAGTGTGCAGAAATAATGAGAAAAATTGATTGTGCTCTAAACCACTCTTAAAAATTTACATAAAACTTCCCCCTGATGGAGTAGTTATAGACACTACACTTACTTGAGAACAAATTAATGCACTTGATATATAAAGTTCTTCCCAACTATATGTAAAACTATGCATTTACCAAATAGCACACCTGGGATGGAAGGAATCTACTTATAGATCATGAAGCTATAATATTTTAAGTGGGCTATATTTATTCACAAGATGGGATTTTCTTAAAAACTACAGAGACTTGGATGAAAATGTAAACATGTGTTAAATGCAGTTTTAGTGGGCCTTGTATTAAATGAATTTTAAATGACAATACTCAAAGTTAGCATCTATTTCGCTTGTTTGAAAAATTTATTAAGTACTGAACAGTGACTAAAACCTGAAACTTCTTCCATCCTTTATAAAAACCCACTTGGTTCACAAGCCAGGGTTCTTCGTGAATGCTTTCGCATGCAAAGCCAAGGACCTAGGGATTTCCCACCTGAGAAGCCTAACAAAACCATTCCTAACATCTAACAGTTAGAAAACAGAAATTATCTAAGACAGCAGGAGTTGGGAGTTGAGAATAATTATAAGAAGAAAAGATTCTTGATACATATAAGGGGAAAATCAGAAGCTCAGAATCTAAGAACCATGCTGAGCTATAAAGAAATACCTTAACCTTCTTATGTAGACATGTTATAATACGGGATGGCAGTGAAAGATCGTCAACTGTATGTGAGAGTGGGGAAAGAGAACAGCCTTGGCAGAGCCTCCAGGGCTTTGACATCACATCATCATGTGAAAGAACAGCCTCTGTTTGAGGGGGTGGTGAAAGAACACGGTACACATACAGAAGACCTAAATTTCCTTCTAGATCAAGAGATGAAATGAGTTCTAAAAACACTGAGAGTAAAGATCGGGGTGAGGATGCGGGGAGGGGGGGCATAAGCAGAAGGCAGGAAGCACTGAGAAGAAAGTTAATGGCAGCATTTAAAAAGGTACGTGACAAGGCCTTTGTCTTTTACTAAGATGTCTACATTTGTAAGCTGATATTTGCCAAAAAAAAAAAAATACTGAGATAAAGCTATAGGATGGACAGAGCGATGACAAAAACCTCCTGCAGCTGTAGTCTTCAGCTACAAGGATTTGTTGCTGGGCATTGTGCCAGTGCTTCTTTAAAGGATCCTCAGGAACAAGGAACACAAGATCTCATGACTTTGCCTTTGAAAAGCTCACATTGTAAGAGGAGTCTCACAAACAAATGCCTACGGTATTTGCATGATTAGCATCACAACTAAGACACCATTTGCATGATGTAACTGTTTAAAGAGATCGCCATTTCCAAGACTGCAACCCTGATCTTATTTTTGTTTCCCCTCCACTACACTTAGAAAGCACACCAGCCTGTGCGATCACAAGGTGCCAAAGGGACCAGGGATAAGGCATCATGCAAAGCCCACTTGTTGGCCACTGGAGATCCCCTCACAGAGGGGTTTAGGAGAGGAGATGGGTCAGTCAGGGTGCGATGTAGTATCAATGAAGAACACAGCTTTCCTCAAGTTCCTAAGTGCTTCCTCCCCCCACCCACTCACTACCATGATCCGAATTCTACCTTGCAAGACTGGATAGAGCAGAGGATGTACACTGGAGCGGATAGGAGCTGGAGGCACAGGGAATCCAGGGTGGATGATACCTTCAGGACCAGGGGTGTGAGGGGCGATACTGGGAGAGTAGAGGGTGAGTGGGTTGGAAAGGAGGAACCGATTACAAGGATCTACATGTGACCTCCTCCCTGGGGGACGTACAACAGAGAAGGGGGTGAAGGGAGATGTTGGACAGGGCAAGATATGACAAAATAACAATCTATAAATTATCAAGGGCTCATGAGAGAGAGGGGAGAGGGGAGAGGGGAGCGGGGAGGGAGGGGGGGGAAAGAGGACCTGATGCAAAGGGCTTAAGTGGAGAGAAAATGCTTTGAAAATGATGAGGGCAAAGAATGTACAGATGTGCTTTATACAATTGATGTATGTATATGTATGGATTGTAATAAGAGTTGCATGAGCCCCTAATAAAATGTTTAAAAAGAATGTCTTCACTGTAGCTTTATCATCTTCTCTTTCCAAAGGTTGTTTATGTGAGTGTTACCTCTTTTGAACAATGAAGGGGTCCCTACCATGACATACAATTGGTAACACAAGTTGACTATCACCATCTTGAATGTGAAGTTGTCCAGAATGACAGTAGGAATTGGGATAAATAGAAAAATTATTGCAAGGTACAAAAGTCCTTAATGGCTTTAAGTTCAAGAGCATACCATCCATTTCCCTTGCTTAAAAAAAGAGAAATGGAAACTACACTAGGCTATGTTAGGCAGCTAGACCGGGGACTGGGGTGTCCATTGAGCATGCTCAGAGGTTTGAACTTCCAGCCAGGAATGGGTGGTACACCTAGGTGGGCTTACACATGGATTGGCCCATCTGGGCCAGGTGAATTTAATCATCCAATGGGGTCAACCAGTATTGTCAACCACGCCTCCCAGCGGAGGAACTGAAAAGGCAGGATCCGGAGACTATCACCAGGCAGGCTACCCTGGTGGGGGGGTGAAGTGCCCTGAGGCTGCCTGTTTAAACCTGAAACTTCTCTCTTCCATCACACTCACCTGTATCACAATCCAGGCTTCAGGGTGAATTATTTCTCACACAAGTCAAGGTCTGAGGTATTTCTCCCATAAGAGAGCACTAGCAGCTACTTTCACCCTCCGGGGAAGGGGTTGAAATTGCTATAACTGACTCACAGGTTGAGATTAATTATTGGTCAATGAAAATAATGAAATATTTATAATAGAGCTATTTTGTGGAGTAGATGAGCTCACATATACAAAGGTGCTAAGTGCGATGTTGAGCACATAGACACCTGAATCTGATCATGTGGAGAATATCTCTTTTATATTTTTCTATATTTAATTTTAATCCTTCAACTGGATGGCCAATGGTTTTTGTAGAGGCTGCTAATCCAAAACCAGCTGTCTTTTAGCCACTCTGAATTAATCCTATTAATTCTGAACCTTTAGCTCTCTCTAAATGAAAATTGTATCATTCTTCCAAAATTAGCATATAAATGCTGCATATATAATGCAAGCCACATGTATACATTTAAGTGTGCCTGCATATCATGGTAAGAAATTAATTTTCCCTCTATTGCTCTAAACTCATTTTGTTGCTTGTTTTCAATTTGCTTTGTTCATTGGATTTTTAAACCAATTTACTGATGTGTCACCATCATTCTAAAAGTAAGAGGTTTAAAGAAAACTATCCTTCTCTACAATGGGAATTAAACTAGCCTCAAAAGAATTTTTGTGGACATTCAAAGAGTTCATGTAACTGCCTAATTAAATGGCTACCACATGGTTGGAGCTCAATGTTATTATGAAAATACATTTTTATCTTGACACGGTGGCAGCCTAGCATAGCAGGAAAAGCACGGGTTTTGATTTCTGAAAATGCGCGTTGGAAACAGTGCTTTATCTGTCATGACAGGTCAAGTTATTCATCTGTTCTAAACTTTAATCCTTAACCCATATTTTGAAGACAATAAAACTGACTTCATAGACTTATTTTTAAAAATAAAATCTTTGGAGTCTGGCACAGTGTATACATAACAAATTATAGTTGCTCAGTAACCTCTTAAAGTATTTTTAAAGACGATGTCATTTTTATATTTGCATATTACATCAAATCTTGTGGAAAAAATTTTCCTGTATATTCTATGCAACATCAAGTCCATCATTTTGTGATTGTGAGAAACTTGTAATTTACATTACAAGAGAAACCATGCCTTTTCTTTTGGTTCTTGGTCTTAAATAATTTTCAAAAGCATCTGAGAAGTCTTTATTATCTTTCTTTTTCGCTTCCTTTAATCAATAGTAATGCCTTACATCAACATAGTAATTTTCATTTCCACTAGTGCTTTAAAAAATGTCATCTTACAATATCCAAATAATATTCCTTCAGCATAAGGTACAAGATGCATTATGATGTTCATGCTACAAATAATTTAATATAAAAAATTCATCAAGTTCAGCTAGTAAGTGGCAGAGCAGGGACTTGACCTTAATCTTTCTAACATGCGACTCCATGTTCTTTTCACACAGGTTAATGTCATCGTCCAAATTAAAATGATACCTTCTGACTCTAATTTCCTGCACTGTTCTATTGGATCATGGCCAGTAGTTCCCACATCAGTTAAGAGTAATTTCAAGGTGCTCGCTTTCCCTAAGAGACATCAGTAAAATCAACAACCTAAGCACAGTCTATAGCGTGGTCATTTAATCACTGAATGCTGAAACTGGAAGAGCTCAAAAAAGGTACCTAGTTTAATCTTAGAGCAAGAATTCAATTTTAAGAAATATTTTAAGAGACCTATGCAAAATTATACTTCTCATTAATAGCCAGATAAAGCCAACCATGAATCTCTGATGCCTGGCCCAATGTCCATTTCAAACATTCTACACTGATGTCTTGGACAAATGCAATAAAATTGACATTGAATTTCCTTTGTTAGTTTATCAAAATACTTGTTTGCACATCATCCCAGAGTCAATTTGGTATTCCATTAACTTAAAACCAGATGGTTACTATAGAACCAAGATATTCATGTTAAACTAGTCTTGCATTTCCTTTTTAGGATTATTCAGTTCTTAAAGAATTCAGTGTATCACTTTTATTCTATAAGTCCAGATTAAAATAAAACCCTATTTTAATTAGAAAGATAAAAGAGAGAGCAATTTCCTGTCACTCCTAAGATTTAAAATTATTTGCTTGAAGAAAATTTCCCTTTAAAATAAAATCTGTAGCCCTTTGCTTTGATTCCAAAAGTAATTCCCAATTATTCTGCTATCTCAAATGTATTAACTAGATATATTTGACACTATCCTGATATAGGATTGTAACTAGAACTATTAGCACATCAGAATCTGTTATACTATTCCTAGCTTAGTAATTATTTTTCTTTCTTTCACCTTACTATCAGTGGATTAATTCAGGCATAAAAATTCATTATGTTTTACCTGCATCTTTGAAACACTAGTTTATAAAATTATCCTTTATTATAGGCATTATATTCTTTATAGAAAGCTTGGGGACATAGCATGTATCATCGCTCTTCCTTTTAGGCAATTTTAACTTTAGAATTGGTTTAACACAAAACTAAAAGGAAGTACAACTTATAATTGTGTAACTTGCATAGACTACAGGCTAACCAAAGGAAAGGGAGACCATTCAAGTCATAAATACCAGGTTTTAAGTCCTATTCCCTCTGCATACAAATTTTGTTACCTGGACAGACCTTTAAAAATGTACACATGTGAAGACTATGAATAATAAAGTACAACTTACAGAGAAATTTTCATTATTAAAAGAGGTAAGAATTATAAATAACCTAATATACTCATGCCTTTCATCAACTCATTATCCAACATTTTACATGTATGACAATAGTGAAAAATTTACTCTCCAGCTATTTTGCTTATTTACCAACTCACATCTGGCTGCCACAGCTGTAAGGCAAGTGTAGCACTTGCTGTGATGGACGAGGCTTATGTGCCAGCTTGGCTGACCTGTGGTTCTCAGAGATTTCACAGTTACAGAGTGTTGTTTTCATCCTCCACCTTGTGATCTGATGTAGTCATCCTTCATTTTCACATAATGCTATATTTTGTGTAACTGCTTTGTCTTTGGAACCAACCAAATCAATAAGTGAGTATAAAATATTTGGCATACTGTGCATATTCAAGAAATGTTGGGGTAAAATAATGGTAAATAAAAAACTGCAGGACCATGAAGATAGTCACTAAATTGGGAAGCTTGGAACTGGGCAATGTTACCAATCTGTATGGTCTTTTCCTGAATTTGAAGGAAATTATGCAAAGAAAGTGAGTAACTAAGGGAGTTGTGCTATTCCTAAACTGTATTCATTAATTCAATAATGATTTAGAGAAGAGTCCACCATTAGTCCAGCACTTGACAAGGAACAGAAGAAATGACAGTAAATGAGAGAGTTCAATCCTCAAAAAGCATTATAAATGTGTAACAAGTAGTAAAAAAAAAAGGGGGCGGGAACAAAGAGTGATTAGAGAGTGTATCTAGTGTTCCTATTAAAAGGAAACCCTGAGATATGGCTTCAAGTAATTGATTTCATAGGTAATCCCAGATTTAAGATGAGAAAGTGGGCACGTGAAACAAGGAGAGATGAAAAGGTAATGCAGTGGGACACCACTGTGGACAAGGGGGATCAGCCCACTACAGATCCCAAAGAGACCAGGCAGCACATGCTTTGGGATCATTATGAGTGGTGCGAATGCTGGGTGTGTATCCACAAAACCCTGTCCCGGATTGGTAAGTGTGCTTTATCTGCATATATAAAGAGATGTCTGTCAACGCTTCAGGAGACTTCCAGGGTGGGCTAAGAAGACTGAGAAGGGGAGAGCATTGTTTTCTATAAAGGGGGGGGGTTGTCATTTTTGATAGGATGGTTAACAAAGTCTTCTGAGAAATAGAAATGCTAAAAGAATGAACAAAGTGTACAAACAATCATGCAAAAATCTAGGTATAGAGCATTTGAAGGAAAAGGACACCCAATTACAAGTCCTAGGGTCACATACAAGTGTGGCTTGGTCAAAGGACAGCAAGAAATGCGCGGGTGGTGTGGAAGAAAAGGGGCAAGGAGGAAATGGTAGGATACCGTGCCGGGGAGGACCGCATAAAGCTAGGTCATCGTGGATTCTAAACCGTGGTGAGGAGTTTACATTTTATTCCTGATCAAGCGTAAACCAAATGCAGAGATTGTGAGCAAGAGTCAAAAAGGACACCTGCTGTCACTCAGAAATTTACTTTTCATCAAAACTCAAGGAACTTGAAACAAAAAAAAAACCCGCTATTTGTTGGTCTTTGTTTTCAAGAACTGAGGAAATAGCTCCCATTTTTTAAGGGAAGGTTTATAGATCACGGCAGGATGAAAGGGGAAGGGAGGTGGAGATGAAAGTGAAAATGACACATTTGTATCACAGATCAATGGCAAAAACCTACTTATACCTTATGCATGCAAACCCAAGAAGGCATCGATGCCCACGTGAGGAGCAAGGGGAACCAGGGAATGGAAGCAGCCTCCCTTGAGAAAGTACTTATCACAGTCTATTATATTTGATGTTCCATGGTGATAATAAGAAGCAAACAACTTTTAGTTAACTTTATTAATGCTTACATGTTCTTACAAAAATGGACACTTTTATCATCTACGCCAGAGCTGGACAATTCTCATCAGTTTTTCCTTGTGAGCCAGTCTGGGCATCCAGAAATGATGAGCTCAGTGAGGGGACAACCATAGGACTAAAAACAAACCACAAAAGTGCTCTGATGTGGAGTCAATCCCAACTCATAGCAACCCTGTGGGACAGAAGAGAAATAACTAATAGAGTTTTCAAGGCCGTGATCCTTAAAGAAGCAGGCGGGCACGCTTTCTCCTGTGAATTACTGCAGGATTCTAGCTGCCAGTCTTTCAGTTACAACCAGGCCCTATGTTACCAGGGCTCCAGATAACAATAATTGCTAACCTTTATTAAATGCAACTTATGTTTCTTATATACACTATCTCATTAATTCTTAATATGACACTAGATACTGTTATAATTTCCATTTTACAAATGAGAGTTCTAAGGTCAGGAGTGTTTAAGAAACTTGGCCATGGTCGCACAACTGCTAAATGGCAGGGCCAAGGATTCAAACCAGCCCTCGCTAACTCCAAAAACCAAGATCGTCATCATTACTCTTTTAATTTTGAATAATACAAGATATTTTAATATTTGAGAATGAAAACTTCATAATTTAAACTTCCCACAAGCAAACCCAATGCCACAGTCATTTATAGTGTTGTTGAAGCATGGATTCATTTCACTTGCTGATGGCCAGGTAGTTAGAAGAACTTCATTCATGAATGAGCCTGAACTCACCAGAGCCCCCATCTCAGGGAGAGAAGAACGATCCTCAAGCAATGAGGTGATGAGTTAAGTTTGTGAAATAACATCAAGTTTACTTCTTTGGGGGGGGGGGTGGAGGGAAAGGGATAGTCTTCAAAACAGACAACTGCAAATGTTACAGCAAAAAGGACCTGAAACTATGTATGTAACGAGTGTCCACCTGAAAATCGAAGTTTTGAATAGGTTTACCAGTTTCGTGCTCCATGAATAAGTACCCAGGTCTAGGGCAAAGAACACTCGAACCTAGCCCTTTAAAACGTAAAGACACAAGTAGCTTAGTAAAGGCCATGGAGGTTTTAAGAGACAGAGCCAATATTCAAAGCAGATGTTTGTTTCTTTTCATCTATCACGATCATGCATCTCAGTGGATTCTACCTTGCTTGTGGTATCAGATTTCTTGTTTTGAATGAACAGTGTTTGGCTGTTCAGCAGATCAAAATGGAGTTTGGGTACTTTGCCCTAGACACATGAAACAGGTGCTCCTGTTAGAGGTGGGTCCCGTGGCCTCACTCGATGATCCAGAGACCTGGACATGCTACTCTATTTTCTCAGAAGAAAACATGAGAAGAGGAGATGGTATGCTGGCAACTTCCCTTTTGAAAACTATAGAGGAGGCATCTGCCCTTCCCTAGCCAGATGCCTGTAGCCCATAGCCCTTATAGTGTTCTCTCCTGAGATGGAGTTGCTAATATGACAGGCCCAAAATGCAGTGTAACCAAGCCACCAAAGGTTAAGGGAGCAATAGCTGCTCAGTGGGTGTCATAACCTATGTAACTTTTACCAGAGGGTTGCAGCAGGGAATCCAGTACCAAGGTTTTCAGCACATTTTTTATGTTGAAGAAGCCCCCCAGTTTGGGGTGGTAATATTAGGTGCCTCGGCTTATACGCAAGTATATATGGTATTTATAAATTTGATACCACAACTACTGACGAAGTGAGACTTTGCTTCCCAATTTCCTACTAACCCCTGTGTATCCTCTGGGAACGTTTCATGAACAACAATTGGCAGGACAGGACTTGGAGCCATCAAAACACATCTTAAATGATAAAACCAAAGGGATGGGTTGTTTTCCAAGTTACTTCCAAATGCCATACATTAGTGAGGATAATTTCTGCTTCTAATAACACCAGCAGAAACTATCCTTACATGGTGAGGCAACCATGTTATCATTCATATACCTGAAGTATAATACCTGTCATCACTATGGTGATGAGAGGTGTGGAGCTTCTTCCTTCTGCTCCAATGCTCTCATGGTGATGTGTTCATCTATTAGAGCCAAAGGGTCCCTGTCATCTTCATCTAGCTGAATAGGCTTGAGAGCAGACTTGAGAGCCCTACAAGATGATGTCAGCAAGTTTTATACCATCTTTCAATTACAAACAATAGTTCGAGGTGTTTTCATCCCAGAATGAACATATGGAAATACAAAGGTGGTTGGTCACACAGAGACACCCTTTCTATACAGTCTCAGGCAGTGAATAAACTGAACATGCCTTGGATTTCAATAACTGGTTTCAAATCTGATCTCAGACCTGGAACAGACAGCTAGCAGACCTTGTCATCTCATCTCTCCAAATCTCACTGTTCCATTATAAAATGGGTATGGGGAAATAGATCTATGTGTCTATATTTATAGGTCAAGTATTAAGGTGGCGGAAGGACCTTGGGCCTCTACTCAAACACTTCCTCAATGCATGAATACCTTCTTTTATTAAATTGGAACTCTATGATGCTCACTCTCCCGACACAACGGCTGGAGCCAAAGTGGGTGAACAAGTAAATGTGGTGAAGAAAGCTGATGGTGCCCGGCTATCAAAAGAGATAGTGACTGGGGTCTTAAAGGCTTGAAGATAAACAAGCGGCCATCTAGCTCAGAAGCAACAAAGTCCACATGGAAGAACACACCAGCCTGTGTGATCGAGGGGTCCCAAAGGGATCAGTTACCAGGCATCAAAGAACAAAAAATCATATCACTGACTGCACACCTCCATGATAGGATCGCTGAAGACAAATGGGTGCATAAGCAAATGTGGTGAAGAAAGCTGATGGTGCCCGGCTATCAAAAGAGATAGCGTCTGGGGTCTTAAAGGCTTGAAGGTGAACAAGCGGCCATCTATCTCAGAAGCAAATAAGCCCACATGGAAGAAGCACACTGGCCAGTGCGATCACGAGGTGCCCAAGGGACCAGGTATAAGGCATCATGCAAAAAAAAAAAGATATAAGTGTGTGTATGTATGTGTATATGTATATATGTATGTGTATGTATGTATATATATATATATATATCATATTAAATGAAGGGGGAAGTGCAGAGTGGAGACCCAAGGCCCAAGTGTCGGCCAATGGAGATCCCCTCATAGAGGGATTTAGGAGAGGAGATGGGTTAATTAGGGTGTGAGGTAGTATCGATGAAGAACACAGCTTTCCCCTGGATCCTGGATGCTTCCTCCCCCCAACTACCATGATCCGAATTCTACCTTGCAGGGCTGGATAGGACAGAGGCTGTACACTGGTGCATATGAGGGTTGGAGGTACAGGGAATCCAGGGTGGATGATACCTTCAGGACCAAGGGTGTGAGGGACGATGCTGGGAGAGTGGAGGGTGAGTGGGTTGGAAAGGGGGAACTGATTACAAGGATCCACATGTGACCTCTTCCCTGGGAGAGGGACAGCAGAGAAGGGGGGAAGGGAGACTCCGGATAGGGCAAGATATGACAAAATAACGATGTATAAATTACCAAGGGCATATGAGGGAGGGGGGAATGGGGAGGGGGGGGGAAGAGGACTTGATGCAAGGGGCTTAAGTGGAGAGCAAATGCCTTGAGAATGCTTGGGGCAGGGAATGTATGGATGTGCTTTATACAATTGATGTATGTATATGTATGGATTGTGGTAAGAGTTGTATGAGTCCCTAATAAAATGTAAAAGAAGAAAAGAGAAAAGAATGATTAGGGCAAAGACTGTACAGATGTGCTTTATACAATTGATGTATGTATATGTATGAACTGTGAAAAGAATTGTATGAGCCCCAATAAATTGTTTAAAAAAATGGGTATAATCATAGCCACCGTACCGAAGTACTAGAGTATTAAATGGGATTATGTTCTCACAGTCTCACACAGGACAGAGGCTCAGAAGTAGCATTTTATTATTACACTGATTTTGTTCTCGATTGCAGGGAAACTCATTTCCTCCTAATTCCCTAGTTGCATTTTTCTTAAAGTTTCCCAAAATTGAGATAGCCAAGAGGATTAATTTACATTTTGAGAGAAAAGTTTTGCAGAAGCCATATTGCCTACTTCTAGAAACAACCTTAGATCTGCATTAGCTAAAACAAAGTAATTCCTCGTGGCTCCATTATTTTCATCTCAACTCAGCTCACTAGGAAAATGCATTGGGATTTGGAATGAAACTCCAACTAATAATTATAAGCACCACCAATAAGAATTCCCTTGCTTGTCCACATAAAACAAATCCTGAGATCGGAATCTCTGGCAAATACAATCTTGACACTATCAACTACCATCTTTTCTCTTAAACTGTTATAAAACTGAAATATGAATGTTTTCTTATCCTCCTTTCATAAGAATGAGGAATGTGAGCCTCAGAGATGTTATAACATAGCAAAAGTCACATCAGCAAAAAGTTTAAATTCAAAGCCACATCTCCTGGTGACACACAAAAATATCTGGCCATGACTATGTAACTGCTTTTCACCTGCGCAAGGACCCCATCAAAGAGGTTGATACGTTGGCCAAGTCAATGTTTTAGGTCATTTTCAGCAAGAACAATCCCATTGTTCCTGAAAACCACTCTAATTTAGCATATTTGGTTAAAATAATTATAAACCATAAAAGAGAAGGTTCTGAAGGTATCATCCACCCTGGATTCCCTGTGTCTCCAGCCCCCATATGTACCAGTGTACAACCTCTGCCCTATCCAGTCCTGCAAGGTAGAATTCGGATCATGGTAGTTGGGGGGAGGAAGCATCCAGGATCTGGGGGAAAGCTGTGTTCTTCATCGGGGGCTGGAGACACAGGGAATCCAGGGTGGATGATACCTTCAGGACCAAGGGTGTGAGGGGCGATGCTGGGAGAGTGGAGGGTGAGTGGGTTGGAAAGGGGGAACTGATTACAAGGATCCACATGTGACCTCCTCCCTGGGGAGGGACGGCAGAGAAGGGGGTGGGGGGAGACTCCGGATAGGGCAAGATATGACAAAATAACAATGTATAAATTACCAAGGGCACATGAGGGAGGGGGAGCAGTGAAGGAGGGAGGGGGAAAAAAAAAGAGGACCTGATGCAAAGGGCTTAAGTGGAGAGCAAATGCTTTGAGAATGTTTGGGGCAGGGAATGTGCAGATGTGCTTTATACAATTGATGTACGTATATGTATGGATTGTGATAAGAGTTGTATGAGCCCCTAATAAATTGTAAAAAAGAAAAGAGGAGAAAAAAAAGAAAATGATTAGGGCAAAGAATGTACAGATGGTCTTTATACAATTGATGTATGTATATGTATGGACTGTGATAAGAGTTGTATGAGCCCCTAATAAAATGTTTACACACAAAAAAGAGAAAGTTATTTTTGTTTTAATAAAGTAGATTTTAAACCCTGAGTTAAAACATGAAAGCAACCTTTAGCTAAAATATTTACACTGGTTCTAGAAAGTCTATTTGTCAACCAACTCAGACCAATAGGGCTCAGTGACAGAAGAACTGTAATTCGCCCAGTGTTTCTCACACTTCCTAATGCTGCGACCCTTTCATACAGTTCCTCATGTTGTTGTGACCCCAACCATAACATTATTTTCATTGCTATTTCATAGCGGTAGTTCTGCTATTGTCATGAATCGGGCAACCTCTGTGAAAGGGTCGTTCGACCCCCAAAGGGTTCATGACCCACAGGTTGAGAACGCCTGGTTTGACTTTGGCATTCCCCAAAGACCATGCACCTGAACCTCAGGCTCAGTGACTTATTCTCTAAAGGTGTTTGGTTGTTTTAAAAGTCTTCATAACAAAGGGATCAGTTTCTATCCTTCAACTTATACTCCCAGTTCTAAATAGGCACTTTTTAAAAGGCTGAGGATATATTTGTTCATTGATGCTCCCTCTGAAACAAATAGCTTAATGCTGGTTTACTAAGTAAGCACACCATAACTGTAGTCAACTAATTTCCTGCCAGTTCTGCCCGCCACGAACATATCATCGCTCACAATTTGTCTTTCTCCCTCTTTTTTTCAAATACTATAGGAAACATAAGATTGTAGGTAAATATATCAATGCTAATTTATAGATTAGCAAAATATTTGAATTTTCGAAAATGTTCTGAACATTTTGAAAGGTAGGTAGAATAGGGATAAAGGAGTTGTCTCCCCTAAATGCCTGTCTAGAGAAAATCAGTGGGCAGAGCCACAATAAAGGGGTTAGAAAGAAGTCAGGCACCCATCAGAGACCCATGGACCCTCAGACTAGGCACCAGCAACATGACATCACATAGGTGCGCCTAAATGCAGCCAATAAGGTGGGCCCCTACCCTCAACCACGCCTCCCCGGCCAGTGTGCATGGGAGGGGATAAATGGCAGCCCCAGCAGGCCAATGATTTCAGCTGTGCTGGGCAGGTGGAGGGTGGGGATCTCTCCTGCATACTCCATCTGTAAGGCCTCCAGGCCCTCATAGGACGCATTCTCTTGGCCTCTGGGGATTTCCTGCGTGGTTCCGCACAGCCGTTTCGCACCTGTTCCTGTATTCTTTTCATGTGGTTTTTCGTGCTCTCTTGAAGTGGCCATCTTCAGTTGTGAGCTTCCGTGTGGCCTTGTACACTTTCCAGAAGTAGCATGTAATTTTTGAGACTATAATATCCAAAACTTTCTTTTTCCTCATAAAAGTCCCTGGGATTTTACAAAAGGGCTTCTGCCACATGAATTCTTTGAGCGCTGGAAGGCAAGCACTGAGCTAGACCACCCCAGAAATCTAACCATTTCACAAAACAAAACCATCAAATCCGCATCTCTTGAAGTCTGAACTTTTAAGTAATTGACCTAAATTCAAATGCCATCACCTCATTGTCCACTAAATTTCTTTCCACATTCAGGTCACACTCTTCGGAATTTGTAATTGTCCTCATAGCACTCAGCAGTCTCTGAGATTATTTTGTTTTTCATTCATTTCTTTTCTCGGTACAAGAATGGTGACCACATCTGTCTTTTTACTATTCCCAGGACCTACAAAAGTTCCTGGCAAACGGAAAGTGTCCAATGAATATGCAGTCATGTAATTAATTGTTCAGCCACATTGTCATCACTCTTCAGCAATGCCTCAGATTGAAGCAACCCCGGGCAAGCAGTTGGTAATGTCAAATTGTTTTCACTCAACTTGTACGAAAATTACTTCCACAGAATTTCTCAAGCGGAAGATAAGATAAAATCAACTTTCCCAATACCTGTAGCTGTTAAAACTAAGCATCAATTAAGAAGGTACAGAACTTTGATCAATTGTTGAAGCTGTCAGGGCAGTTGATTTTCACAAGATATTTAGCATTAATGTCTGTGTCAGATGGCAGAGCCCAGATATGAAAAAAGAATTGTATTCTCAATCACCTCAAATTTTGTGGAAGAAACACAATGGGGGGAAGGGGTTCTTATAAAAACTAAAGAGAAACTGTATTTTAGAAACATACAGAAAAACAAGAGAATACTACAGTAAATGCTGCTTGATCAATAAAGAGAATTTCTAAGAGAGTCTGTAGAGATGAAGCAGAGCTCACCTGCCAAGTAACAGAAAAGGAGACTCGCCAGCAAATGCAAAGCCTGTGTTCAGAACTGTGATTAGTCGAGAACACTGCATTCAGTATTCCACAGAGACTTCAGAAGACCTTGAACCGAAGTTACAGGTGGAAGACTTCGAGCTAGGAAGTTCAGATCATGCAGGAATTTTAAGCCACGGAATAGAGAGAGTGGGAGAGAGAGCTGCAAAGGCAAAGCTGCAGAGGCTGTAAGAAGAACCTTCAGGAAGACTAGGGGGGCTCAGTCTGGTAGAAGAAGAGAATGGTGTGTTGCAGGAGAGACATGGAGACACATTTGAAAGAAAGGTGGAGACCATATCATGCTAGCCCCAGACGGTTCCAGCTACTCTAAGCAATCAGAAGGAAACCACTTGAATGGGTATTCGGCTTTCTCCTTACCAGGACAGATGTACGATGATTTTTTTATTTATTAGTAACATCACATATCTTAATTATGTTGCTTTTTATATTTCTTTTTTTTTTTAGTTGTGAAATTTTTGCACCCAGTTACGATTCCCACGGAGATTATGGGTTGGGTTGCAATCTGCATGGTCAGCAGTTCGAAAGCACCAGCCACTCTGCTGGAAACAGATGGGGGCTTTTTATGCCCTTAAAAAATTGCAGTCTCAGAAAACCATCAGCGGGTCACTATGAGGTGGCATCGACAGGAAGGCAGTGAGTTTGGTTTGCCTTTTGGATGCTAGCTGGACTGGTCTGCGGGCCACTTCTTGAGAAGAATGGTTTAAGAATACCTAGAGAAGTGTGTATGGATCCATGGGGATGCTACAGATTAGGCATTGTCCTGCTAATCCAAAAGGTAGTGGTTCAAAGCCACCGGCCCCTCCAGGGAAGAAAGATGAGTCCCAGAGGACTTGGAGTATCAGAATGCCTAGATAGGGTCACCATGAATTGGACTCACTCAGTGGCAGTGGGATGGAGAAACGATTATTGAGTGTACTGTTACCCTGCTGCCACCGAGTCGATCCAGCCGCACAGAATTGCTCCATAGAGCAATTTTACAGAAACAGATGCCCACATTTCCCCCACCGAGCGGCTGGTGGGTTCAAACTTGCAGGTAGCAGCTGAGTGCTTTAGTCGCTATGCCAACAGGGTGCTTAAATATCAGTACAAGGACTATTACTTGGATTGATATCTCATCTTACACCCAGAGATATAAAACAGCACTGAATAGCTCTTTTTTAGTCTAAAAATCTACACAGAAATGGAATGGTATACTTTATCTTTAGAAGGGAACTGTATGTTTGGAAGCCAATGTGCAATGGAGGAAAGACTGAAAATGCACTAAAAGACAGAAAACTGGATCCATGACCATCATCTTATAAAAATTAAAAAATGAATAGATGGAAGCAATTAAGTAGCTGGTATACGATGTTTAACAGCTTATACTGTTTACGTGCTTCACTACAAAGCCTAGAACACTGCTAGCACAATTCTGACTCATGACTATGTAGCGTTTCCAAGACTGTAATCACTCATCTGTGCTCAAGACAGCTATATTTCACTTCTATCCTGAGGCCCTAAATTAATCCAGCCTCTTATTAACAACTATTGTATAATATACTAAAGTAATTCTAAAAATCTATTTCTAATTTGATCAATTTTCAACTATATCATACAATTTTGAAAACTGTCATTTTCAAAACATGTTTTAAAGGCATGCCCTGGTACTGTAGTTGTTACACATTTGGGCTGCGATCCACATGGTCGGCTGTTCAAAACCACCAGCAGCTCCATGAGGAAAAAAGACCGGGCTGTCTACTCCTGTAAACAGTTACAGGCTTGGAAACTCCCCAGAGGTCACCATGAGTCAGCACTGACTCGGTGGCTCTGACCATGGTTTTATGTGCATAGCAGTGACATCATTGTTACCTCAAAAGAAAAGTTATTTCTTTTGCCTGTGCTTACCTTAGGATTTACATTACAAGACTTTTAAAGCCTGTGAGCTGTATTGCATAGCTTCTAATATAGAGAATATATAAATATCAACTACAACATATTATCATATTTTTACTACTTAGAATCCCCATCTTCTTTGATTTTCCTATTAAGGCTACATGATTTGTTTCTATGAAGAAAAGGAAAACATGTGGCTGAGAAAAAATATAAAATATAAATATAACAGTAAAACAGGGGCTTAGGGTATTCGTCTGTTTCATGAGCCATTTTTTGTTTTGTATTTTATAAAATATAGGCTATAAGTAAGACTGCAATTTATTTTTTAGAGATTTATTGAATTCCCTGTATTTCTTTCTTTTCTAATTATCAACATTTGGGGTTGAAAGTTTAGGTCTACAAACAAGAAATCTATAGAAGAGGCTCATTCATTTCATCTAGCCATTCATTTTAATCACTGAAAACATTCTGTTGAGTGCCATGGATACACATTATGCTCTGTACTATCTGAAGATTCAGTAACTGACAAACAAAAAAGGAAGCACAATTTCCAAATGCTCAGAACCCAAAAGATAAAAACACACAAGCAAACCAGTAACTGAAAGCTCAGGATGACAGAGAAGGTTCACTGTTGTTGGGTGCTGGCTAAGCCACGGTGGCTAAGCCACTGCCTGGTCCTGCATCATTCTCCAAATCGGTGCAGCAGTTGAACCCACTGCCAAGCCTGTTATCAAAGGTAAATGACACGTTTTCTGCAGCAAAGAGATATCAGAGTCTGGGAGACATTGTTCTAATATAGTTGAACTTGCTGTACAAATGTACCTCGGGTTGGTGCAAATGGTTCATTCCTGGGCTGAGAACCCAAAGGTTGACAGTTCAAGTTCACCCAGTGGAGGCTCAGAAGAAAGCCTCGCAGTTTGCTTCTCAGAGATCACCCTTCTAAACCTGTGCAGGACAGTTCTCTTCTGACACACCCGAGGTTGCCAGTCTGGATTCAGCGCTAACTGGCTAGTTGGCTGATGACGTTGAGCAGTGTGAGCGACAGACTGCAGTGGATACTGTGGAAGGCCCCTCGGGAACTCCTTTCCGTCCAAGGCACTCGATCACCAGCTGCTGGGAGCGTGGGCTGCTGAGGGCTCATGGTTGACTCCCTTCCTGGGAATTTCTCCCCACTAAATTGAGGCATCTTATCTGAGGGTTATGTCTCCACCTTCTACAGAAATGACTGGTTGATGCAGAGTACAGACATCCAAGGTCAGACTTCCCAAGCACTCTCCCAGCTCCATAGTACCCGGTGGATCGGACCAAGGTCTCTATCGCAACGAGGTCTCAACACAGCTTCTCCTGCTACCCAAACCTGCTTCCCCCACTCCGAGCGTGGGTCCTGAGTAAAACCCCACCCTAGAATTTCTTTCCTAGGAACCTGACTTACTTTAGGCAGATATTTCTTCCTTTTGGAATCTCCCTTTCCTAGTACACAAAGTCCACGAGAGCAGCGGCTCTCTGTACTCAGCACCTAGAACAGCGAGGCTCAAAACCATGTCCTGGGTGAATAAAATGAACTCGGACCTTCTGCTGTTCTTTCCAGTTTCCTCAGCACTGGGAGCCTTCCTCCTGTCCCACAGAGGGCAGCTCGGAGGGGCTAGCTGCAAAGAAGGTAAACGACGTGGTATGTCACTTCTATCCATATGTCTTTTAAACGCCCCTTTAGCAACTGGGCGGAACATTCAAAGAAGGTGGAGAGGACTCTAAATCAGGGATTGCTTAGCTTTGTCGTTCTGCTAGGTGAAAAGCCATTTCAGAAGCAAGAACAGAAACACCCAATGGCCAGAGAAAAGAATCGCCGCAAGTTAATCTCATCCAAGATCCCGGTGTGGAGAAGTGATGGTGGTAGCAGAAGCCACAGAACCACAACCATGAGAAAAAGAAGGAATGGTGGGCGTCCTAACCCACCGAGAGAGTGAAGCTCAGTGCCTTCAGAAAAGAGGCTGACTTGAAGAACAGAGTGCTCTTTGGGTTTCTAGCAAGGCTAACATGAACTCGGTATCACTGGCTAGTGTATGTCAGAGACTAAGGGGTCACGTGGCTAAGAGGGAAAAGACATGATTCCCGGCACAGCTAGGAACCAAAAAAAGTATCCTCGCAGGTTTTTTTAATCCTGATGTGTAACCTGTTAACTTCCTTTAAAAACATAATTATAAATATTGTCTATGAGCTCTGCGAGGCCTTCGCAACCAGTTATTGAGCCCAGCAGACAGGTGGAGTGCCATGACAGATGGTTAGTATCAAAATAAGATAAAAGACTTGGAGTGGAGCTATGCCAGTCACTGCATCACAGAAAGCCTCTCTGGGAAGATGTGGAGTTGAGATCCCCCTTGGGTGGCCTGAGCAGGTCAGACATGGACCCCTTACAATTCCTTCATTGCCTCTCAGGTCTCCCAGTCTGACTTCCTGCCCCTCTGCAGGCCTCTGCGCAGGAACTGGTCTTCGATTCCCATGCTTGCAATACCCCTGCCTGAGAAAGCCTCGTGGCTTTCTGTTTGACCTCCTATCTGCTGGAAGGACAAGATCGGGGCTTCGGGGTTGATGGAGCAAGATTTCTCAACGAAACCCGCACAGGGCAGCCCTGGGCACTCCCCGCGAATGAGCAGGAGCACTGTCAGGATGGAACAACATTCCTTGGCACAGATTTCTGGCCCTTCTTCTCCCTGATGCAGTTTTCAATTATGCTCCTTCATAGCAAGCCCCCCTGGGTCATCCTGGGTCCTTCAAGAATATGTATGAAGATTTGAGAATCCCAAAATCAGTTGCCATAGACTTCTGAGCTGACCTATCTTCCTTCAATTTAATTGACCAAGCAGATCCTTCAGAATGCTGTTTTAATTCGCCTTTTTTTTTGGGGGGGGGGGGCGGGTAAGGCGCTTGAATGAGACTAAGATCTGTATTTCACTGCAGGAACTTGTCCACAGTCATCCACTTTCTTTTTAACATTTTATTAGGGGCTCATACAACTCTTATCACAATCCATACATGCATCAATTGTGGAAAGCACATCCGTACATTCTTTGCCCTAATCATTTTCAAAGCATTTGCTCTCCACATCCACTTTTATGAAACTTGAATTGCTTTACTTTTCTGCTGTGGACGCCGCGGCGGCAGCATCCATCACTGGGGCTTTCTCTCCTCGCCGCCGTCACGTGGAAGGCAGTGTCTCTGCAAGGGCCCGAACAGCTGCGGAAACGCTTCATCGGAGGATTGACCTTTGAGACCACAGATGAGAGTCTGTGGAGCCATTTTGAGCAGTGGGGGACCCTTTCGGACTGTGTGGTGATGAGAGATCCAAACACCGAGCGCTCCAGGGGCCTTGGGTTTGTCACCTCCTCCACCGTGGCGCAGGTGGACGCAGCCATGAAGGCCACACGAGGTAGATGGCGGAGCCGTGGAACCAGAGGGCTGTCTCGCGAGCAGACTCGCAAAGACCGGGCGCCCATTTCACGGTGAAAAGGATCTTTGTTGGGAGGTATCAAGGACCCTGAAGAGCACCACCTACGAGATGATTTTGAGCAGGATGGGAAAATTGAAGTGATAGAAATCATGACGGATCGAGGCAGTGGCAAGAAGAGAGGCTTTGCTTTGGTGACTTTTGAGAACCATGACTGTAGATAAGGTTGTCATTCAGAAACACCACACTGTGAATGGCCACAACTGTAAGCAAGAAATGGCCAGAGAGGTCGAAGCAGTTCTGGACACTTCGGTGGTGGCCGAGGTGGTGGTTTTAGTGGGAATGACACCTTTGGTCCAGGCGGAAACTTCAGCGGACGTGGTGGCTTTGGTGGCAGGCGCGGTGGTGGCGGCTATGGCGGCAGTGGGGATGGTTATAATGGATTTGGTCATGATGGAAGCAACTTTGGAGGTGGTGGAAGCTACATTGATTTTGGCAACCACAACACTCAATCTTCCAATTTTGGACCAATGAAGGGAGGCAACTTTGGAGGCAGGAGCTCTGGCCCTTACGGTGGTGGTAGAGGTCAATACTTTGCCAAACCACAAAACCAAGGTGCCTGTGGTGGCTCAAACAGTAGCAGTACTTATGGCAGTGGCAGAAGATTTTAAATGACTACCAGGAAACAAAGCTTAGCAGGAGAGGAGAGCCGAGAAGTGACAGGGAAGCCACAGGTTACAACAGATTTGTGAACTCAGCCAAGCACAGTGGTGGCAGGGCCCAGCTGCTACGAAGAAGACATGTTTTAGACAATCCTCATGTGTATGGGCAAAAGAACTCGAGGACTGGATTTGTGACTAATTGTATAACAGATTATTTTAGTTTCTGTTCTGTGGAAAGTGTAAAGCATTCCAACAAGGGGTTTTAATGTAGTTTTCTTTTTCTTTTGCACCCATGCTGTTGATTGCTAAATGTAATAGTCTGATCGTGACGCTAAATAAATGTCTTTTTTAAAAAAAAAAAAAACTTTAATTGCTTTATAAAAACAGTTATTCCTCCATTCATTCTTGTTTTCTCAGTTAATCTCCAAGCATCCATTGCAAATGTGTTCTCACTCGAAAACTCTACGGTTCCCTAAATGTCAGTCATCTGCCATGTTTTCAGGCTGGCAACATGTTCACACGTTCACATGTTATTGCATGCTCACCTTGTAACAAGTACTGTATACGGCTTACCTCATGAGCACTGCGCCACAAGTCTATAAAACAGATAGCCTAAGTCCATTTTACAGAGGGGGAAATTAAGTTTCTGGGAATTGGGGAAACTGACCCAGAATCACACAACTCCTAGGAGATGCAGGCATTCAGGTTCGGTTTTGCCTGACTCCGTAGGAGCACGCTTTTCCCACTCCCCTGCATCTGAGTCCAATACAACAAGGCACCACAGTACCTTTTAGGAAACAATATAAAATTGGCCAGCTCAAAGACTTTAGCATTTCATCAGGTTTCATACCCTTTTTTCTTTTTTTTTAAGATCTCAGAGGGCCACTTGAACATTTTTCTCTGTATAGTGGAAGCATTTGGAATGCTTAAAAAAAAAAAAAGTCAAATACACATAGCTCCAAAGTACTAGAAAGCAGACATCAGAATTTATCTAATTTGTTAGAAAAACTATTTGTTACCTTGTACTGAGAAAATCATGTTTACTGCGTAGATTGCTGGGGGCAAACTCAGAAGATTTCCGAGTTAATTTCCCCTCATAAATAATACATTGTCAAGCCTAAAACACACAGGCCGTTTCCCTCAGCTCTTTATCTGTGGGTTGCAGACGCCATCTATCGGGATGTGAGCTTGCTGTGCACGACCATGGGACTACTCCCGGCACAAGTCTGGCCTGGGGTGACGGTTCTCTGGACCAGCGAAGATGAGGCTCCATCTCATACCAGATAGCCTTTCAAGAGGTTCATTTCAAAAGATACTCGTGGTTTTCTTTCAATGGAATAGCTTGTTCCTAATAGAGTATCCATAAGACAGGGAGATCTCACCACAGAGGGCATGCACACTGAGGAAAACGTGTTTTCAACTGTGAAAACACAGGCAACAGAAACCAAGAACCAGAAGCGCAGGCAGGCTTTGACCAAGACAGGACATCTGTAACAGTAAGAGTGCAGCGCTCTGAGGCAGTCAGCATAACCGCAGCAGATCCAGTTCCAATGGCTGTCACAGGCCAGGCAGAGGGAGAGGCGTTTGCTCCTCTCCAGAGTGCTCCACCTTGCCTCTAGAGGGACTCTGGAGGTTCTGAAAAATCGTTTTAATCTGATACAGAACAGCTTCAGTGTGTGTGTGTGTGTGTGTGTGTGTGTGTGTGTGTGTTCTTGCTGTCAGATTTATAATGCACCAGTTTGTCTGAAAGGTTTAACACCCCAGAGGGTTAAGAACACCAACACACTTGTCTCAGAAGGCAGAGCCATCAAGGCAGACTGCACGGATTTCAGAGTTGTGCAGACCAAGTGTGAACTCCACCACCACTCTTTCACCTTGTGAGGCTGAATGCCAACAACGGCCAGTTACGTGCTCTGCCTCCATTTCTAGTTTGGAGACGCAGATGAACCGCACCTCAAAGAAGAAAAACAACTCAGTAGGGGTCGTGTGCCTCTGTTGAGGCCATTGCTCTAACCACGTGTGCCTCGCCCAGCCCAACCTCTGCTGGATTTTCTTCGCTGAGAATAGTACCCTGCTCTCTCTCCATCGTCAGCTTCAAGGTCTAGTTCATCAAACAGAGACAGCTTCATGTGCAGTCACACAGGACCCCTCCCTCAAAAGAGCTTCTGTACTGGGGGCTTAATGAAAGCTTCAAAGTCTTTTTCTTTTTCAAATTGCTACACTATTGTTCTTTGGTTAAATCTGCTTTATTGAGATAATTCACACATCATACAATTCAATAGGTCAGTCCTTATTAAGAAGGGTAGAGCAACCGCAGAGCCATGACTATGGACTTCCCATTTCCCCCGCTCAACCCTCGCAGGATCCCAGGTAAGCGCTATTTCAGTGGCTGTCATCACAAACCCTGGCATCCCTGTGCAGAGACAACACATGACACAAGGATGAAGAACAGGGTGCGGGGGTGGGGGTGGGGGGGCAACAACAATGATCATACAAAATAACGAGAGACCTCAACTTAAGAAAAAGCAAACCATAATAAAAAATACGATCAATTAAAAGAGGGTCTAAATCTGATGGCAAAGTGTTACATTCCAGGCTGAGAAGAGTTGCTAAGATCCTCTATACAATTACTTTATCTTTCGATTTGTGTTTTGTAAGTGAAGGCTGGTAGGACAGAGAAGCATGGGGCAGGGTGGGAGGCACAGAGCATCACGCCACTTCACCCTCTGGTTCTCAGTCAGCCCTCCTCCTCAACCCCACTACCCTCCCTTCCTCCTACCTCCTCATGCTCCAATCCCAAACTGCTTCTGCCTTCCTCCCCAACATCGATCAGGTGGTAGAGCATCACTCCATGCCCTGCAAGTGGAGGGGAGAGTCCATGTAGGGGGCCAACCCTCCCTTGCCCTGAAAAGAAAACAAACCCCAGCCCACTCCCATTCAGTCCATTCCGCTTCAGAGCTGGACCACACAGGACAAAGCAGTGCTTCCTAGCATTTCTGAGACTCTAAATCTTTATGGGAGCAAACTGCTCCATCTGTCTCCTCGGAAGTAGCTGTTGATTAGCTGCATTATGTGTCATCCACAACACCACGGAGGCTCCTCAGAGACAGGCACATACCCTATGACTTCTGAGGATAAGGCAAAGCAGTGGTCGCCTCTGCCCACAGCTAGCGACACCACAGCAAGTCTGAAGGGCAATTAGGAACAGACTTCTCTAAACTAATTGCCATCAAGTCAATACAAACTCATAATAGCCCAATGGGTCAGGGCAGAACTTCCCCTGTAGGTTTTCGAGGCAGTGATTCCTAGCCTGAGTAGAAAGCTTCATTTTCTCCTGTAGAAAGACTGGTGGTTTCGAATGCCTGACCTCAAAACTAGCAGCTCCGTTCATAGCCTCCTACTTTCCCCTGATCCTAGCACCAGACACTGAAGGCACAGTCCTGTGGAGGGTGTCGTCACAGTGGAGGCAGGGGAATTATGGGAATGAGATATTGATTGACTGCTCTGTATTGGTCAAGGTCCCTGCAATTTTATTTTGCATTAAAGCCTCACAAATTATGTAGCTGGCTCTGTCCTTAAAAGAATATATGTATTTTTTAATATTGGAGAATAAATGCTAACAAGCTGCTATTACTCAAACTTTTGCTTTCAATATCTTCCTGCTAAATCCTCTGTCTGCTGGCATTAGCACTCTGGTCTCCCATTTACACATCCTCAATTATTTGGGGATGAAAGGGCAGACAAATAAAAAATTCAATTGTATCCCCAAAAAGAGCCTATATATAACACTGCACTGAAGATGTCCTATCATATGAAACCATATGGTATGTCTATTTCACAAATGGAGGGGAGGCAAATGGGCCAGTTTAGGATAATTCGAATATCTTTCCTGGTCCTCCCTGTCTGTTACATATTAAAGCCCTGTTCTGGTAGTTAGCACTGACAGGAAGGCCTGTTGGGGATTAGTTCATTTTACAGCCTAAAGAGCTAAAAAGCTTTCTTTCTTTCCTCCCCCACCCTGTTTTTCTTGAGGAAATGGGCCACACGCTGTATTTCTGGTCTAAGCAATGAGTATTCAATCCCTAGCATTCCCAAAGCAGCATGCATGCATCCGTATCTCAGATGAAACTCAAAAGAGTCGCCCACTTATATTAGTTATTTTTCCCAGACACACTGCTGAGTGGGCTTATGCGGGTAACATTAGAAATAGGGGGAGCTGTTTGGTAGCCCCTTTCTCCAGCTTCCCAAGTTAGCCCTTCCTCAGATTCCCCTCCCACACACACTGCTTCTCCAGTGATCATATTAAAGACAAATATCATCTTCTCAATGGTGTTTTATAAACCTGGAGCAGCAGTTCGCAACTGGTGGGTCGCCACCCCTTCAGGGGTCAAACGACCCCTTCACATGGGTTCCCCGATTCATAACAGTAGCAAAATGACAGTTATGAAGTAGCAGCGAAAATAATGTTATGGTTGGGGGGATCACCACTACGTGAGGAACTGTACTAAATGGTGTGGCCTTAGGAAGGTTGAGAACCACTGGCCCAGAGTGTCTAATGTTTAAAGGAAACCCATCCTTCCCCTTACCTGCTCCATTACACTGGGGTTTAATAACCTCTTTGGGGGGCGGGGACTAGAGCAATTTAAAGGGGTCCTCATAGCTCAGTGATCAAATGCTTGGCTGCTAACTGAAAGACCAGCAGTTTGAGCCCACAAGCCACTCCAGGGAGGGAGCGTGTTTCTATAAAGATTACAACCTGAGAAGCCCTACGAGCAGTTCAACTCTCGCTCATGCATAGGGTTGCTGGGGGTCAGATACTGTTCAGGGGCAAGAGATTTCAAAAGCAACTTCCTAAAAGGTAGGCAGATCAGAGAAGATCTTATTGATTGCATTACACACACACACACACACACACACACACACACACATACTTCATAGGAACTACAAAAGACCTTAATCTGAAACAAACTCAAGGAGAAAGGTTTTCACACACACATTAAAAATCTGCATAATTATACTCCTCCCAATCTTGGAACAAATGGAAACTTCTGATTCTATTCTGGCTCAGAGAAATTTAAGGCCTCGGCTTTATTTTTTAAGGTGAAGGTGACCTTGAAGGTGACCTTGAAGGTGACCTTGGTAGGAATACTCACTATAGCACAGGCCAGCTAAACCTATGAGCTGGGCCACGGAGAAGACAAAGAACAGCTTCTGATAGTAGGACAAAGAGACAATGGGGTGACTCAGTCAACAGCGGTATCAACCTGTTAGAGATGCCCCAAATGAACTCTCCACTAATCCCACTCTATTATACTCACAAAAGTAATCATCTCTCTCCCCAGTGCTGTGGTTTCCTCTGGGCAATGACTACTTAATTTTTCCTTAGCAGATCCTCATGTTGTTTTGTTGCCAGATGTTGCTGAATTGGTTCCAACTCATATCAACCCTACGTACAACAACCATGAGCCATCTTCCAAACCATTATGTTTGAATCCATTGTTGTAGCAACTCTGTCAACTCATCCACCGAGGCTTGGCCTTCTGACAAAGCATGATGTCCTTCTCAAAGGTCTAGTCTTTCCTGATAGCATGTCCAAAATACCTACCTTCCCATAAAACAAAACAAAGCAAAACAAAAACTATTGCCTTCCAGTCAAACTCAGAGCTTCCCTACAGAGGTTCCCTGAGGCTGTATACTTTCATGGGAGCAGAGAGAGCCTCATCTTTCTCCACTGGAACAGCTGCGGGTTTGAAGCCCTAACCTTGTAGTTAACATCTGACACTTAGCCAAAGTGCTGGCAAAACTCACTGCCATGGAATTCTTTCTGACGCCTAGCAACCCTATGAAAAATGTTAATACCCCATCCCAACCCTTGAAAGAGATAGTAAAGATTTGAGAACACACATCTTTCATAGAAACCTAGCCCACTGAATTTTCTTAAAGCCGCTTGACCAAAGACTACCAAGATCACACAATGAAGTTCTTTCTCTTTCTTGTGGTTTCCCAGCAGCCAGTCAGTCTTAAAACCAGGGAAAGTTCACCTCCACACTTAGACCTGAGCTTGAGCACGTGTTCCATACACTCTAACCTGGCACCGCCCTCTCAGATGGGATCACCCTCCAGGTGAGAGGAACAGCTTTTGTTTCATCATTAGGATTATGTTCAGGAGCCCTGCTGCCATCATGGTTTACTCATGGCCAACAGTTCAAATCCACCAGCCACTCCATAGGAGAAAGGTGTAGCTTTCTGCTCCCATGAACAGTTACAGTCTTGGAAATCCACAGGGACAGTTCTATCCTATCATATAGCATTGCTGTGTTAGAATTCAGTTGATGGCAGTGACTTTTTTTGTTTTTGTTTGAGGATTAGGTTTCAAAATGCCAGATTCTAGCACCCTCTGACCAGGCTTCTGACCGCTAAATGGAACTCAGCAAGTAGCTTCAACAGCCCGACCACTCCCGACATCGCCAACCCCTGATTAATGAGTGGGCACATTTTGTCATCAGTCAGTCCCCAACAGCCCCACCGCACTAAGACAGTCTATTTTGAAGTTCAGGATGGATGGGATTTCAGTGTGTACCTCTCTCTTCCCCATGATTTCTGCCAGAAATACCAATACAGACCAAGTGTTCAATTTTCCATGATCCACGCCACAACTGGGAAACATTCTACCTGCCATTTGTCACTTTTTTTCCTGTCAGGTTTCTCACCAGGCAGAAGAAACTGATTGTGTTTTTACATATAAATTAAATTGATACCAGTAATAAAACACCTGACTGACTTGTGCGACGTAATAACTGCACCCTGTTCAGGCTCACCATGTCTGCCTACGATGGAATGGCAGTCATCTATCAGAAGTGGCAGGTCCTGCTGCCTGCCCCCAACTTGGAATCGCTCTCAGGGGCCCTTGTGGCAGCTGCTTTCCGCAGTGTCCTTTAAAGTGTGGATGGTGAGCAGGCACACCTTGCAGAGAACTGCTCTAGGCTGGGGCAGTGCGTGCAGTGGGAGCAGCGTCCATTTGGAACCAGGCTTCACGTATTACCTACGCCTAACAGTAGCATGCTAAGGAGCCCTGGTGGCATAGTGAATTCTGAGACAGGCTGCTTACCACATCAGTGGTTTGAAACCACCAACGGCTTCTCCGGTGAAAGATGAGTCTTTCTTCTTCCTAAAAGACTCACAGGCTCAGAATCCCATAGGGGTAATTCCACTCTGTCCTGTAGTATCACTATAAGTTACTATGGTTTCAATGGAGTGGGAGTTTCTGGAGGTGCAAGCAATTGACACTTGGCTGCTAACGCAAACACTATGAGTTTGAATCTACCCAGGGGTACTTCATGAGAAATATATGTCAAGCTACTTCAAAAACATAATCTATATAGAACCAGAACCTAAATTCCAAAAACATTATGAATGATAGCAGAATCCCAAAATCTGTTTTCACAGACCCTATGTGAACCGAGTCTCTGATGAAACCCGGTGAGCAATGACCATCATCTAGCAATGTGAATTGGCTTGATATCAAAGGGCATTATAAAGTGGATTTTAGTTCTTTATGTAGACTGGATTGTAACGCTTTGTCAGTGGGTCTCCCATTTGACTCATTTTAAGCTTATTCTGGTTTTTTAAAGTCTTCTGCTCTCTTTTAGGGAAAAAAAATACATATCATCTGCTAAAAACTCTGTGAAACAGTCCTGCCCTTCTCCATGTGGGGCGGCCATGATTGGCGTCAACTGAGCAGCCACTGGCTTACTACTCCTAGGCAGGTGTGTGCCTCAGTATGAGTTTCACGATTATGACCTTTGAAGATCTTACAAGACTAGCAAAAAGTAGGTAAAGCACCTGGTTTACTGTTGTCCACATCTAAATACTACTCAATGGCAAAACTTAAGTCATCATTCTTTCTTTCCCCCATGAGAATATTCCGGCTATACTACTGTTGTTGTTGCTGTCATGATTTTTAAACATTTTAGGGGATTGTTTGGAAATATACCATAGATGGCTTTTCAGGAATGAGAGAAGATGGATAAGAATGGAAGGTTGATCCATAAAACTCAAACTCACCGCCATGATATTGATTCCAACTCAGAGTGACCCTGCAGGTCAGCGGAGGAGTGCCCTGTGGCAATAGGGTTTTCTTCGTTGTGCTAATCAAGCTATGTCAGTGGGATTAGTGTTTTTCTTTGTGAATTGGATGAGGGTTTTCAAGTGATATCACCAGTTTACATTCAACAATGTATACACTTCTTAAAATTTTTATTATTAATTGGGAATTAATGCATATATCACTCCATAGCTCAGTCATGTCTAGCAGTATGGTACATATGCTACCACAATTTGTTTTCAAAGATTCTTCTTCTTGTACTCCTTGGAATCATCTCCCTTATATCAGCACCCCACATCCCAGCACCACCACCATTGTACGCCATCTCCCACCAAACCTTATTCTACTTCATGTCCCCGCAAGTTCATCAATACTGGGTTTCATATACCAAAAACCCAAAACACACAGGTTGCTTCTTCTTATTCATTGCCATCCCCTCAGTACAATACCAACCACCTCCCCTCCTCCCTGTTTTCTGTTCCACTGCTCTTTTGCTCCTAACCTCTCTGAACTGCATCCTTGAGAAAACACTGCTCCTTGGACTCAAATAGCCGATTTTTCCAAGGTGCGCTGTGGCAGATACACAATCTGGTGTTGACTTGTGAACGGGCGGAGTCTAGCCTGTCAACCAGCCCATAGCCAATGAGGCCTCTCTGTGGACATGGCCTTCTCCCAAGGATTCTGGGGACTCCTGTCTTCCTCCTTGGAGGTAGAGACACAGTCCTGCTTCGTCTTCCTGCTGAAAAGCTACATGGAGCCACACTGATGCGGCCCGAGCCCTGGAACTGGAGAAGCCACGTAGAGATGCATGCCATTGTCCTGAAATGCTTCCACCACCACTGGATCCACAAGACTTACCACTCACTGGCCTGTGATTCTTCCTGCACTCAGCACCATTGCATGTGTTGCATGAGTTTAAAGAAGAATTTATGGACTAGGATCGACATATGGGCTAATATCAGACTTGTGGACTAGATCTGGACTGGGCTGGGATGTTTTCTTAATGTGTAATTGCTCTTTGATATAAAATTCTCTCTTACACATGTCACTATCTCTGGATTTGTTTCTCTAGTCTATCCAGACTAACACATGTGCATACCTCACTAATGATGCTAATCCTCTTTGTAGACCTGTCTATTGTTTCCAAAATTTATCACGTTTGAGATCTAACAAGAACAGGTTATTAATAGAAGCAAAGGAACACAGAGGGGGAAAGACAGATGCCACTCCAAGGACCTACAAGTAAAAGCTGAAAAGTGACGAGACTCATCCTCTGGGCTGACAAAAGAAACCCTTCAGCAGAGCCAGGACCCTAACTTTGGACTCCTAGATTGCTACACCAGTGAGAACTCCCTGTTCATTGAAACTACTCCCTTGTGGTCTTCCTGGTATAGCAATTCTGAGAAACCAAGGCGCCAACCACCCTCCTCGCCCCTTCCTTGTGCTCCTGCTGTTATAGTTAAATTATGTCCCACATCTGGATTTCTGTTTGAAATAGTTTTCCTGGCATATAATTCACACATCATACAATTTAATCCTTCAATTATATTAAGAAGAGTTATGTAATCATCGCCACAATCAATTTTAGAACATTTTCTTCTACTCATTGCTATTAGCTACCCATTTCCACCAAAGTCCCCCTGCCATTAACTAATTAATCCATTTATTATCTCTCTAGTTACCTATGCTGAATTTCATATACAGAAAATCATACAAAACACATAAACACAAATAATGACAAACCAAATCAAAGAAAAGCAATTAAAAAGAAAGCAGAAAATCTTAAAAACTGGAAAAAATTTTAAAATGGATCAAAAGGGAGATCAAATGATAAAGTGTTTGATATTAGCCTAACTACATCTGCTGTAATCTACTTACAATGCTCTCTGTCTCGTAGTGAGGCTAAAAGAGACCTAAAAAAAAGTCCAGTGGCACCGATTCCATAACCTTGGGACAGCTGTCACCTGATTCTTCTCACACCAGTCCAAGGAAGTGTGTCAGTTTCTTAAATCTGCTGCAGGTGAGTTTGAGGTAATGCTCAGTTTGCTTAGTGAGGTTTCCAAAGCAAATTCTTCTGGAGAGGCCTAAGAAGGTTGTTGTGTAAATTGAAAAGACAGAGTCTAAAGTCCCAATAGTCAATCGTACAAAGGCTGATTCACAGGGCTGGACTGAAAGTAGGTCCAAAGTGGCCAATTAGGAACACAGAATGCACCATAGACTTCCCTGGCATTTGTTGTTCTCTGCGGTTCCTTTGTTTGCTTGTTTTTCAAATGGGCTGTCCTTGAATTTGTAAGATGATATTGTTGTTTTTAGTTGCATCTCCCACATAGCTAGTAATCATGAGCATTTTTTCATGTTTGTTAGCCATTCAAGTATCCTCCCTTGTGAATTGTCTATTCAGGCCCCTAAACTTCCATTGTATTTTGTTTGTTGTCCCTTGCCCACCCTTCAGTTGAGTTATTTGGGTTTTTGTCTTTTCTTATTGAGATGTTTCAGCATCCTATAAATTTTAGTAATTAGTCCCCTGTCCATTGTGTCATTGCTAAATAAAATTTCCCATTTGTGGACTCTCATTTTACTCTTTTGATCAAGTCTTTTGATGTGCCTAATTATTTTATCTCTAGTAGGTCCCAGTCCTCTATCTTGTTTTTCACTGGGTGCTTCCCTTATTCTATTTGGGAGTCTGTGAATGCCCTGCACCAGGACCTTTAAGTTTGCCCCAATTTCTCATTGATGATCATCATAGCGCTGATTAGAGACCTATCTTGAATTTGTTTTGTGCATGGGAGAGTTAGGGGTCCTTTTCCATTCTTTTGCAGATGGAGATCTAATTTATCAAGCACTGTTTATTGAATAAGTGTCTCTTTTCAGAAGGCCCCACCCTGGCTTGATGCAGCCAGAGGCCTACAGCCATATTGCATATGAATGGGATAGGTTAGATAAAAGAGCATTTTATTTGTCAGCTTTAAGAATGTGTTTAGGAATGTGTTTAAAAATGTGTTTAGAATCCTGATTCTACCAGAATTATATTGTTTATTCTAACTATAGTTATTGATATAATATGTGATAGAAATTATTATTGGGAAATATGAATAGAGTTTGTAAACCCACTGCTATTGAATTAGATCTTTAAAATGGGTATAGGGCACACCAGCAAAGAAGGCTTTGAAAAGATAAGCACTAGTCCCACTAGCACTCAGTGCCTTGACTGCTCAGTATATTTGTATTTGAAAAGACTTGCTGAGAGAGCTGTTGACAGACTGAAGAAAGAAAAATGAGCCCTTTGGCTTTTTGAATTTTGAACTAGTGGTCTGTGCCTGAAGCTGGAAAAAAAAAATGGAGCCATGAAGAAACTCTCCTCTAGAAAAAAGAGTGAAAGAGAGTCTTAGGCAGCCTGAAAAGCTTGCTAGGTGACCACTTGAATCCACTTGTTGAGTGGAAGTAGGAGCAAAGCAGCAATAGAGAGATGGGTTCAGTGTGGCTACTGGCATGGGTGACCTGGTTCACAGGTACTAAAGAAGATGATGAGAGTGGGTTGGCTGGTCTGAAGTTTAAAGAGTTGTACAGAACCTGAGCCTATGGCATGACCTAGACCCAGGGGGCTAGGGTTGTTGAGAATTTGTGAAGGGGCCCATGGCCAAAAGGGGAGGCAGCCAATGGGCATGCTAGTGAGGCTCAGCAAAGTGACCCACATTGAGTTGACCAAAATCGGTCCAGATGAAGAGTTTTGAGCCTGTGAACTGGTGCATGTTGCTGTTGGCTTTATGGAGAGTCTGTCCTGATTTGACTTTGCTTATGGATGCAGATTCACAAGGTTCCAACTGGAATGAAGATTCATCACATCAAAGAACATGCTTGTGTTCTCAGAGCACTAGAATGATATAAGTTGGCAGTATAGAAATTATATACCCAAAATGAGGATATAGGTAATGAAATGGCTGGCTTACAAACTTTCATCGGGGGAGGGGGGAATATATTGATAAAATTATAGGATTATGGTATAGATGTTCACAGAACTGCAATTGTTAAGCATAAAGTATTTTTGTTTTGTTGCTTGTACAGTATTATGTTTAAATGAACATTTTGAGTTCTATGCATTTTAATTTCATCCTGTTAGGCACAAATATGATTTTATATTGCCCTTGTTTTAAAAATCATATAGACTGTGATAGTTAGGGGGCACTCATTAGAAGATAAGGGTCGAGTGTAGGCTATCAACCAGGCTGCAGCTTGATGACCTCATTTGAGGTCATCTCTGAGATAAATAACTGGAGGCTGGCTGACCACCCTCTTTCTCTCTTTGCTTTCACCTTCCTGTTGAGGAGCCATGCTGAGACCTACGCCAGCCCTGTGATGAACTGAACCATTGGATCCCCCGACCTTGCATCCACTGGCCTGTGATCTCCTGCATTCTGCACCACTGCATGTGGCTGTGTGAGTCTGAAGAGGAATTTATGGACTCAGACTTATGGACTAGACTTGGACTTATGGACTTGACCTGAACTAGGATGGGATGTTTGCTTGATATGTAATTCCCTCTTGATATAAAGCTCTCTCTTCCACATAAGAAAGAAACACAAAGAGGTATCCCATTCCATTTAATGTCTTTTGGTCCTTTGTCAATAATCAATTGGCAGTAGGTGGGTGCTTTTAAGTTTTATATCTTGGTCCATTGGCCTATGCATCTATAATGGTGCCAATACCAGACTGTTTTGACTACTGTGGCTGTACAGTAGGTTTTGAGGTAAATTAATGCAAGTTCTCCAACTTTGTTATGCCTTATTAGAAGTTCTTTGCTTATCTTGGGCCTCTTCCCTCTCTAAATGAAGTTAATAATTAGTTCTTCCATTTCTTTACAGAATGAATTTGGAATTGAGATCACAATTGTATTGTATTAATAGATTGCTTTAGGTAGTGTTGATATTTTCACAATATTGTCTTCCTATCCATGAGCACTGGGTATTCTTCCATTTGTGTAGTTCTCTTAACGATTCTTGTAACAATGTTGCATAGCTTTCTTTGTACAAGTCCTTTGTTTCCTTGGTTGGGTTTAGTCCCATGTATTGCATCTTCTGGGTGGCTGTTGTAAATGGCATTGTGTCCTTGATGTCCTTTTCAGATCTCCCCACTAGTGTATCGGATTGGCATCCCCCTGCTAGTCATTTATCTTGCTACTTTGCCAAATCCCTGAATTATTTCCACAGGTCTTTTAGTGGAGCCCTTGAGGTTTTAAAACCATATTACCTACAAATAACCAGCGTTTCACTTCATCTTTTACCAATTGTATTCCCTTTCTCCCTCTCTTTTGTCTAATGGTTCTGGAAAAGGTTTCCATCAAGGTGATATGGGAAATGTCCCACTGGAGCAGAAAATACCCAGTTATGAAATAGAAAAAGAGAGAAATATGATAAGTGGGGAAAGTTGGAGGAGGGGAGAAGAAATAAAATTAAAATAATAGTAATAATAAGTAACTGTCTGGGTAGACAAACAGATTTTTTAAAATAATGGGGAGGTGTATTTTGTAAGTATAATCCAAATGATCAGGGTTCATGGAAATATATTTCATTAGGAAAAAGAGAGAGAGGAGAAAGAGAAAATGAGTGGGACAGAAAAAGGGTATAAACAAATGTTCAATCCAGAAGAGGATGTGTGTGTGAGTGTGTGTGTGTGTGTGTGTGTGTGTGTATGAAGTATTACTTTTTAAATCATTTTATTGGGGTCTCTTACAGCTCACATCAGTTTTATCAAACATAGTTGTACATATGTTGCCATCATCATTTTCTAAACATACACTTTCTATTTGAGTCCTTGGTAGTATCAGCTCCTCTCTTTTCTCCTCCCTCGTCCCAATTATAATTTATTATTGTCTTCATATCTTATAGCAACTGATGTCCCCCTTCACCCATGTTTCTGTAGTCCGTCGCCCTGGGGGGTACAGGATCTGCATCAATCATTGTTTCAGCCCCCCCTCCTCCTCTCGCCCCTCACCTTACTCCCACCCTCCTGCTAGTGCTACTCCATTTCTGCTCCAGAGGGATCTCATCGGACCTGGATTCCAAGTGTCATGAGCTCTTATCTGTACCAGTGCACCTACCCAAGTCTAGCCAAGACTGAGGTCATTATAGTGGGGGGGGGTGAAGAACCCTGAAAGAACTAGAGGAATATTGTGTGTTTCACTGGTACTACACTGCACCCTGGCTGACTCATCCTTTTTTGTGACCCTTCTGTGAGGGGATGTCCCATTGTCTACAGATGGGTTGGGGGGTCTCTGCTCCAACCCCACTTGTTCTCAACAATATTTTTTGTTTGTTTGTTTGTTTGTGGTCTTCTGGTGCCTGTTACCTGATCCCGTAAACACCTCATGATCGCACAGGCTGGTGTGTTTTGTGGGTTTGTTGCCTCCCTGCTAGATGGCCACTTGTTTAACTTCAAGGCTTAATTTTTTTATATCTTTTGATAAGTGGGTACCATCAGTTTTCTTCATCACATTTGCTCATGTACCTATTTTGTCTTCAGCAAACGTGCTAGCAGGGTGAGCATCATAGAATGGCAAGTTGTTGGATCAAAGTGTTCTTACGTTGAGGTAGGGCTTGAGCAGAGGCCCAGTCTGTCCACTTCCTCAGTGTATTGACATATAAATATATGTACATAGGTCAATACCTCGAGTTGTATGAGTTAACCCCCCTGGCGGTAATCCTGAGTTTGGCTCAGGGTAAATGTTAACTGTGTATTACCTGGAATGTCTACTAGAGAGATTAAAATGAATAATTTCTTAAGAATTACAGGCCTACAATTTAAAACAACAAATTTTATGCAAAACAATGTGCTGCTTTGGGTACAAAAGTACTGACATAATTAGACTGCCAGGGAGGTTAATATATTTACATATGTAAACACCTATGTTTATCCCTCTATCCATAGCTTTGCTTCCTTGATCTTTCCTGTGTTTGCTTTCACCTTCATTCTGCCCCACCATCGTTTGCCTTTTAGTAATTCCTCTCAGCTGGATAGCTGTTGCTCCAACACCCCCAGGATCTCCATGTCCCCCTCATTGTTTATCTTCATTCCCTACCTGTTCCCCTGTCCCTGGCATTGTTTGCTCACTGTTCCTTTCCTCTACCTGCTCCTCCTCCTCCTAAGTCCCTCCAGAACCATTGGTCCTGTGGCTTTCTCCTCCTCGGCCTTGCTTCCCATGCCTATCTTATATAGATGGGCAAAAAAACAATAACAGACACAAAACCAAAAGAAAGCAAAAGATTGAATAAAAAGAGAAAAAAAACAAAATGAAAAAGCATACATAATTCCAGGTCTGTCCACTGACTTCTATGACAATCTCCCCACCAATCCTGGGGGCTTCCAGGCACCGCCCCTGCTAGCCTGAAGTCTATTCAGGGGGCTCCTCAGGAGGTTTGTGGCTTGGCTTTGCTCCTGTTGCCCATTATGTTCCCATCTTGGTTCTCCGCACTGTGGGGGTGGTCACACCGGACTCAATCCCCACTGTGTGTCCCCAGTATTACCCTCTTTGGCAGTATGCTCCAGCAAGGGGACATCATGTCTCAAGCTGTTGTCAGCCCTACATTCCTTTCTGTGCCTTATCAGCTCCAGCAGGGATGTCATCCTCAGTGCTTGGCCTGCCAGGATGGGGTCTAATCCCTAGTTTTCTCTTTTCCTTCTTGGTTTGCCTCTGTGTGGGAGTGGCAGGCCCGCCCCTCTCCCCAACCTGCAGGTTTAGTCTTGTCCTCGTAGCACTTTGTGAAGTATCATTAAAGAAGAAAAGAGAATAAGGAGAAGGAAGAGGGGGGAATGTAAGAAAGTGATCAAGAAAAAGACAAACATATGTGGATGCGTAGAAAAGACACAAAAGGGAACAGAGACAAAAGACCGGGATGGGCTTGAGCAGATGTTTCTGGAGTTGGGTTGCTATGGCAGTGGGAAGGTGGGCAGGTCTGTGCTCACAGAGGGGAAAGAAAAACAAGATTTTAAGTGGATGTGCCTGAATCTACAGGCCTGTGTGTTTTTCCTTGAGAGGCTGAATATTCTCAGAAGGTTAGCATATCACTGGGAGAAGTATGAGAAAACTAGAATCAAATAATAAAAGTATTCTAATAGAACAAAAACTGAAGAAAAGAAAAGAAAATGATAAAATCGAACCAACTAGTGGGTGGAGGTTTCTGCAACGTTGGTTGGTTTGTGAACACACTTGTGCGGGGAGGCAGGGGTGGTGGGGGTAGTGCCTGATTTTTGGGAGGGGGGAGCAGAGAAAGGGGAAGTAGAAACTTGGTAAAAAGTACAGCTTGGCAATGAGAGTGTCGCACCACACTGCCCATGTGGCCCACCCTTGATGCAGATGCTCCGAGGCACGAGGCACGCAAGACCGGAGGTTAGGCCACCTGGGTGGCCTGGGGGCTGGGAGATCTTGGCTGGGCCAGGGAGTACCGGGGCCCACGCTGGTCATTGGTCACGGGGTCTGTCGGCAGGCCTGGCTGCTCCTCCACTTTCAGAAATGTGGATCTCCTTAGCTTCGGATTGCCTCGCTGTCGGGAAGTGCGGGATAGGCTTCCTAGAGGAACTGCTTGGTCATTGCTGCGGTGAGCTCCCTGTGCTGGTTTTGGCAGGCGTACCCCGGCCCTCTCCTAGCTCTGCCTGCATTCCCTTTCACGAAGCCTGTGTTCCTCGACTCGGCTGTCACAGCCCCATTGTGCTAGCTAACTATATGAATTGCTGGCGCTGATGTCCGTATTCAAGCGCCGCTGCAGCAGAACCTCCCAGCTCAGCTGATCTATCATTCTCTAAGGTAATCACCATCACTTGAGTTGAGAAGATCCCAAGTCATCTAACAACCCCAATTCAAATGCCTGTCACCTGTCCAGTCCGTTCTTCGTGGGACCTCAACAGCAGTATTCCGTCCATACATGGGAAGCCCTTCGCTTGTCTGCATGCGCCGCAGGGCCGTCAGCACAACAGATTCCTTTCCAAAACATCTCTTTGTCGGGCATTTGCATTCCCAAAAAGTAGGGTTACATGAAACAGAAAATGGATTACTACACTAGAGATGCTACTTATTATGTGGGACTGTTCGTTTCAGAAATTTCAGAGTAATCAGAAAAACAGTACACCAGACCTAAACCATGCCTTGTGGAACAAGGCACTTATATCTCACAGAAGATATAGTTATTTTTCCAATCCAGCCAAGTTAATATAAAAGGTATTTTAGAGAACTGGGACAGACAGCTCAGACATTTTGGGGAAAACTGGGAAATAGTCACGACCCCCCGACAGAACAGTTGTGCCATCGATGTTAGGTATAAAGTTTAGCCTGCTGTGTTCTGATTCCTAATCGGATCTTTGGTAGGATTTTCATGAAGTACTTGTGGATAATACACTAACAAAAAGCAACTCTTGCTGATTGTTTTTAAGATCTATAGATGATGAACAATAACTTTGGTGAAGACCAGGTGGTAAGCCCGCTGAAAATCGGGGAAACAATTGCATCTCATGCCTAAACGCACACCTCTAATTGTGATGCTCTACTGCTTTATTCCTTGGCAACATACCATCGCCCATCCCTTTGCAGCCAGGAAGCCAACTCTCTGCTGTAATCTGAATGGATGTCTTTCTATTCTGTCAAGAATACAGTGAGTGTGTGTGTGTGTGTGTGTGTGTGTGTGTGTGTGTGTGTGTAGGTGTGGGGCAGTGAGGGGGGACAGGCATCCTTTTTAATGGTCGGGGGCATTATTGTACACTTTGTGGCAGCTTAACACAATTTGCATAACACATCAAATGATGAGAAGCAAAGTGACATGGTCTTGTGAATGATCACGAGGTCAGAGGGCTCGAGGGTGGTACAGCAGCAGGCAGACTCTCGCTTCTGAAAGGCTGCTGTGGGCAGTTACCCAGATGGCATGCCTGGAGGGGAACCAGTCTATCAATTTCATGTCTCACACCGGGCTGGACGGACCATATCCGAACAGCCCCAGTGTGGTGCTTTTGTTACATGTAATTCATTGAGTGAAAGAAAGTATTTTTCTAAGCAACATTTAGTGAAGAGGTTTAGTAGGTACTCCAGTCATCCCCAGGCAACAAAAACCCTTTTAATTACAAGAATATATTGAAATGACCCATCTGTGGGACTGTCTCCCCTGTTAGGAAGGGAACCTTTATCTCTGCTGCCTCGATGACTAGCGTACAGGAGAAGACTGATGCAAGTTGCTCAATTGAACACGGTAGGCTCCACCAGGGCCAGACACCTCATTCTTTAGCTGAAGACATTTTGAAACAAAATAAATAAATAAATAAATCAGCGGGGTGATTAATTTAGCCTGATTTCCTGAGTTGATAATGCCGATTTCTTACTAGTCCCTTGTGGCTTCTCTTGTTAGTCGCTGTGGAGTAGGTTCCAAGCCAGGAAGGTTCTACATGTAACAGGACAAAACTCTACCTTTCCTGTCGTGCCATCTTCACGATCATGGATGTGGTTAAGCCCATCCAAGTGGCTGCTGGGTCGACCCATGTCAGTAAAGAACATATAGATAGTCAATTTACACATAGTTACACATATAGATATAAGAAAGATAACAAGGTATCAGCAGCAAGATGAAGAGTTTCTCGGAGGTCAGTACGGAAGTCTCTTTGCTCATTGCTCTCTAATCTTCCTTTGATCTAAGGTTGGCCTAGACGAGAATTGTCTCAAGTTAGCTTAAAATGTTCAGGCTCAGCATTGCTAGCAAGAATTGTCCTATTTTCATCCTTAGTTCGCCGAAAAATGGTGTTTTTTATCGAACAAGAACTTCCCTGTGCTGTGTCTCTGGGACACAGAGAAGCTGGGAAAAATAGAGATTTAGAGGTCAAAGATTTTTGTCCAAAATTTCCCAAGTTACTTGACTTCTCTAAGTCTCAATTACACATCTTTAAAATAAGCACAATAGCAGCAGCAGCCTGGTAAGGCTGTGGTGCAAGTTGAATCAGATAATGTTAGTAAAGCACTTAATTCAATTTTGGTCCATAATAATCCCTTTAAATGGTAGTTATTTTTATTGCCACCGAAAGCCTCTTCCATTGTGCAAGTAAATCCCTTTCTGCTATTGGATCTCAGGATGATTTGTGTAGTAAGGCTATTTTTTTTCCTTAGCATCTGAGTTAAAACAAAGCCTTGTAGCCAGATTATCTGACTCTTTTTTCTGACATTATTAAATACCAACCATCCCAAACCCTGTAATAACTTCAAACATAATGTGGTGTGGGCTATATTCCTTCATTGTGTGAGCAAATAGAATTATTAACCATCACATAGCATTTAAATTTCACATGGGAAGAAAATGTCCTGAATTCTATGTAAATCTCACGAGAGATTAATCAGATTCTCTCTTTGAATCAGTGTAAGCCCCATGGAAGCAGCAGTCAAGAAATCAAAGGACATACTGCATTGGGAAAATCTGCTTCAAAGGATCTCTTTGAACACATTATAAACAAAGACGTCACTTTGAGGACTTAGGTGTCCTTGACCCCAGCCCTGGCATTTTCCATCGCCACATGTACATGCAGAAGCTGGACAGTGAATAGGCAAGATGTGAGAATAATTGATCCATTTGATTGATCGAATATTGAAAGTACCATAGACTGCCAGAAGAACAAGCAAGTCTGCCTTAGAAGAAGTATGGCCAGCATTAGCAACAGGGATGGTGAAACTTCATCTCACATATTGTGGACATGTTATAAGATGGGACCAGTCCTTGGAGGATAGCATGCTTGGCAAAGTAGAGGGTCATCGAAAAGGAAGACCTTCAATAAGATGGACTGACTTGGTGGCTGCAACAATGAGCTTAGGCACAGTAAGAGCTTTGATGAAGAAGGTACAGTACCAGGCAGTGTTTGATTCTGTTGTACATTGGGTCACTGTGAGTCAGAAATTACTGAAGATCACCAAAAAGTACCACCACCAAGGCCCGAGTCCAAAGAAGTGGATTACCACATATTTCATTAATTGGTAGATAATAATCAAGTGCCTCCTCATCTGAGATGCTGTGCTGGACCCTCCCTGATGGCCTAGTTTGGGTTAGGTGCCCTCCTTGTGTGCCACATATAAAAAACTAGCCTAGCGTGCACACACACACACACACACACTATATCAAAATGACATTTAACTATCTGACACCCAATTTATGTAATAGCAGCTCTTAGAACCAATAACAACTTAATCTTTTTTCTGACTTAAGCCATGATCACCATTCACCTCAATATCCTGCAGACTGAGACTCACCGCAGCTCAGGACAGGTAGCCTACTCTAAATATGGCCCCATATTTGTTGTTCTCAACAGGTAGATTATGAATTTGCCAAAAGCCAATGGTGTTTATTCCCAAAATCTCCTTCTGCTTGTTATACTTGTTATTGTAATCATGTCATTTAATTAACTATGGTATAATCCCATTATATATGGGCTCAAGACAAGAGCTGTTGTCCTAATAAAATTAAATTGATTGTTTGAAAAGACTCAATGAAGGTGAGTCTCTTTTAAAATGCTACTGCATTAGCAATAAAAAATGATTTCAAAAGTTTGGGGTGGAGGGGGTTGGTTAATTCTTTTCAGTGCTTTGTAAGTTGTGCAAGCTGAACATTGTAAGCAGAGTAAATGAGTAGGTTTTATGCAAATACGATTACTAATAACTGGCTGTCAGCAGACTAGTAATGTTAAGAAAAGGACACCACATTAAAAGATGGATGATTAAATATGCCTTTTTCTGAATCGAAATAAAATGTTAAAGATGTGTACACACTATTCTATTGGTACCTTCAGCAAGTTTAAGAGGCCTGGTGGCATTGTTGGGTAGGCGTTGTACTGCTAAACTTAAGGTGGAAAGATCAAACCCACAGTCCACGGTGAAGGAAAAAGATGAGGCTATCCGCTCCTGTAAACCTTGCAGCCTTGGAAACCTTAAATATGGCTCCACGAGTCATAATTGGCTCAAGGGCATTGGATTGGGTTGGGTTGGGTTGGTTTCACCAACTTTTGTAATTGACCACACAGTAACCAATTTGAATTACATGGTCTTACATTGCCTGCCTCTATAATATATTCCAAGTCTAACACAATAATAGATGAAACAACAACTACAACAAAACCCCCAACCGTTTCTTTGGTGTTCATTCCAACTCAAACCCCCAATGTTTCTGGTAACAGACAAGTCTGTTAATCATTTGTGTCCCCCAGAGACTACAGCTAGATCATAGCGGAGCATTAGGAAAGGGTCACATTCTGGATAAATCATGATTGAATGAGAAGGATTGGTGGTTTAAGTGAAAATATGGTCATAGGTTACCAAGTCAGGAAGATGCAACACCTTAAAATGCCATCTCAAATTGAACAGAGGGCTTGGCTGTGCCCATCCTTCCCTTCATCAACCCCCCCTTAAAAAAGGATGGAGGTAATCAAGTCAAGACTTTACTTTCTAAACCAACTCCCCAGAACTGTGGGATGATTCATTCAATCTACTTCCCTTGCATTTACAATGTATGCTCTTCTCCAAACTTTAACAAATTAGTTCACTGAGTATGCAGGAGAGATTGGATTTTTACACCTCTTCACAGTCAAAGAGGACTGTCTAAAGCAGTGGTTCTCATCCTGCCTCATGCTGTGACCCTTTAAGACAGCTCCTCATGCTGTGGTGACCCCCAACCATAAAATTATTTTCATTGCTGCTTCGTAACTGTTATTTTGCTACTATTATGAATCATAATGTAAATATCTGATATGCAGGATATATTTTCAGTGTTACAAATTGAACATAATTAAAGCATAGTGATTAACGACAAAAGCAATATGTAATTATATGTTGTGAAATATTTATTTCTAATGACAAATAAATGAAATTTTGTCTTGAAGCATGGTGTAGCATGGGTAACTGTCTTCATGCCGGGGACTTGTATATGGGCATATCTGCATGTGGGCAGACCTGGAGATGGATAGAGGAACGGTGTCTCAGTCCCTAAGAGCATTGGGAATATGTGTTTTCGGATGGTCTTAGGCGACCCCCTAAAGGGGTCGTGACCCACAGGTTGAGACCACTGGTCTAAAACTAATAGATGGAGGTAATTCAGACTTAAGAACTTGCCATATCTAAGGCTGGAAGGTTTCCATTTTTATCATTCACTTATGCATGCCTTACTTAATTGTTGGGATGAATGTCCTACAGGAGCATATGAAACAAAGGGAAAATAATACGGATCCAGCACAACCATGAAGCCCTGGGAGGAGCAAACATTAATAGGCTTGGTGGTTAAGCCAAAGTTGATCATTTCAAGCCACCCAGAGACACCTTGGAAGAGAGGCCTACAATCTACTTCTAAAAATTCAGCATTGAAAACCTTATGGAGCACAGTTCCACTCTGACATACGTGGAGTTCACAGTTTAATGGTTACCACGCATCAAACACTGAGCTAGCGCTCCACTACATCTTTCCAGAGTTCTTGTAAGGGAACTGTTGTTATCCTCACTGTACGGATAAGAACACAGATTCAGCAAGGTCAAATCTACTACTCAGGATCAGATCATACTGCTAACAAAAGGCAGTCCCTACATTCCCACCTACCGCTCTTGGCTTTCCACCCTGGCCCTGGTACATGTGTGCAAGTCAGGATTTATTTGCATTATTAAGTGCTGAGCCCACCGGAAAGTCCAGGGGCTTAGAGTTTTATCTAGTCATAATTGAGAGCAGAAACCTAAAGAAAGAGACTATTAACTGCACCTTCTGTCTCCACAATGTAGTCAGCATAACAGTCTGGCACTCCAGATTATGTGAAACGTGGGGAAGCACTTGAGTACACTGGAGGGTCCTTGTACACATTTAGGTAATTAGGACTGGGATTCTTCTAGCTCCTCGTTGACCAAAGCAAATTCTCCTGCAGAAGCTTCTGTGCACATTTTTTGTTTTCCTTTAAAGGCTGAACGAAAACCATTTCCCAGTATAAGAGTTCCACCTGGAGGACGATAGTGAATTCACACCATTCTCAGAGAAACTCTCAAAGAGCTGTTTACGGCAAATGAAGGACAAATGTTCAGGAACAAATTCAGATAGATAGGTCGATGTAGATAGATAGATAGATAGATAGATAGATAGATAGATAGATAGATAGATAATACATAGGTTATAGATAATTTTACTATATAATAAACAGGTTATAATGTTTATAATTTATTTTACTGTACTTCAGGAATAATAATATCATTTTTATTTTATCATTGTAGCTAATCCTTTCACAACTCTGAAAGATAATTTTTATACCCGTTGTAGAGATATGGTAAGGAAATTTCAAAGCCATTTTATTTTTCTGAATCCACAAAACTAATCAGTAATTCCCTACATAGGATAACTAAAACTCAGGTTTACATAAGAAGCATTAGACTCATGAGTAGCATTCTACACTGTATCTGTAAGCAACAAGAAGGCCCTTACATCTTGAGATGTAAACATGGGGTCCCCAGAAGTCAGTCAACTTGCCAGCAATAGGTTTGGTTTGGGGGGTTTGAGTTTGTTTGTGTTCAAGTAACAAAAGTACTAAAATATTGACTAACAGACATAGAAACCAAAACTTTGTTATCTACCTCAAACGAACGTCTCAGTTTGAATTCATCTTCGCCCCTCACTGTTACTGTGCTACGCCTGGACACGTGAAGTCTCCTGTCATGAGAGATCTGACTTAAGCCCATTCACACTCACGTATAAATAAAGTTTAATCAATAAGACTTACAGTTTAATTATTTATTTATCCACATTGATTGTTTAAGCAGAACAAATAAGATTTCAGCTAAAATTCATTATTCCTTCTCCAGTCAATTAATTATTCACATCTGAATTAAGATAAACAAGACACTATATCAAACCTTGTTTAAAAGCCCCGCTCAGGTCTAGGCAAACTGAGGATCTCCTACCTTCTTTCTTCCCCAGATTTTGATAAGGTAGGTCACGATAGGTTCATGTAGGGATTCAAATACGTGTCAGGAATTTCCACTTTATTTGATAGGACATGGGGAAATAGGGAAAGGTTCTAAGGAAGGAAGTGTAGTTTTGTTTTTTTAAGCCACATCCCAAATTTAGAATAAGTGTTTCCTAATACAATTTGGATCTAATTAATCATACTTCACCTAAATATTTGGACTTATTTTTCCATTTTACTATCCATTGATTAAATCCATACCTAATATTCAGTTAGGATCCTTTGTCAAAAATCAGATTCTTGGGTGGACCAAGTCCTAACTTCTTGACCATCCCTGAGAATAGGGGGTGCTCAGAGGTAACTGTCACATTAAGACAAGTTCCTCGTGTTCCAGTGCAAGAAAGCGCCCAACAGAATCACCAGCCAGACCTCCTGTGTCTCCCTCAGCAGAACAAATGGGAGGAAAACATCATTATCCAGAGAGAAGCGGCAGAAATATTAGCTCCAGCAGCACCTCAGACAGCGCCTGGCACAGGCTCCTTGACAATTGCCTGAAGCTGATGCTTCTTTGACAAGCACAAGCTGGATTCAACTGCTTTTATTTGTGCCCCAAAAGGAAAACTTATAACATCATCTCTAAATAATAAACCAGAATTACTTCTAAAAACCCTGATTCCTGTACTTTATCAATTTATGTGTATTCATGAAACATGTGGTAACTACAATGTGCCAGCCATTTTATAAACACTATTTCATTGAATCTTGTCCTAGTAATTATGAGAAGTGGGACAATGTTAATACGGATTTTAAAGATGATGTACCCTCAGATAAAAGGTAATTAGGCCAAGGTCATACCATTTGGAAGGGCTAATTTCAAACCCTGGCTGACAATAGTGGGTTTTTTTTCATATATTATCCAGTTCGGTATTTCCATATATGTCAGGAAACAGACTGGTATTAAGTGAACAAGACAGCATTCCTGAGCTCAAGGCCCCACAATGTGTGAGATGATACATACATTAAAAGAATTAAGAGCAAAAGAGAAATAACACTAAAATTTGCTGTTGTTGTTAGGTGCATTTGAGTCATGATCAAATAAAGAGACCTTGTGCGCATAAAATGAAGCTCTTGTTCATTCTGACACATGTGTTCATGATGTGCATAGAATGAAGTTCTTGTTCATTCCCGCAATTGTTATGCCTGGCCTTATTATTGCAGCACTGTGTCAATCCATCTCATCAAGGGTCTTCCTCTTTACCAAACATGATGTCCTTTTCCAGGGACAAGATGTCTCCTGATAACAAGGCCCAAGTCTGTGAAAACAAGTCTCACTATCCTTGCTTCTGAAGAGCATGTCCCCAGGTACTTCTTGCAAAACAGATCTGCTTGTTCTTTGGCAGTCCACCGCACGTTCAGAGTCTTTAGCCAACACCATCATTTAGACGCATTGTGTCTTCTTCTGCCTTCTTTATTCAGTGTCCAACTCGTACATGCTTATGGGGCAAATAGAAATACCACGGCTTGGGTAAGGTGCCTCTTTATCCTCAAAATGACATCCTTGCGCTTGAACACTTTAACAAAGTGGTGTGCAGCAGATTGGCCAACTGCATTGTTTTATTACTTGACTATTACTTCCATGAGCATTGTGTATCCAAGTAAAACGAACTCGTTGACACTTCTATATTTTCTTTGTGTACCACGGTGTCATCTATCCGTACAGCTGTGAGAGTGGTGGTGTTCTTTACATGGAGCGGGCGTCCACACCGAAGGTCGCAGTCCTTGGTGTCCCCAGCTCCTGCTCCCATCCAGTCCTCCTCACTTCGCAAGCAAGGACGGCTCGTCTGCCTCTCTGCGCCGATCATGACGCTTTTCTCCATCCTGATGCTGACCTCTTCTTCACAAAGTCCAGCTTCCCGGGTCCTTTGCTCAGGACGCAGATTGAATGAGTATGGTAAGAGGACGCCACCCTGATACACAGTTCCTGAGTTTTAACCACTCAGTACTCCCTTGTTGCAGTCAAACAACTTCCTCTTGGTCCATGTAAAAGTTTCACATAAGCACAATGAAGTTCTTGAATGCCCATTCTGCTCAACCCTGTCCATAATTTAGGATAATTTGCACAGTTAAATTTCCTCTCGTGGTCAATACAGCACACGTAAGCATCTTTCCGCTGTTCTCTGTTGCAGCCGAGACCCATCTGATGTCAATATAGATGCCCCCAGCGCCATCTTCTCCGCTGAATCTGACTTTAGCTCTGGCAATTCCCTGTTGATGTATTGCTCAAACCAATGTTGAGCGATCTTCAGCAAATTTTTACTTGTGGTATAAATGGTATTATTTGATAATTTCAGTAAAAGATGGTAGGTGCAAAAGGGGGCATGATTACTTCCAATCACTTGAATTTGCAAATACTTGATAAAGGGCCTTTCCACTACCAATTGTTAGGAAAGGGATCACGTTAGATCACATCTTGGATAGAGTGGGAGAAAAATGTGGAACAAAGCTCAGTATCATAAAATAGCCTAGGTTTATAGGTCAGATAGAGATCGGTGGAACCCTTGAGACTCTGGCCTTTCTTCATCTTTCAGGTCTGGAACTGAACTCATCTGGGTGGGCAAACAATAGGCAGGTCTACAAGAGTGCAGTAACACTAGTGAGTATGCACACCTGAGAATAAGCAACTATTTACAACCAAAGGGAAGAACGTACCCAAACACACAGTTACGAAAGAAGGAGGATGCACAAAGAGGAAGTGGAAGAAGTGGTGGTCTCTTGAGGGAAGTCCAATGACAGATTAAACAAAATGTGTATGAAATGCTGAATGACAAACTGATGCTCTTCCCTGTAAAACTTCACACGATTCACCAAAAAAAAAAAGTTTAGAAAAAGGAGAAAAATATTCCTAGGAATAGAGTCAGTGCATAATGAAAATGGAATCAGTTCGTAAGGAAGCTGTAGCTTGTATAGAGAAGTAATAGATTATGGAGAGAACACTGGTGGTTCGGTGCTAGAAGTCTTGGCTTCCATTGGGAAAGATGAGGTTGTGGTTCCTGGCAGGGTACTTTATGCGCAGTCACCAACCCATCTGCCTACTTGCATATGTCATTATGCTGCACTTGTGTGCTCTTAATATGTTGAACATGCTTTATTGGGCTTCAAAACTAAGATAAGACTAGGAAGGAAGGCCTGATAATCTACTTCTGAAAAGTCTACCACGGAAAATTCTAGGAATCACAACAGAAAGCAGGTCATTGCAGTACCTACGGGTACCGTGAGTTGAGGGTCAGCCAAATGACAGCTTCAAAAACAGAAACGTGTTCATAGAAGATTCTAGATCGTGAAGATATAGAAAGCATTTTATAGCACTATAAGGGAAAATTGAGTAATCTAAATATTCGTAGTGAGAAATGTCCAACATATATCTCTCGATAACTGACAAATCAAGCAGACAAAAAGATCAGGAAGAATATAGAAAACTTTAACAGTGCAATAAACATGATAAAATCTCTCTGGTCCTGGTATCCACAGGGAATAGAAATACTTCCCAAGAATCCCAGGATTTTTGAAAGAGTTGATCATGTATGAGGATAAGTCAAAAAGTATTGCTAGCAGGGTTCCTTGCGTACATGCATGGGTTTGCTCCAAATGAAATATGTTTAAACATCTCTGTGACGGTGGGTGGCTGCAAACAAGTTCTCTCAGTAATACGCTTGTCATAGTCTCCGTATAGTGCAGTCAAGGGAGAAGGGCTCATCAAAGAGGGACTTCTCAGGGGATCGTTGGGCCAGTTTAATTCAAGGTAGAGCGGTCAGTTATAGTGACCGATTTCGAGGCCCCAAAGGAGTAATCTTGGTGATTTTTTTCAGACCCAGGATAATCATGAAAGCTTATTAAGAAGAAGTTTGAAGAAAATGGGAAACAACAAGCATTGGTGGGGAAAGGGGGCAGAAAGTGGTATTAGGGGATGTTGTCCATTGCAACAATGCACCTTCTTCTCAGCCTCAGGGCAGCAAGGGCTCTCCTATGAGCATTTTTGGGAAAATCCTACCCCATCCACCTTAGCGTCCTCATCTCACCCCTGCACGCTGCTTTTGGTTCCCCAAACACAAAGAACACTGACAAGGAACATGATTGGAGATGTTCGGGGGTTCCCAAGCTGCCATTTTGATGCACTGTGAATTAAAGAGGACATGATTCTTTGAGGAAGAGGGGGAAAGATAGAAATGTCATTTTCAGTAGTGTAAAGACATAGATTTGTTAGGAAATAACTTCATGGTTTGATATTTTCTTTCAGAAAGGTTACTATGACTTTTAGAAATATTTCTCAACTTGTTATTTTAAAAAAATTTAAGTCATTATAACAGAGAAAATATTCTTTGACCAAACCTCAATAAATGTAGTTAGGAATAAAAAGTGAGCCAAAAAAAGCATAGATTGGAAACATTTAAAACACTTCAAATAATTCATAAGCAAAGAAAAGGCTCCCAAAGGCTGCACTCCCATGGGCTTTGCTCCATTCACGTCTCAAGCAGTCAACGCCTCTCTGAGAAAACGGCTCCTCCTCAGGCACATTTCAAGTGCCTTCTGGCCTGAAAGGCCCATCCTCTGGCCATTAGACCTTCAGTATCCAACAATGCGTCCGTGTCCTACAAAGTTTTCCAGTGGCTTCTTCCTCCCAAATGGGTAGCTGAGCCATTCTTCACAGTCTGTTTTTAGTCTGGAAGCTCCATGGAAAACGGTTCACTGTGGGAGACCCCGCTGGCATTTGAAATACCAGAGCAATAGCTTCCAATATCACAGCAGCACACAAGCCACCATCATGGGACAAATGGACAGACAGGTGCGGAAATCAGAACTTAGTCCCAGGTGTCCATTAGTATAGCAAAGAACTGCCTCCAAAACGGGGCCATAGTCCCAGGCGTAGAGTCCAGAATTATACACCATATAAGGAATTAAGTCAACAAGGACCATATAATTGATTGCAGGAATAAAACAGAAGAAGAAGACTCGCCAAAGGAGATACACAGAGGTCAAACAAGCATAGGAAGATATCAGTACTAGATGCCAGTAGAGAATTGCAAATTAAAAGAATGATAACATTCTATAGTCTACTTACCTTATGTACTCAAGTATAAGCAACCCAGCACCTAATTTCACCCAAAAATCTGCATTAAAATGTGCTGAAAAACTTGGCTTATACCTGAGTATATATGGTATTTTAGTAGTTAAACAAAGCCAAAAGCCAGTAGGCAAAATGAACTCTCATTCATGGGCAATAGGAATGCAAAATGTTGCAGAAACTTTAGAAAATTGGTTGGCAATTGCTCACAAGGTAGGCAAATTTACTATAGTATCCAGCCATAGAACTCCTAAATATTACTCAAGTGCATTTTTAAATATGCCTGTATATGAAGAAATCATATGCAGAAAGAATAGTGTCTGGGGTCTTAAAGAATGTCTTTCAAAAGCAGCCATCTAAGCAAAGCGTCAACTAAATCCAAAGGAAGAAGCACACCAGCCTGTATGATCCAAAGATTGTAAATAAGAAAATTCAAATCTGAAAGAGGAGACTGTATCAGAGCTTAAATTCAGAACACTCAATTTTCAGAATGCTCTGAATGACAGTGGAAACCAAAAACTCATTTGCAGGGTCTGCATGTGGAGTAAGCATCCAGCGAATACCCTCTGACCATAGAACAGGGTGCAGGGGTGTGAACAGCTTTGCTTTTGGACAAAGATCGCTGTAAAATAGATTGTGAGAGGTGTAGTTAGGTCAAAATGCAACACCTAATCATTTGATCCACCTTTGACTTATTTTAAATTTGTTCCCATTTTTAATATATTCTGGTTTCTTTTACATAGAGACAGTTCTGTTTTATTTTGTCATAGCTGTCAGTTTTTTGGTTGCTCCTTTTGATTTGGGGGGATGTTTTTCTGTATATTAAATCCAGAACAGGTAATTCTATGGAGACAGTAACTGAGTTGCTAATTACCTAGGGATGTGCAGAGGGGATTGGAGGGAAGTGGGGATCTAATAACAATGAGTTCAAGAACAAAGAGAATGTTTTAAAAATGATTGTGGTGATGATTGTACAACTTGTCTTAATATGACTGAACTATTGAATTACATGATATGTGAATTATATTCCAATAAAATCATTTACACAAATCAATTTAAATAAATAAAGTATCAGTTGGTGATTTTTTAATTCCCACATCGGAACCTGCACAATGTTCATAGCAACTCTTTTCATCATTTTCAAATGCAGGAAGTGACCGAGATGTTTATCTGTACATGGGTGGATAAATAAACCATGGAGTAGCTGCAGTATCAAGAAGTGAGCGATTGTAGCCAGCTAATATGTGTATAATTTTCTGTCCTCCACTGTGTTCTAATTTCTGTAGCCTGGGCGAAACGGATGCCACTATTAATAGACGTACCTATGCCCCAGGGGAGATGATGGATAATGTTCTCTGGAACCAGAGACATGTATCAACCATAGATTTGCTCCACAGGGAAAGAGGCAACACTGTCCGCTCACATGAAAAGGCGCAGCCTCAGAAACCCACCTGGGTAATTCTTCTCTGCCCGATGGGTCACCCTGGGTAAGAACTGACTCCAGGCAGAGGGTTGCATCATGTCTGGAGGGAGGAGCTCTGTGGGCCCTGTCGTGTGTTGAATTACTAGCTCCACATTCGGTGGCGATCAAATCCACCAGCTGCTCCTCAGGAAGCCCTGCGCGGGCCACTATGACTGGGAATCGCGGCAACGGTCAGGGGTTGGGTTTTCTATCTTTTGCAAAACCTGTGTTCATTACAGGAGCCTTGCGGGTACCGGGGTTACGTGTTTGGTTGTTAACAGAACGGTCATCAGTCCACACCCACCAGCCCACCAACAGGAGAAAAACGCAATAGTCTACTTATGCAAAGATTATAGCCTTGACACCCCCATGGGGATGGTCTCCCTGCCCCTCTCATGTCACTGTGAATTGAAAATGACTGGATGGCCAAGGACTTTTGTTTTTATGCCCATAATGGTGACCTTTTCATACGTTTTGACTTAATAGTGTTATTTTTAGGAACAGTGACCTTTTCATACCTTTTGATTTACTATGTTATTTTCAGGCAAACAAAGAATATTGGCACTTCATTTGCATAGCCCTCCTTGCTTTCTTCTTGTTCTTAACTCAAGAAAATATACTAAGAGTTTGGCAGCTTCTCTTGAATGTCAGCCAGCACTTTTAGAGAGCTATTTGACACCTGAATGACAGTCCTTCAAACCCATGAATTGGTCACCCCAACTTCCTACCTTAAATTTTTTATGATCTATTCTGAGAAAGTTGGCAATTTCTATTCCCTTTCATTGAATTGTCTGACATGTGCCAGTCATTTTTCTGGAAATTTTTTTTCATTTTAATGCTGCATCATAATGTAGTATTTTTAAGTCACTTAAAATATAACTAGGGATCAAAATGTAAACTAATTTCAACCCCTCATAATGATATTGATATAAATTACCAAGTTAGTAATCAAATGATTAAATGCTTTCTTTGCATAAACAAATTCACATATCTGCAGACAATGTAATGGTTCATTAAAAGAATACTTCTGATGGGCAACTAGCAGCATTATTTAATTTGTTTTAGTTAATTGTTAATTTAGAGATGCACCTCAACCCCGGAAACATTAATATCAAGGAGGAAGTATCTCAATGTCAATGGAATACTATCATAACAGTGGCTACCATTTATTGAGCATATTTATTGAGCTACATTGAGTCATTTGAGTTGGAATTGACTTGGCAGCAGCTAACAACAACCATTGCCTATATGAAAGATATTTTTTAATCATGTAGAAATTGTACTAATCTCTCATTGCAACTGATAAGGCTTAAGTCTAGAATAATTAGAGAATTTTCATGAAATTATTCAATAAATAACAGTGGGGTCCAAAAGTCTATTATTCTATTTTTAACTACAACCATGTTTCCCTAATTTGAGGCTGTACATAAGAATCAACCAAGAGTTTAAGTGTTGCCTCAGGGGAAAGAACTGATAATGCCTTCGTGTTCAGCTGTAAGAGTCATTAGTCAGGTTTTAGGATTCACCAAATCACAACAAAGCAGTAATAGGCATAATTTCCCACACCGTGTGCCTGCCTCATGCTTATGAACCATAGACCACTCCTTTTCGACAAGAGAGACCTCACTTCAACTGAGTCAGTTTCCCAGTTAGATGGGTGCAGAGGGGGAAAAAATTATCAGTTCCTATGATATAATAATGTTCTACCTCAAATTAACAAGCAATCCCACAAGAGTAATTAATGAGTCTTACTGGAAATTCAAGTCAAGATGAGGGGGAGGTCTATCTCAGAGAAAGTAACTTCATTTCTGTTGGTTGGTAAACAGATAGGGCAGCCTGTCCCTGGGAAAAATGCTCAATATTAAGTATATAGATTTCCTCATGAGAGAATAAACCCAGAATCATGTACCTAATTGGGCACTTTTGACCAAGTTTTCATTAAGTCCTTAGTCACCCAGACCGTGGGCTATAGAAAACCAGGACTGCAGACTCTGTCCTTTCAAAGTTCTCAAAGTGTTTCCTAGGCCACAGGAGAAGGATCTGATTTAGAACTCTCTCTTTGTTAACATAAAATTACCTTACACACACTTGTACCAGATTAAAAGAACTCAAATACTCCCTTGGGCTTAAGGCTGAAATTCCCCTATGAGAAAGCAGATAACTACTATTCAAGGTTGTGGATGTGAAAGTCATTGGATGTTGATTCAAAATTCTTACTTAGAGAATACCCAATAAATGGTAACTCAGAACAGATGTTTGCTATCTTATACTGCCTTTTACTTTTTATGATGTTTTAGTCCAACAGGCATAATTCTGCCTTTGTGAATGAGTGGTATTAAAAGTTTTGTCCTATCTCCAACCTTTACTGTGTGTGTAAATAAAGTACAGTCACCTAAATTGTTAATCTATAAAAATCAACAATCCATGTATTTTAGTCTAAAAACCTGTCCTGTGCATGTACACTTTTAAAATTCTATACCATTGGATAAATTAATAATAATATCAATAGAACTACCATATGCCCCCATGGGGTGATTTATGTTTTCCAATAAAATGATCATGCTGTCACTAATATGAGCCAGAGACATATTTAAGCCATCGGCACATGACCGGATTTTGAGCTTGCATTTAATCTTAGCTTTAGTCGGACAGACCTCCTCCATACTTACCCTCAAAAGGAGATCACTGGCAATATGAGCGTTGTGGCAAGTGTGGGGGAAAAGCAGACGGTACCCAACTATCAGAAAGAACAGTATTTGGAGTCTTAAAGGTTTGTCTTCAAAAGAGCATTCAACTAAGTAGGACATCATACATAATTGCATCTGGGGTCTTAAAAGCTTGTCTTAAAACAAGCGTAGATCTGGTAAGGTATCAGCTTACTTCCACATGAAAGAAGCACGTCAGCTTGTGTGTTCCAAAATTATAAATACAGTAGAATCCCGAACCTTGATGCTAATCCATTCTAGAAAGAACGTCCAGATGTGATACAGTCAAGTTCTGAATCCATTTTTCCCATAAGAAATAACTGAAAATTGATTATTCCATTCTCAACCACCAAGGTTTTACCCTAATTGTGCCTTTTTATACAAAACATTACACAAAAATTTCAAAGTAAATAAGTTCAAAGTTAAATTATATAATTTAAGTATGAAACATAACATTTTTAAAGTTTTGAACAACTACAGTATGGTCCAGGCCTCGAGATGGATGAGGATGTGGATCTGCAGACACTGATGTGGAGAGGAGGGATGGAGAGAGGGTCATTGTTTGCAAGTGGAATCCCCTTCCATGACATCAACTAGGAAGTGGGTGTTAAAAAACCCAGGGACAAGGGAACAATAAGCGATCCAAAATCGATGGCGAGGAGGATGTAGGAGGCCTGAAAGGGCTTGATCAAGGGCAATGTAACTGAAAGGAATTACTGAAACCCAAATAAAGGCTGAGCATGATAGTGAAACAAGAGGAAAGTAAAAGGAAATAGAGGAAAGAAGTAGGAGGCAAAGAGCATTTAGAGGTCTAAATATAAAGTCATGTACATATGTAAATATATTTATATATGATGATGGGGAAAGCGATCTATGTACATATATTTATAGGTTTAGTATTAAGGTAGCAGATGGACATTGGGTCCCCACTCAAGTACTCCCTCAATGCAAGAACACTTTGTTCTAATAATCCGGCATTCTGTGATGCTCACCTTCCTGACACAATCACTGAAGACAAAACGGGTGCATAAGCAAATGTGTTTTAAAAAGCTGGTGGTGCCTGGCTATCAAAAGATATAGCATCTGGTGTCTTAAAGGTTTGAAGATAAACAAGCAGCCATCTAGCTGAGAAGCAACAAAGCCAATATGGAGGAAGCACACCACCAGCCTGGGTAACATCAGGTATCAGGCATCAAAGAGTCAAAAATCTTATCATAGTGAATGAGGGGGAGTGTGGAGTGGAGACCCAAAGCCCATCTGTAGGCAACTGGACATCCCTTATAGAAGGGTCAAAGGGAGGAGACAAGCCAGTCAGGGTGCAGTGTAGCAATGATGAAACATACAACTTTCCTCTAGTTCTTTAATGCTTACTCCACCACCTCCACCCCCACTATCATGATCCCAACTCTACCTTACAAATCTGGCTAGACCAGAGGATGTACACTGGTACAGTTAAGAATGGTAAACACAGGGGATTCAGGACAGACAAACCTCTCAGAACCAATAATGAGAGTAGCAATATCAGGAGGGGAAGGGGTAGGTGGAGTAGAAGGGGAGAAACAATCACAAGGATCTACATATAACCCTCTCCTTGGGGGATGCACAACAGAAAAGTGGGTGAAGGGAGATGTTGGACAGGGTAAGATATGATAAAATAATAATAATTTATAAATTATCAAGGGTTCATAAGGAAGGGAGAGTGGGGAAGAGAGGGGGTAAATGAGGAGCTGATACCAAGAGCTCAAGTAGAAAGAAAATGTTTGGAGAATGATAATGGCAACAAATGTACAAATGTGCTTGACACAATGGATGTATGTGTGGATTGTGATAAGAGTTGTATGAGCCCCAATAAAATGATTTTTAGTCAGCTTTTTGGGAGCGTTCCCCCCCCCCCTTCTTTTCCTTTTTTGGGTAGGACCTGGCTGGCTTTCTCTGAAAAAGCGTCTGGTCGGCTGTTGAATTTCCTTGACTGTTTTCTAAAAGGGCTTACTAAATTATCATCAACAATACGGATAACACCGTTAACCCATGCCTCATCATGATGAAATCTTTTCAAAAAACTCTTTCTTAGGACCCATGTTTGTCATTTTAAAACAGTCCAAAAAGCCACAAAAACTAAGAAAATTGTAGTAAAACACTTAGACCACAGCCACAAAAGGTTTAAGCAACATGTACTAACAATGGCAACTAGCACTGAGTTACCAAAACACAAACTGCTTTTTTTTTACATAAATCTCGTGTGTCGGGGGTCAGATTCCAACGTTTCGTTCTAGCTCCGATGCAAAATTTTCTCGACATTTCACATAGAAATCTGATTATGTTGAGAACTGGTGCGATCGAGTACCAGGGGTCTACAATAATAAAATTCACATGCAGGGAGGGAATGGCACCTTTGGATGACAGTGAAAGCCAAACCTATTAACAGGGTCCCCCAGATGTATTTAGCAGCAGGCGAATCCTCTGACTATGGTCCGTGGATGGGAACGGCCTTGTGGTCAGCCAGAGTGCATGGTGGGGGGATTAGTGCAGTCATAGTTGGGTTAAAAGGTGACACCTCACCATTTAAACTCCCTTTTGATCCGATGTATATTTGTTCCAGTTTTTAATATTTTTTGCTTTCTTTTCTATTGAGATTTTGCTGTTTTATTCTGTCTTTGCTTTGCAGTTGTCTTTTTGTTTTCCGTTTTGATTCTATATATGTAATCCAGGATAGTTAAAGCTACAGAGACAGCAACAGGATTAATGATTCCCTACGGGCATGGTGAAGCAGCCCTGATCACATCCTAGTTATGCATTGGGCTGCTAACTGCAAGGTCAGCAGTTTGAAATCACCAACTGCTCCACAGAAGAAAGACCAGGCTTCTACCCCTGCAAAGAATCACAGGCTCAAAAACTCACAAGGGCAGTCTTCCCTGTCCTACAGGCTCATTCTGGGATAACTCGATATCGGTATGTTTGGGGAGAAAATGGTGGGGGAGGTTGGTGACAAATGGGAAGTTAGCTACAATGAGTACAAGGAAGAAGAAATGTCCTAAAATTGTTTGGGGTGATTATTACACAACTTTTTAAAAATACAATTGAACTATCGAAATGCATGATATGTGAATTATACATCAATATAACTGTTAAAATATTTTTTAAATTTAGGGGGAATGTTCATACCTTTACCATAGACCATATGAGCCTCATTCTGCCAAATTTGAAAGGTTGACCATTTAAATATATAGTGGTAGAGAAAAATGTCACAATTTAAAATAAAGAATGGATCAACCTAAATGTGAAATACCTCTAACTCGTGGAATGTTATACTCTTCCAATTACCTTCAGAATTGAGTATTTAAATATAGGTAATTTTCATAATACCTTCAGTGTGTTTTCAAATCATACAATCAAATAAATTAAAACTAATAGATAAAAAGAAAAGCTAAGTGACATTTTTAAGGTAAAACAACAAATAAGTGGAGGATCCAAAGTCAAATCTTGCTGACAAGAGAATTGTGAGTTTTGCGTGGAGCAGCCTGCTGTGGAGAGTCTACATCAACTGACCGTATCTACAAACAGACATATAAAACCATAGTAAATGGAATTCAGAATAGATCATCAGAAATGTGAGTATATCTAACAATGCAAGGATGGCTTAGAATCAAAAATTAATTTGATACATTCCATGATTAAAAGAGAGTGGACCAATAAAAGAAATGCTGATGTTTTTAGAAAATGTAACACTATTCACAACAGTACATTAAATACTCACCAGTAGAGGAAAGGTTTATTGTTACTGATCTATACAGCAGTACCATCATGGAGACTATTTAATAACCTGGAAAATGCTTAAGCTATTATTTTCATATCATCAGCCTTATGATATTGTACATACACTTACAATGATGTAAGAGAACAGAAGAAAACACATGTAAAATACACATGTAAAAATATGAAATATAATATGATAATATCCAAGCATTATGTGTTTATCTTTTCAATTTTTTCAATATTTCAAAATGAAAATATAATCTGACTTAAATAAATAACTTATTATAACTACTAGAAAATGTGCTAAAACCATTTTCTTTCTTCTCCTGACTACTTGAATTCATTTTCTTCTTCATCCTCAAGGAAATTTGCTTGATCAAGGACAAGTGTCTCCTTGACATCCGTAACTATTTCATCCTGCACACCGCCTGCTTCGTGCCCCATCCATGAGCTTTATGAGGCACGAGCACTGTTTACCTGCGCGGGGCTTTCATAGTGGTCAAGTAGGAAAAAGTATTTAACACGCTTTCCCGTATAATCTAGTCTAAAAATTGCATTCTAAATATGATTTGTCAAGTTTCACTTGGAGGAGAAAACAAACTTTCTAGTTAGAAAAGATTAAATTTATTTTCTCATTTCAAACTCACACCTTCATGACTTCATCGCCTATAAGAATACCTGCCAATGTATCATATGTTTTCACATGTGTCACTCAGCCTGTCTTTTCTCTTACAGGAGCTTTAGTTTGGAAATACTATAACTATACTTTACATTTTAAACAAAGTCTATAACCCATGGGTCATAGGGTCACACTGTCCACCTTCAGCCCTAAAGCGTCCCATTGACTTACTCCTCCGGGTGGACCCAAAGGACACTTACAGCCATCGTTTCCCGGTCACTTTACTCTTGTTTTCTCCTGCCTGGAACCAAGTTCCTCTCATTTCCCCCAGGTTTGTTTTCATGATCATGGAAAACCCCGGAAGCCAATCTAGAAATAGCATAATTCCCTAGAAAGTGTAAGAATGCTCTAATCCTCGAGACAGGTGTGAGTCACTGACTTTTCACATGACTGGAGGAGTTGTAGAACCTCTCATAATATCATCAAGGACAACAATGTCTACTACTCAGAGCATTGTCATAAGGATCACAGAAGTTTGTCTCAGTCAAGCTGGTGCATAGCAGTGGCTCAAATTACATATGCTGAAAGTATTGCTTAAATGACCCTACAGCAGGAGGGCTGCAATGAGCAAACTAGCCATAAAGGTGTCCTAATTTGGCTCTAAGAGTTGCAGCATCAGGGGGAATATTGAGAATCAAGAAACCCCAAAGTCAATTCCTATCCAGACAAAGTTAAGACACGCCTCTGCTCTTCAAATCCTTCACCATTTCGGATACAAACTACCCCACCCAGTCCTCTCATCCCCCTCCATACCCCTGGAGCCTCTGCTCTGCCTGGTCTAATTCATTCATTACACCAGACACACAGAAATTCACAGACTAGATTCATAGTCACATGGTGTCCTAAGAAAGCATCAGGGTACAACTCAGGATCAAGGTCAGGAAACATACAGTCTGAAAGTTCCCACAAAGGGGAGGGCACACTCCTTTCTTCGGTTCTCTCATTATTTCATTTCCTCGGGACCCCTAGCCCTGATGGTGAAGTGGATCCAAGTTAGGCTCCAATACACATAGTGGGGAGTTCTAAACCACCAGCAGCTCCTCAGGAGAAAGACTGAGCTTTCTACCCCCTAAACAGGTACAGTCTCCGGAACTCACCGGAGTCATAAGCCACTCGCTGACTTGATGGCAGTGAGCTTAGAGGCAAGTAAACAGGCCTTTTTGCTGTGTGTAGCTCCCATCAGTCATGCAGGCCTTCTTGGTCCCCTCAAGACTGAAGACAGAGCCCAGGGAGAGAGGAGCTCTGTCCAGACCACACAGGGGAGACAGAGCCAAGAGACAAGAGGGGAGACAAGAGAGAGTGGACCTCAGCATGGCCTACCAAGCCCTAGGGACAACATCCCTGCTCAGAGCAGCCACTTCATAGAGAGGACCATAGGATCAGTCCCTCCAAGAGACATGACATTCCTTCACTGACCCATAGCACTACTGGGGACAGCACAGGAGACATTGTGTGCCCCATGCTCAGCAGGGTGAAATGAGAAGAGAGTGCAACTTGGCAGCAAGGAGTCCTGGAAATAGACTTCTGACTTAGGGGGACAGGACTTGGCACCTCATCAGATGATCAGAAAATATACATAAGGGTGAACAGACAGACCTGAAACGATCTATTGATTTTTTATTTGTTTTCCTCTTGTTTTGTTTGTTTTATTATGTTTTGTTTTTCTTCTTTTTCTTTCACCCTATGTCTATCTATATAAGATAGACAGAACAAACAATTCTGAGGAGAAAAGTATAGGACTAGCAGTTCAGGGGAGACATGGGAGAGGAGGGGGTGCAGAAGGGGAGTGGGGAGCCAACAAACATAGAGATAGGGGAACAGAGATTTAAAATTGAGGGTGAGGAAAGCGTACAGTGCCGGGTGGGGTTTGATCAAGGGCAATGTATCCGAGAGGAAATACTGAGCCAAACGGAGGGTGAGCATGATGGTGGGACAGAATTCCACTATCCCAGGATCCCACTTTTTTCTTCCTCCAAAGAAGGAGGAGGCAAAGGTTATTTATAGAGGTATAGCTATAGGCATGTATACATGTAAATATATTAATTTATAATGAAAGGGATAGAGGTCAATGTCCATATATGTTAAGTATTAAGATAGCAGACAGACTTGGGCCTCTATTCAAAGGCTCCCTTAACACAAGAACACTCTGTTCTGATAAGCTGGCACTCTTTGATACTCACCTTCCAGACACAATCACTGAAAACAAAATGGGTGCATAAGCAAATGTGAAGAAAGCAGATAGTGCCCGGCTATCAAAAGATACAGTGTCTGGGATCTTAAAGGCTTAAATTCAAACAAGCAGCCATCTAGCAGGGAAGCAAATAAGCCCACATGGAAGAAGCACACCAGCCTGTGTGACCATGAGGTGTCGACGGGATCAGGCATCAGGTATCAAAAGATCTAAAACAAACAACTATATCGATGTGAGACAAGGGGGTTGGAGTGGAGACCCAAAGCCCATCTGTGGATAATTAGATATCCCCCCACAGAAGAGGTATAAGGAAGGGATGATTCAACCAAGTTATAGTATAGCACAGACGAATCACACGTCATTCCTCTAGTTCCTGAATACGTCCTCCCCCAACCCACTGCCATGACCAGCTCTAATTTACAAGTCCAGCCAGACTGAAGAACGCCCGTTGGTACAGACAAACGCTCTAGACACATGGAACTCAGGACAGATGAACCCCTCACAAACAGTAATGTGACTCGCGCTATCATAAGGACAGGGGTTGGTCTGGGAGGGGTAAGGGTGAGAAAGGGGAACTCATCACAAGATTGGTTATATAGCCCCCCCAAGGGGACAAATAACAGAAATGTGGGTGAAGGGATACAACGGAGAGTGTGAGATATGAAATAACAATATATAATTGATCAAGGATACACAGGGTGGGAGGCTGGGAGAGGGAGGGGAAAAGAGGAGCCTATACCAAGGGTTCCAGTAGAAAACATGCACAAATGTGCTTGACACAATTGATGCATGAAATGTTATAAGAGCGGTAAGAGCCCCAATAAAATGATTTTTTAAAGGAAGAATAAAAATAGACAGATCGATAAATAACAGGCCTCTTGGCTCTGCACACCCCTTCTCCAGTCACAGGCCTCTGATGCTGGCCTGCCTGCCGTTGCCTCTTCACCGCTGATGGGTCCTGCAGATGCGTTCAGCTCTCTTAGCTGCATTCCTAGCTGCAGCTGGCTGCTGCCCCACAAACTCTGCCCCAGGGCCCCTTCCAGACTTTTTACTGCTTGCTGTGCCGTGAGGATGTTCCCAAGCAACTCACTATATGCCGTGGTACAGCCCTTGGCCTGTGTTACAAATGGCTTCAGGGGTTCACCTCTTTTCTCTCGACTTTTTCCTTCTTCGTGCCTCTGTTCACCTCTCTGGCCTTTCTGTCTTTTTTGCCTTTCTGAAACTTTAGTGAGGCTAATTGCTTCTATAAGCAAACTCTTGTCAATTTCAAAATAGGGCCGTCTTCAGTCTGTGATGCTCACCTTCCCTATTCGATTGCTGAAGACAACATGGACGCGTAAACAAATGTGGTGAAGAGAGCTGATGGTGCCCGGCTGTTAAAATATTTAGCATCTGAGGCCTTAAATGCTTGAAGTTAAACAGGTGGTCATCTATCAGGGAAGCAACAAAGACAACTTGGAAGAAGCACACCAGCCTGTGCGATCAAGAGGATTAAGTTATCAGTCATCAGAAGATCCAAAACAACCACACTGATAGGAAAAAGTGAGATCGAAGTAGAGACCCAAAGCTCATCTGTAGACAATTGGACATCCCCACACAGAAGAGTCACAAGGAAAGGGCTAGTCAGCTTGGGAGCAGTATAGAGCTGACAAAACATGCAGTATCCCTCTAGTTCTTTCATGCTTCCCCACCACCACCACCACCATGATATCATGACCTCAGTTCTACCTTACAAACCTGGCTAGACAGAAGCATGTACACTCGCACAGATAAGAGCTCTCAACGCATGGAATTGAGGACAGATAAAACCCCCAGAAATAGTCATGGGAGTAGCAATACCATAAGGGTAGGGGGAAGCTGGGGGTGAGAAGAGGGAGAAAAGGGGAACCGATCACAAGGATACATGTGTAACACCCCCCCCAAGGGAGATAAACAACAGAAACATGGGTGAAGGGAGACAGCAGACAATGTAAGATATGATGAAACCAATAATAATTTATCATTTCTCAGGAGTTCCCGGGGAGGGGTGCAGTAGAGACTGATACCAAGGGCTCAAGTAGAAAGAAAATGTTTTGAAAACGATGACGGCAACATATGTCCAAGTGTGCTTGATACAATGGGTGTATTGGGTTGTTATAAGAGCTGTAAGAGCCCCCAAGGAAATGATTTATATTTGTTTTTAAAAAAAAGGTAGTGTCACAAACTGACCAATCCCCTCAGTAGGCTATAGTCACTCATTTGTACAGTATTCGTATAAAGTGCATAAAATTGTCTCGTCACTGGCAGGCTACGGCCCCGTGTCAGATGAAAAATATCAACTCATCAAGCTTTTTTAAAATTTATACAGGAAATGTCTAGCAAAAGTTAAAAACTTCTGGAGTAGAAAAATAACTCTGGAGGGTGTAGGGAGCACAGCTCTCAAACTGAATTTCCAAAGAACCAAGGCAAAAGAGCAAATTTTTTTAAAGAGCCATGTCACCACAGAAGTAACAGAAATCATTCGCCTGCTTGTCTAGATCTGCATTCTACACCTTTCCTGGCACAAACCAGCTGCGTGACTTTGGAACAAAACCTTTTTCTCTCCGGTTTCCGGTGCTATAAAGTCATGAAGAGTGTCAGATGATAACTTAGACTCCTAGATGCTCTCTGTATTTTTTGTTTATCATATCCTTTAATCGTACCAAGGGCACAGCGTTCAGGCCCTGCTCAGTTCCTTGTGAGAAATCCTCAGCTCTGTTCTTTTCACCCTCTATTTCCCAACAGCTGTCACTTCCTACACAGAGATACAGCAAGGGCTTGTCATAGCCCCAAGCAAGCATGGGGGTTTGGCAGCCAAAATACAGAGCTGAGTGAACAGGGCAAATACTCTAACCTTCCCACCTTGAACAGGGCAGTGCGCAGCATTTGATCAGACAAAGCTTTCTCCAGCCCTGCGTCTGGAACCCCCCTCTGTGTTCAACCAGTCATTCACACTCTCGTTACAATTTCCCCACGAGTCAGCAGCAAATTGGAGCCAAAGGGTCTGAGTGCTTTGTGCACACGGGAGCCTTCACTGCTTGGCAATTCCCAGACGTCCTGCCACAGTTCATCCACTGCAATAAATGAGCCTGCTCTGCGCTCACTTGGGAAGCTGCAGCTAGCACTTAATCTGGGAACAAGGGGTGGGGGTCTGCTCACTGAAGCAAAGGCTATTTCCACAAATGGCTCAAAGGAGCTCCACCTCAAGCAAAGTGCCTGCCAGATAGAGCCCAGTGGCATAAACCAGGGTGGGGCAGAGGCGGGCAAGGGGATCTGATAACAGGCAGAGGCAGGTGGATTCCAGAGAGAGACTCGGAGGCACGAAGAACTGATTCCACACCAGGTTGAACTGGCCAATTGGAGTTATCCCAGTTCATAATAAAATAGGCATTTACCTGTAAACTTGGAAATAATCATAACATTTTCCTGAATAACTACCCTGACCCAATAACCTTGTGACTCCCCAACTCAAACTCACTGGCATCGCATCAATGCCGACCCGTAGCGACCACATAGGGCAGGAAGGAACTGCCCTTGTGAGCTTCCAAGACTGTAACTACGCACAGGAGTAGCAAGCCCTGTCTTTCTCCTGGGAGCAGATGGTAGGGACCCTTGCAGATCTCAGAGCCCAAGGCCCCTCTCCTGTGACCAGATGTTGCCGTATCCCTTTTCAAATGAGGAAAATGAATAACTCCTTCTCCTTAAGGTTCTGCCTCTGAGAGAGCCTGGAGGACACGATAGAACAGACCCTGTGAGCTTCTGGGAATGTAACTCTTTCATGAGAGTGCTTGGTCAGTTGTGCCAGCTCAGGTTGCTCCAGAAACAGCCCTTGAGATGAAGGTTCGTGTGCCCAGGGGGCAGTGGTTTGCTTGATGTGGCTCTCCGAGCCATCTTCTTTGTAAGTCTCACCGACGACTCCGTGGGGCTGTGCAGACTGGGAGTATTTCGTCCTTTCCTGATGAGTATACGTACGGGAAGGTGGGGGAAGATGCTGCTAGCGGTCTAGAATTCGGTTAGGCGTGACTGTGAGCAAGGGTAGTGTGACTGTAAAAGCTTAGAGCTCTTTCTTGGGAGTTGTTCGACTTTTTCCATCGTGTTGGGTATAAAACGAGCCTTCTCGGAAGTGGAGGGCTAAGGGAGGTGGGATCTCACTACCATCAAGAAAGAGCCAAGAGTTGGGGACATCCCTTGGACCCCAAGATTCCTGCATGTTAACCTCCGCGAGCTGGAAGAAAGAAATCCATGAAAGCAAGGGAGCGGTGCCAGCAGGTGACAGCACAGTGCAGTGAGCATCCTAGCCCACCGAGTGAGTGTCTTTGCGCAGGAGGCTCACCTGGGTGCCCCTGGGGCATTGACTGGGAGCTAGGCTTGCTGACCCATGGGGTTCGAGTTAGAGCTGTGTAACTTTGGACTGAGGATTATGTTGAAGTGGTGGGTCCTGAGAGAATGTATCAGCAGCACTAAAAAGGCTTTTTGAATATTGCCTGAGTAGGGGCAGAGGTAAGGGGCCTTGCACTGCTCCAGAGGCAGGCGTACCTACAGGCATGGCTGAGAAGAGCCTGGCCAGACAAAAGAAAGTCACCCGAGCATTTCTTATTCCGAACAGCAACCTGTTAACTGGCCGAATAAAGCCCATCAAGTGTGCATGGCCTGTGAGTTGTGTGGCCAATGTAAAGACCTGTAAATGCTACAGAGGTACAGGCCTCTGTGGGAGAGATAGGTGGTATTGGCATTGATGAATGTGGGAGGCCGGAGGCATGTGTGATCTCTGCCTGGGGCTGATGTTGAGCTTCACTCTGCTTCCCCTTTGTGAACTCAAAGGAGACGGTGTGGTACATGGTCCCCTGCTCTTCTTAGAGGGCATGAGAGAAAACCAGTCACTGCGTGTGGAAAACAGGAAAGGAAAATCAAGGAAGTCAAGCAAAGATATTTCAGGCCAAGACTTGGTCCTAAGACAGCAGTTCTCAACCTGTGGATCGCGACCCCCACTGGGGGTCATATATTTCCAATGGTCTTAGGAACTGAGACACCGCTCCTCTATCCATCTCCAGGCAGGTCCACCCACATGCAGATACACCCACATATGAATACCTGGCATGAAGACTGTTACCCATGCTACACCATGCTTCAAGACAAAATTTCATTTATTTGTAATTTAGAAATAAATATTTCACACTATATAATTACATATGGTTTTGTGATTCATCACGTTGCTTTAATTATGTTCAATTTTTAACAATGAAAATACATCCAGCATATTAGATGTTTACATTAAAATTCATAACAGGAGCAAAATGACAGTGATGAAGTAGCAACGAAGATAATTTTCTGGTTGGGGGTCGCCACCACATGAGGAGCTGTGTTACAGGCTTGCAGCCTGAGGCGGGTTGAGAACCGCTGTCCTAAGAGGAGCTCCTAAAGGTCAATTTCATCACAGTCAGTCCCCTTGAGAGAAGGACGCTGGGTTGTCCCACCTCGTCCTTGCGTAAGGGCCTCAAGGGCCTCACTTGGGAAAGGAATATTCTGCTGAAGAAGAGACCCTGGAAACAAGCACGAGTCAACGCCAGGAAGGGGTACACAGAAATGATCTGAAAGGTCTGTCCCAGGAGGGTCTTGGCAGGGTACTCATAGAGTACACCCCCAAAAGGGTTCAAACCCAGAGTTTTAGGACTTTAAGCCCACAATCTTGCATGTTTCTGGCTACTGCTTTACGTCAAAGACAAAGAAGAATGTGTCCTTTCATTATCTAACTGATGCTCAGATTAAGTCACCTGCCCAAGTTAATGACCAACCCAAACCCATGACTCCATCTTCTGACTGCACACCCCCCTCATGTCTACGCTATGGCTGTCTGAAACAGAACAGAAAAATGGCTAGGTAGTGTCACATCAGGGATATGTGAAGGCATTCTGACCATCAGATAGCTCCCCCCGTGAGAGTTTGTAGATCCCATAATTAGAAGCATTTTCCTTCAGGTTAAGCATTGTCTCTCTAAATGTTTGCTATCGAAGTACCACCACTGCACTGAAGCTATTTCTTGGATGTGCATTGTGGAACCAGCAAGGGCGCTAAGAGGAACCAGACTTTTGCCAAAGGAACTCATGGTGCCTGAAAGAGATGTTTTCCGGCTGTGCAGCCAGGACTATTGCCCAAGCACCTGCAAGCTCCCTTTGATCCTCCCAGTAGCCTGTGCAGTAGGTGAGGAAGGGAGCATTACCTTCATTTGTAGTTGATCAAATGGATGCTAGCAAAGGTGGGATTTCTCTGTTCATTAGTCTTTTTACTTATTTATTTATGTTTGCAGCCCTCCAGTGCCTTGGAATTCATTCCAGGCCATAGTGAACCTACTGGACAAAGAAGAACTGCTCCGTTGAGTCTCTGAGGCTGTAAATCTTCATGGGAGCAGACGGCCCCATCGTTCTCCTGTGGAACAGCTGTGGACTTGGAACCGCAGACCTTTCACTTCATAGCCCAATGTTGAGCTCATTGCTCTGCCAGGTCTCCCTCCTTGCAAAACTAAAGGGACTTGATGAATATTACTGAGTACGTATTATTTTCACCCTAAGACCAAGCGAGAGCAAAAGGTGACTTTTCGAGGTTACACAGCCAAAATTAGAATAGCCGGATAGGTAGTCCCCCCATATCTCTCCCTGCATTAAGTTTGCTATATCTACAAAAATCTTGAGCATAGTTTCACATCTCTGATTGTGCCTGTTCTGAATGCCTTTGATAACACCACACAATTTCTCTTTGTGAAGCAAGAAGCTCCAGCTCCACACAGGGTTGGGGGGTAGCAAGAAGGATAAGAAGGGGGCCTTTCTATTGCCACAGCATTCAGGACTCTCATCCGGGCTACCAAAACAAAGCACTCTGTTCAAAGTTCACAGGCAGGCATGCCACCGGTGCTGAAGCAACACATGTTTGAGATCAGATGGACATGAATGCGAGAGCCCTTTGCTGGGGAGACTGCAAACACGAAGAGCTATCTAAAATTGTAGCTTTCCAAAATCATCTTTCCAACCGCAGGGAGAGAATTTTCCTGGAACACAAAAGAAAACAGAAATCAAGGAGGGAGGGAAAGAGAGAGGTAGACAGAGAAGCGCTGGAAGCCCCATAGATCCTCTGTAGCTGAGACTCAACCAAGCAATAGCCGCTTTGGACTTCCTACTTACATGAAACATTGTATTCCCTTACATTGAAGTTCAGTATTTGTAACTAACAACCAAAAGACTTACAAATTCTCTAGAGAAATCTCAAACATGTATCACTGTATATATAATAATCTATTAACGTAAGCGTCAATAAAATAATAGGTTCTAATAGACACAAATGCGATTTATGTGTTTCAAGAAGCCTCTCCCTGGACAACAGGTGACTTACAGACTCTACAGAACGGCATAGCCAATGCAATAGTAAAAAGTGCCAGACAGGCTCCAACCAGGACTCCATTAAACTGACAGAAAAGCTGGTGAGTGAGTCGGCTCAATTACTCACTGGCTCTATCACTTTAAGCAAATCTTTTAACCTCTCTGCAAATCAATCTCCTTATCTGCCAAATAGTGGCATCTGTCTGCCTCCCTCACACAGTCATTGTGAACATCGCGCAGGGGCTATAGGAACTGACATACACGACACAGCTGCGGCGGGACCGTTACTGCAGCACCCGGCCGTGCAGGGCTGCTCGCCTTCTCAAACGACTCAGACTTTTCCTAAGACGTGTGTGTGTGCTGTGTGTGTGTGTGTACTGTGTGTGTATGTACTGTGTGTGTACTGTGTGTGTAGTGTGTGTGTGCTGTGTGTGTACTGTGTGTGTACTATGTGTGTGTACTGTGTGTGTACTGTGTGTATGTACTGTGTGTGTACTGTGTGTGTACTGTGTGTGTATGTACTGTGTGTGTACTGTGTGTGTACTGTGTGTACTCTGTGTGTGCACTGTGTGTGTATGTACTGTGTGTGTACTGTGTGTGTACTGTGTGTACTCTGTGTGTGCATAGTGTGTGTGTATGTGTATGTGTGTGTGTACTGTGTGCTGTGTGTGTTCTGTGTGTGTACTGTGTGCTGTGTATGCTGTGTGTGTGTACTGTGTGTGTGCGCTGTGTGTGTACTGTGTGTGTACTGTGTACTGTGTGTGTGTGCTGTGTGTGTGCTGTGTATGTGTGCTGTGTGTGTGCACTGTGTGTGTGTACTGTGTGTGTGTACTGTGTGTACTGTATGTGTGTGTACTGCATGTGTGTGCTGTGTATGTGCTGTGTATGTGTGCACTGTGTGTGTACTGTGTGTACTGTGTGTGTACTGTGTGTACTGTGTGTGCTGTGTATGTGTGCTGTGTGTGCACTGTGTGTGCACTGTGTGTGTATGTGTGTGTACTGTGTGTGTACTGTGTGTATGTGTGTACTGTGTGTGTACTGTGTGTGTGCTGTGTGTGTACTGTGTGAGTACTGTGTGTACCGTGTGTGTGTGTACTGTGTGTGTGTACTGTGTGTGTTTACTGTGTGTGTAGTGTGTGTGTGTAGTGTGTGAGTGTGTACTGTGTGTGTGCACACTGTGTGTGTACTGTGTGTGTGTACTGTGTGCTGTGTGTGTGTACTGTGTGTACTGTGTGTGTGTGCTGTGTGTGTGCACTGTGTGTACTGTGTGTGTACTGTGTGTAGTGTGTGTTCTGTGTGTGTACTATGTGCTGTGTGTGCTGTGTGTGTGCACTGTGTGTGTACTGTGTGTGTACTGTGTGTAGTGTGTGTTCTGTGTGTGTACTATGTGCTGTGTGTGCTGTGTGTGTGTACTGTGTGTGTGCGCTGTGTGTGTACTGTGTGTGTACTGTGTACTGTGTGTGTACTGTGTACTGTGTGTGTACTGTGTGTGTGCTGTGTGTGCTGTGTATGTGTGCTGTGTGTGTGCACTGTGTGTGTACTGTGTGTGTACTGTGTGTGTGTACTGTGTGTGTGAACTGTGTGTGTGCTGTGTGTGTGTGCTGTGTAAGTGTGCTGTGTGTGCACTGTGTGTGTACTGTGTGTACTGTGTGTGTACTGTGTGTACTGTGTGTGTACTGTGTGTGTACTCTGTGTGTACTGTGTGTACTATGTGTGTGCTGTGTGTGTGCACTGTGTGTGTACTGTGTGTGTGTGCTGTGTGTGTGTGTGTACTGTGTGTGTAGTGTGTGTGTGGACTGTGTGTGTAGTGTGTGAGTGTGTACTGTGTGTGTGCACACTGTGTGTGTACTGTGTGTGTATGTGTGTGTGTACTGTGTGCTGTGTGTGTGTACTGTGTGTGCACTGTGTGCTGTGTGTGTGTACTGTGTGTGCAATGTGTGCTGTGTGTGCGGTGTGTACTGTGTGTGTGTACTGTGTGCTGTGTGTACTGTGTGTGCACTGTGTGCTGTGTGTGTGTACTGTGTGTGCACTGTGTGCTGTGTGTGCTGTGTGTACTGTGTGTGTGTGTACTGTGTGTGTGTGCTGTGTGTACTGTGTGTGTGTGTACTGTGTGTGTGTACTGTGTGTGCACTGTGTGTGTGTGTGTGTACTGTGTGTGCACTGTGTGCTGTGTGTGTACTGTGTGCACTGTGTGCTGTGTGTGTGTACTGTGTGTGTACTGTGTGCTGTGTGTACTGTGTGTGCACTGTGTGCTGTGTGTGTGTACTGTGTGTGCACTGTGTGCTGTGTGTGCGGTGTGTACTGTGTGTGTGTGTACTGTGTGTGTGTGCTGTGTGTGTGTGTGCGCGCGCACTGTGTGGGTACCAATACGGAATAAAATAGCTTTCTAATAATTGCTCTGCCTTGTCCCTCTTTAGCTTTGATCAATGAGTACTTTGAGGTGGTTGTTGGTTGGCAAAGATGCTTCCTTGGGTGATTTCCCCTCCACCAAACGTCACAGCAGAAAAACAATCATGGACTTTGACAGCCTCTGAGTCAAGGCTGTCTGGACAGTTTAATACAAAACTCAACTCTATATACACGATTTCATGCTAGAATGCAAATGCTCTTGACAGCACATCCTAGTGGCTTTTAAAGCCTCTGCAAAATACATGAGGTATTCCTTTGAAATCCAGGTTACAGAAATCAGTAGTCTGGGAGTCATCTTCTCTCCCCAGACCCTAAATTCTATCCGTTCATAACCCCGCTTCATCCCTCCTGCCCCATCAGAGTCTCCTTTGCTTGCATTCAGTCCTGCATCACTTCACAGGCCTGGAATGTTCTATTTCTAAAGCAAGATTCTGATCATGATACTCCCCAGGAGAAAGCCCCTTGAAAACTTCCCATTAATTGAAAGTTAAGTTTTAATCACTTGAAAATGTTTAGCATGAGTGAAGTGGGTATGAACTGTTCTATTTCTAATTATTTCTTCATATTCTTCTCCTGCCTCTCCTTCACAGAGCGCTTTTAGTCTAGCCCAACACTTCCAGCACCACCAAGCTCTCTCATATCTCAATGCCTTTGCACTTGCAGTGTTCTCTGCCAGGGATTCCTTACACCCTCCTCAACCATATTTTCTTTGCCCGAAAAGATATCAAATCACCAGAGAAAATGAACGCAGCCCATCAGTTGTTCCAAAGCACACCATTCCTCCACTCTTTGGAGCTCATCTCTCTACTCATCATCATCGTAACTAACACTTATAGAATGTTTACTATGTACCGTATATGCTCCAGTACCAGCCTTATTTAATAAACTGACCTCATCTAATCCTCTAAGCAACAAGATAAAATATGGGGATTTCTTTCTCACTTTAGAGAGGAGAAAAATAAAATTTGGCAGTGCTGTTTAAGTCCCCCAAAATCACAGAATAATTCATGATAAAGCTAGGTTTGAAACCCAGGCCGTCAAAATATAGAATGTATGCATCTAACATATTACACCACATACACTACTGGTATATTTCTATTATAGCATTTCTTGCATTGCACTTTTATTAATTGTTAACATGCCTTTCCCACTTAACGGGAAGTTTGGGCTCACTTGACTGTAAACCCTCAAGGTCAAGACTGTGTTTCCATGTAGCCACGTGCTCAGGCAGTGAGGGAAAGTAGGCGGAGCAAATAAAATGTAACACTGCTTTTATCCCTGCCTGGTTGCAGGGTAAGACCAGTAAGTGACAAATATAATAATACATGATAAAATGTTGTGATGGGGGTGGGGAGGGGAGTTAGGATAAAGTGGTATGAAGATGCAGAAACCCAGGGTCTCAGAAGAGATAGGATTTCAGAGAGAAGGAACAGAAGGAGTGAAGACATGGGTTCTGAGAAATTATGGAAAATTTGAGAAGAGCTTTCCAGAGGTTCCCCAGTAGTTTGGTTTGTGGCTCTCTCTCAGCTTCGCTCAGTCCTTGTGGTCTTGTTGAACAGTACCTGGGAACAGACAGAACATCTCATTTTCAAGGCTATTTTCCAGGGCACACTGATCTTCCCAGTGAATCTTCATCAACCACACAACCTTGCACATGTTACATCACTTTCCCAAGCTTGTCTCTGCATCTTTCAGATTGTAATTTGTGTTTAATATCTAACCTTTGGAGCCTGAACCAGGGACAAAGTCAGATCCTGGTTCGTAAGAGAGTTACCTGATAGGGCTGACGTGATGAGAAGTTTGGTTTTTTATTCATTTATTCAAATTATATATTGAGTATTTCCTATTTTCAGGAGCTCTGTTGAGCCCTACGCACAAGTAAGAAGCACAACTTGCTTTGCTAAGTCTTGTAACATAATGCGAGGCAGACATTAGACCAGTGGTTCTCAACCTTCCAAATGCCCGGACCCTTTAATACAGTTCCTCATATTATGGTGACTACACCCCCACCAACCATAAAATTATTTTCATTGCTACTTCATCACTGTAATTTGACTAATGTTATGAATCGAGTGACCCCTATGAAAGGGTCATTCAAGCCCCAAAGGGGTTGTGACCCACAGGTTGAGAACTGCTGCATTAGACCATCAAGGCATGATAAATATGTCATGTCACTGTTTTTAATTGTCTCACAAGGACTTAAATGATATCTTTTAATTATTTTTTCCAAGTTTTTATTATATATAAAATGGAAGTTTGCATATCACATCTTTGCTTGTGCATTCATTTTCCAAATGGCTTGCTTGCTTCACATTACAATCTAACACATGATTTTGACATATTCATCAGTTGACCTTAACCACCCCCCCCAATAAAGTAAAATTAGTCATCTTTAAACTGAAACCTGGAGAATTAGTGGAAAGTTGAGGACAGGAAAATAGAGAAATTAATCCCAAAAGAGGGCCCAACATGTAAAAAGTTCCACACATAGTATATTCAAGGAAGACAGAAAAAAAACCCTACTATGGCCGGAATACAAAGTGTGAAGTGCAGAGTGACGTAGCTAAGACTAAAGGAGTCACAGGACCAGCCTGTAAGTAGCCTGTAAACTAACTTGCGGCCTTTGAGCTTTGGCATGAAGGTGGAGGGAATCCCTTGAATATGCTTTTTGGAAAGTAGCATGATCCACTTTTATTTTAGCTAAGAAGTCATGTTGGCATTGTTGGGTGCCATCAGTTCTGACACACGACGACCCTATTGTAATAGAACAGAACAGCACCTGTTCCTGTATCACCCAACTAATCCCTACACCCCGCCCCGTGTGGCAGTCACTGTGTAAATCTGTCTTGTCGAGGGGCTTCATTGTTCAGAGGACATTCCACTTGGCAAGGATAATGTCTTCTCCCAAATTGGTCCTTCCTGGTAACATGTTCACAAAAGGTTTCAGCATCATCAATGCCAAGGAGTATTCTGGCTACACTTCCTATGTCATATATTTGTTGGTTGTTCTTGCAGTCCATGGTATATTTAATATTCACTGTCAGAATTCAAGGAAATATCATTCAACGGCAACAATTCTTCCTCGGTCTTACCTATTCATTTCCCAGCTTTTGCATGCATACGATTGAACCTATTGGAAAGCTCTGGCACTATGGTGCCCAGGTAAACAGCCCCCATTGGGAGCTCCATGGTGGTCAGTGAACCCCTGGTCCAGGAGGATGAGTGGAGGGATTCCGGTAAGTGAAAAGACTCCCACGACAATGGTCTGGGAGGCAACCTTCCCCTAGCCTCGCTATCTAAATCTAGCTCTCCCTGGAGCCCCAGGGATCGGTGACCTGGTCCCAGAGATTCCCCAGACTGTGCCCAAGATGGCCACCACCTGCCACAAGTGAGCGAGGGAGAGAGAGAACGAGAACTACCACCTGACCCACCAAGCCTCGAGAATGACATTCCTGCTTGGAGCAGCCAATGCACAGAGAGGACCGTGGGACTGACCCTACCACAAGACACAGCATACCCTCAGTGGCCCACGGTACTACAGGGGACAGCACTGGAGGGACAGTGCAGAAATTGTTCCCAGTCTGACCCCCCAACACTGGAGCAAAACACGAAAGGAGCCCAACAGAGCAGCAAGGGGAGCAAAGCAATGAAGTCCCCAAGGAATCCGGAAAACAGACTTAGGAATTGGTGGGCAGGGCTTGGCACTTCACCAGATCCAACAGGAAAATACTCATAACGGTCAGAAGACAGACCTGGAACTATTTAAAGGTTGGTTTTTTTTCTCATGTCTATCCATATAAGAAAGGCAATCCATATAACCATTCCTGAGGAGAAAATAATGGAGTGGACAGTTTTGGGGGGACATGAAAGAAGAAGAGGGGGGAGAAAGGGAGGGGGGAGCCAACAAACCCAGGGACAAGGGCATAATAAGAGATGTAAATTCGAAAAAAAAGAAGAAGATGGCCGACAGGGACACCCGCATACTCTGAGAGCTCCTCCAAACAAAGCGGGATTGGCGACCAGGTAGCTGAATAGTAAGAGTCTGGTGAGTGAAATATCCCCCTGGGTTAGCACCCCAGTCCTACCCCACGTATTTGTCCGGAGCAGGGGTCTAGGTGAAAGAGGACCGGACTAGGGGGACATCTCTGGCCACTAAGCTGCCGTGAGCTCACTGGCGACCGGCTTAGGCTCCATCCCCAAACCCGGCGCCTAGGCCAGAGCCACTTGCCTGCCCTGCCTACTCCAGCGGCCCACTCCCCACTCCCTATCGCGGATCCCCACTGGGAGAGAAGCTTTCCTCTCCCGCAGTTCCCCTCTCCCCACAGGGCAGCGATCTGCCCTCGGGCCCACGTCCCTCCCTCCATTCATCCAAGCTCAGGGGAGCGGACCCGCGGGTTGTCTGGCGACCCCCACGGGGGACCATCCACCCGCACCGCTGCCGGACCTCTCCACCTGCCCTCCTTGCGCTGGCCTCCCACCCCCGCCCGCCCCCGCCAGCCCCTGGCAGCCTAGCGCCAGCTCCACTCCTGGCGGGGACCCTGCGCTGAGCACTTCCCGCCGACGGGAGCCATAGCCCAACCCGCGCCTGTCCCGGACCCTGAGCTTCCGCGGAGCGCCTCGCCCCGCGCTGCTGAGTCTGCCCACCAAGGGCCCCCCCCTGCGCAAGGCACAAGAGTAGGTGCCCTCCCCAGGGTGCTGCGGGGACCCCGGCGGCCGCGACTCTGAGCCTGAGCAGAGGAAGGGCACCATTGCCCCCTGCGGTTTCGCGCCAAGCCTCCTTTGCCAGCGCCATTACCCCCTGCGGTTTCGCGCCAAAAGGGCGGAGAGCGAACACCATTGTTCCCTGCAGTGTCCCGAAGCTGCCTGCACAGCTATCCAAGGGGCCGCTCACAGCCCGGGCAGATCAAACACTCCACCTGCAGTCTCGGCTTTGCAGTCCCTGAGGAGCCTTCAGTGAGCTCCAGCCAGCTCTCACCATCTGGGGCCCTGTTGGGTCCCCAGTGCCAGCCCTAAGCCTGCCGCAGCCCGCCCCAGCCACCCCAGGAGACGGCACAGTGGCCTGAGCCTCCACACAATAAGGTTACTCCTGTCTCCCAGAAGCATGGGGCCTATTAAAGGATCAAGGAAAAATCAACAGACCACATCACTCCCAACAAAAAAATCAGAAAAACGAGGCACTTTAACAGACCTAACGTCACTCATAGAAGAAACAGATATAGATCAGCCACAAAAGGAAATCTTCAGAACTCTGCTTGCAGTAATACAGGAGCTAAGAGAAGCAAACCAAAATAAGGATGCAACGATAGAAGGGATGAAATGCACAATAGAGGGGATGAAGTCCACAATAGAGGGGATGAATACTATCCACCAAAAGGAACTGCAGAAACTAACAGAGGAGGTAGCAGAGGCCACACAAAAGGTCACAGAAGCTATATCTAGGCTTGAGGAGGCTGAGAACCGTATCAGTGAACTCGAGGACGCTCAAACCAAACGAAGCAAGCGAGAAAAACAATCAGATAGGAAAATGAAAGAAACAGAAGACAGCCTGAGATCAATGACAGATGCTATGAAGAGGAATAATATTCGAATAATCGGTCTACCGGAACACAACATAACACACAAATCGACCGCCAAGATAGCAAAGGAATTCCTGGAAGAAAATTTCCCCAACCTAACAAAGGAGAATCCGACTCTCATACAGGAAGCAGAGAGGACGCCGGCTAAGCTAAACACCAAGAAGAACACGCCAAGGCATATAATTGTAAAATTATCCAACTTAGAGGAAAAAGAGAAAATTCTACGAGCATCAAGAGAAAGGAAGACAGTCACATACAAAGGAGCGCAGGTAAGGGTATGCTCAGACTTATCAGCTGAAACCATGAAGAGGAGGAGAGAATGGAGCACCATCTTCCAAATTCTGAAAGATAAAAATGCCTCCCCCAGAATCCTATACCCTGCCAAGTTATCCATTAAGATAGAGGGTAAGATAAGGGTCTTCCAGGACAAGGAAGAACTCAAAAAATATACTGCAAGTCACCCGACCCTGCAGAACATACTGGCTGACTCACTATGGCCAGAAGATCAAGCTCCAACTAGAACCTCCAGGAGACCACCATATAGCCCATCTCCATCTAGAAGCCAACATGCCAGCAACACGCACCAGGACAACACGGTCTCAGATGGAAAAGAGGACAGGATAGAAACCCTCCACTCAAACGCAGTACACTGATATGAAGGAAGATAGGCAAAGACCCAAAACACAAAACAGAATATGGCAACCATGAAGCCAGAGATTGTAATAATCACTCTGAATACAAATGGGCTCAATTCATATGTTAAAAGAAAGAGGCTGGAGGATTGGATTAGAAAACATAACCCATCAATCTGCTGCCTGCAAGAGACACACCTTAAGCAAGCAGACAAGCATATGCTGAGAATAAAGGGCTGGAAGAAAGTTTACCAAGCAAATGGTAACTCCAAGAAGGCAGGAGTGGCTATCTTAATCTCCGACAAAATGGATCTCAAGATCCAAAACATAAAAAGAGACAAAGAGGGACATTACATAATGCTCAAAGGCTCAGTAAACCAGGAAGCAATAAGCATACTGAATATTTACGCACCTAATAATGGTGCGGCAAATTTCGTCAAACAAACTATTAAAAAAATGACAGAAGAAATCACGGAAACAACAATAATAGTGGGGGACTTCAACACTCCACTATCAGAGAAAGACAGGTCACAGGGAAAGAAGCTCAGCAAAGAGGCCAGAGAGCTAAACAATGTAATTAGGCAACAGGGCCTGATAGACATCTATAGAGCCTTTCATCCAAAAGCAAAAGGTTTCACATTCTTCTCCAATCCACACGGATCTTTCTCAAGAATAGATCACATGCTGGGGCACAAGGCCAGCCTGAGTAAATTCAAACACATAGATATTATCCAGACGTCTTTCTCAGACCACCATGCCATAAAGCTGGAGATTAATAGGAGGGCACCCAGAAAAGCAAGGGTCACCAATTGGAGAATAAACAACGATCTCCTGCGACATGAATGGGTTAAGGTCCAGATCAGAGAGGATATCAGGAAATTTCTAGAAACTAATGAGAACGAGCATACAACATATCAAAACTTATGGGACACTGCAAAGGCAGTCATCAGAGGTAGCTTGATATCACTGAATGCATACATGAAAAAAGAAGAAAGGCGTATGACAGATATGTTAACACAAAACCTCCAACAACTAGAACAGAGTCAACAGAACTACCCCTCCAATAGCAAGAGAAAAGAAATAATAAAAATCAGGGCGGAGTTAAACCAGTGGGAAGACAAAAGAACAATGCAAAGGATTAACGCAACTAGAAGCTGGTTTTATGAACGAATTAATAAAATTGACACTCCCCTGGCAAAGCTTACCAAAGATAGAAAGGAACAATCATCAATAGCCAGGATAAGAGATGAATCGGGGGCAATAACAACAGACCCCAATGAGATAAAAAGGATAATCACAAAGTACTATGAAGGTTTGTATTCTAATGAATTCAGAAACCTGGAAGACATGGATAAATATTTAGAAAAACAATCTATCCCTAGATTATCTGAGACAGAGATCAAGAACCTCAACAAACCCATAGCGAAGGAAGAAATAGAGAGTGTCATCAAAAACCTACCAAGGAAAAAGGCCCCAGGGCCAGATGGCTACACAGCAGAATTTTACCAAACATTCAGGGAAGAGCTGACACCGATCCTCCACAAAGTATTCCAGAACATAGAAAAGAACGGCAAGCTCCCAAACTCATTTTACGAAGCCAGCATTACTTTGATACCCAAACAGGGAAAAGACCCCACAAGTGTAGAGAATTATAGACCAATATCTCTAATGAACATAGATGCAAAAATCCTTAACAAAATATTGGCCAATAGAATACAAAGGAACATCAAACATATCATTCACCACGACCAAGTAGGATTCATCCCAGCGATGCAGGGATGGTTTAACACCCGAAAATCCATCAATATCATACACCACATCGAGAAGAAAAAGGAGAAAAACCATATGATAATATCCATAGATGCAGAAAAAGCATTTGACAACATCCAGCATCCATTCCTAATCAAAACACTCATGAAGATAGGATTGGAAGGTAAGTTCCTCAAGCTCATACAAGCTATCTATGAAAGACCAACAGCCAACATCATAGTCAATGGAGAAAAGACAAGAACAATACCACTGAAAAAGGGTACAAGACAAGGATGCCCCCTGTCCCCTCTTCTATTCAATATCGTTTTGGAGGTTCTGGCTAACAACATAAGACAGCGGAAGGACATCAAAGGGATCCAGTTGGGAGAGGAGGAGGTGAAACTATCGTTATTTGCAGATGACATGATCCTATACATTGAAGACCCCCAAAACTCCACAGTTGGAATACTTACAGCAATAGAGGAATACGGAAGGGTAGCAGGATACAAGATCAATAAACAGAAGTCGGTAGGGTTTCTATACACATCGGACAGGGCCATGGAAGAGGCGATTAAGAGGGAAGTACCCTTCACAGTAGCCAAGAACAAACTGAAATACCTAGGAATATACTTAACAAAAAATACTAAAGACCTATATAAGCATAATTATAAAACCCTATTACAGGAAACCAAAAGTGACCTTCACAAATGGATGAAGCTCCCCTGCTCATGGTTAGGTAGGCTGAACATAGTAAAGATGACAGTTCTTCCTAAAGCACTCTACAAGTTCAATGCTATACCAATCCAATTACCATCAACCTTCTTCAAAGAATTGGAAAAACTGACCACCAACTTCATATGGAGAGGGAAGAAACCCAGAATTAGCAGAGAACTCCTCAAGAAGAAGGACACAATTGGAGGACTCGCCCTGCCTGATTTTAATGCCTACTACACAGCTACAGTGGTCAAAACAGCATGGTACTGGCACAATGATAGACACTCAGACCAGTGGAAAAGAATAGAAAGCCCAGGAGTAAAATCATCAGCATATAGACAACTGATCTTCGACAAGGGTCCCAAAAACGTCAAGTGGGAAGCAGATGCCCTCTTTAATAAGTGGTGCTGGAAACAATGGATATCCACATGTAGAAAGTTGAAACAAGACGTCTACCTCACCCCATGCACAAGAATACACTCAAGGTGGATGACAGATCTAGAAGTCAAACCCCAAACCATCAGGACCATTAAGGAAGGAATCGGGACTAATCTCAGAGCACTGGCCCAGGGAGCACATAGGCTCACTGCAACAGGGAAGGGGACACACACAGGTGATCTGGAAATCGACAAATGGGATCTAATAAGAATAAAACACCTGTGCACCTCGAAAGACTTTGCCAAGAGGGTGACAAGGCAACCCACAGACTGGGAGAAGATTTTTAGTAATGACACGTCAGACAAAGGGCTCATTACTAAAATCTACAACACCATCATGACCTGCAAAAAGAGGAAAACAGTTAACCCCCTAAGGAAGTGGGCAAAAGAAATGAGAAGAACTTTCACTAGAGAGGAGATCAATATGGCCAATAAATATATGAGAAAGTGCTCGAAGTCCCTTGCCATAAGAGAAATGCAAATCAAAACAACCATGAGATACCACCTAACACCCCTGAGGCTAGCCCAGATCAGTAAATCAGAGAGCAACAAGTGTTGGAGGGGCTGTGGTGAAATAGGAACCCTCCTCCACTGCTGGTGGTCGTGCAGATTTGTACAGACACTGTGGAAAGCAATCTGGCGATACCTAAAGAAAATGGAAATTGATCTACCTTACGACCCAGCCATCCCTCTACTGGGCATATACCCGGTTGAAGCAGCAAATAAAACACGACCAGTCATATGCGCTCCAATGTTTATTGCGGCACAATTCACAATAGCAAAGACTTGGAAACAGCCTAAGTTTCCATCGATAGACGAGTGGATTAGCAAACTTTGGCACATACACACAATGGAGTATTATGCAGCACTGAAAAGCACCGATGAGCACATGAAACACGTTATTTCATGGGAAGAGCTGGAAGGAATTATGCTAAGCGAGGTAAGCCAGTCCCAAAGGGACAGGTACAACATGAGTCCCCTGAGGTAAGTACAATCAGCATGACAGAAATGGGGCATTAATCCACCCAAGGGGAGGGTATTGTTTATATCTCCACAGGGAAAGTGGGACCAGACTTCAACCCAGTGTCGCAAGGTGTGAATGCATTATCCCGGCGTGGAGGACGGAACCGGTGGAGAGGTCTGGGAGGCAGGCCCCAGCACCATAAATTAAGTGGATTCCTGCCCCTCCCCCGAAAAGAACTTGTTCCAAAGGACGACATTGACCCTGCAGCTATGGGAGATGGACATATTTGATCAGAGCACACGGGAGCAGATGAAGGGGCAGGAGGAGAGAGTGGAGCACAGCCTGGCCCACCAGGCCGTGAGGATAATGTTCCTGAGTAGAGCAGCCAGTCCACAGAGAGAACAACATGGCTGGCCCTACTATGAGACATGATGCCCCTCAGTGACTAAGGGCGATACAGGGGACAGAACCGGAGACACAGTGTGGGAATTGCACCTGACCTGATCCCACCACACCGAGGCAATGCACTGGGGGAGTGCAGCGGAACAGCAAGGGAATGGAGTGGCAAGGTCCCCAGGGAATGCTGAAAGTGGACTTTGGGGCCAGGGCGTGGTGCCCCAACAGACTGGACTGGAAAACGCTCCTAAGGGCCAGCAAAGATCCCTGAACTAACTACAAGCTTTTCTCTTGCGAACTGTTTTGTTCTGTTCTTTTTCAGTGGTTTGTTTTGGTTGTTTTGTTGTCTGGTTATATACTGTCGCTTTGTGTTCCTCTGTCTAGTTTTCGTGCATGTTAGTGACTCCACAGGTCTGTCTGAATAGGACAGGCTGGATGAACTATCTGGAGGAAAAACAACGGGACCGACAGTTCCGGGGGGACTTGGGGTGGGGGGTAGGGGGGGGTAAGGAAGTGGTGTTAACAAACCCAGGGACAAGTGAAAAACATGGGACCCCAAAGGGTAGAGAAGGGGGAGTGGCAGGCCTGGTGGGAAATGATCAAGGGTAAGGTTGCTTAGAGAAGAGGTATACTCTAGCCCAGGTGGCAATGAAGCATGGTAGTAGGGCAGGAGGAAGGTCAAGGGAGATGGAGGAAAGAGCTAGAAGTCAAAGGGCATTCATGGAGGTCTAGACAACGACATGTACATGCAAATATATATAGGAGGTTGGGGAAATAGATCTTTGTGTCTATATTTATAGGTCAAGTATTAAGGTGGCAGAAGGACCTTGGGCCTCTACTCAAACACTCCCTCTATGCATGAATACCTTCTTTTATTAAATTGGAACTCTATGATGCTCACTCTCCCGACACAACAGCTGGAGCCAACATGGGTGAACAAGTAAATGTGGTGAAGAAAGCTGATGGTGCCCGGCTATCAAAAGAGATAGTGACTGGGGTCTTAAAGGCTTGAAGATAAACAAGCGGCCATCTAGCTCAGAAGCAACAAAGTCCACATGGAAGAACACACCAGCCTGTGTGATCGAGTGGTCCCAAAGGGATCAGTTACCAGGCATCAAAGAACAAAAAATCATATCATTGACTGCACACCTCCATGATAGGATCGCTGAAGACAAATGGGTGCATAAGCGAATGTGGTGAAGAAAGCTGATGGTGCCCGGCTATCAAAAGAGATAGTGTCTGGGGTCTTAAAGGCTTGAAGGTGAACAAGCGGCCATCTCGCTCAGAAACAAATAAGCCCACATGGAAGAAGCACACCGGCCAGTGCGATCACGAGGTGCCCAAGGGACCAGATATAAGGCATCATGCAAAAAAAAAAAAAAAGATATAAGTGTGTGTATTTATGTGTATTTATGTGTATTTATGTGTATATGTATATATGTATGTGTATATATATATTATATTAAATGAAGGGGGAAGTGCAGAGTGGAGACCCAAGGCCCAAGTGTCAGCCAATGGAGATCCCCTCACAGAGGGGCTTAGGAGAGGAGATGGGTTAATTAGGGTGTGAGGTAGTATCGATGAAGAACACAGCTTTCCCCCAGATCCTGGATGCTTCCTCCCCCCAACTACCATGATCCGAATTCTACCTTGCAGGGTTGGATAGGACAGAGGCTGTACACTGGTACATAGGAGGGTTGGAGATACAGGGAATCCAGGGTGGATGATACCTCCAGGACCAAGGGCGTGAGGGACGATGCTGGGAGAGTGGAGGGTGAGTGGGTTGGAAAGGGGGAACTGATTACAAGGAGCCACATGTGACCTCTTCCCTGGGAGAGGGACAGCAGAGAAGGGGGGAAGGGAGACCCCGAATAGGGCAAGATATGACAAAATAACGAGGTATAAATTACCAAGGGCATATGAGGGAGGGGGGAAAAGGGAGGGAGGGGGGGAAAAAAAGGAGGACCTGATGCAAGGGGCTTAGGCGAAGAGCAAATGCCTTGAGAGTGATTGGGACCGGGAGTGTATGGGTGTGCTTTGTACAATTGATGTATGTATATGTATGGATTGTGGTAAGAGTTGTTGGAGTCCCTAATAAAATGTAAAAGAAAAAAAAAAAAAAAAAAGAAAATGATTAGGGCAAAGAATGTACACATGTGCTTTATACAATTGATGTATGTATATGTATGGATTGTGATAAGAGCTGTATGAGTCCCTAATAAAATGTTAAAAAAAAAAAAAAAAAGAAAAGAAAAAAAAAAAAAGAGATGTAAATTCGATGACAAGGAGGGTGTAGAATGCCTGGTGGGGGTTGATAAAGTGCAATGAACTGAGCGAACATACTGAGAACCACATGAAGGTCGAACAGGATGGTGGGCCAGGAGGAAAGTAAAGAGAGGAAATAACTAGAAAGCAAAAGACATTTATAGAGGTGTAAATATAGGCATGCACATATGTAAATCTATTAATATATAGGTAAGGATGTAGGTCCATGTACATATATTTAAATGTTAAGTATTAAGGTAGCAGAAGGGCATTAGATCTCTACTCAAGTCCTCCATCAACAAAAGAACACTTTGTTCTTACAACCTGTCATTCTGTATTGTTTACCTTCCCAATATGATCACTGAAGTCAATATGGGTGCATAAGCAAATGTGGTAAAGAAAGCTGATGGTCCCAATCTATTACAAGATATAGCATCTGGAGTCTTAAAAGCTTGAAGTTGAACAAGTGACCATCTAGCAGAGAAGCTACAAATCACACATGGAAGAAGCACACCATCCTGTGTGATAACAAGGTGTCGATAGAATCAGGTATCAGGCATCAGAAAACCTCAAACAAACAAATACCCTATATGCTCTAGTATAAGTCGACCGAAAATAAGCCGAGGCACCTAATTTCACCACCAAAACCTGGGAAAACTTATTGATTCGAGTATAAGCCTATGGTGGGAAATGCAGCAGCTACTGGTAAATTTCAAAATAAAAATAGATGCCAATAAAATTACATTAATTGATGTATCAATGGGTTAAATGTTTTTGGACATTTATTTCAAAGAAAATCAGTAAACTAGCTCTGTAACTGGAAAAGAGGGTCAACAAAACAATATGGTATCAACAATAACTTTAAGAGTACAAAAACCTTAGCTTAATCAGCAACCAAGCTAAAACACGAGTTAAAATCCTTCAAAAGTGGATTCTTCTTCAACATCTGTATGTCCAAACAGAGCCTCAGCTTTAGATAGTGTGAGGTTATCAGCATAGACATTGTCCCCATCACTGAGCTCACAATTACCACCATCACTGGTGGTGTTTTCACACAAAGTGCTGTCTTCACTGCCATCCATAGCATTACTGATGCCACATTTCTTGAAGTCGCGTTGCACCATGTCCTCTGGAATCTCTTCCCATGCATCACTAACCCACTTTGCTATCAATTCTATGTCGGGCTTCATAGATTTTCAACTTTTGTGAGTCGGGCTTGCCCAGATGACACCCATTCATGCCACATCTTTCACACACGGTCTTTAAACACACATTTAGGGACTACAATACAGGTGTAAGCCCATCTGGAATAACAGCCAAAGTAACTTGAGAAGACTTTGCCAATTTGTTTATGTCATCAGATGCACGGGTTCTGAATGTAACCCAAACTATCAATGATGGGTTTTTCATTAAGGCAGCTCCTGGTCATCCATTCCAAATGTCTTCCAGCCATTTGTTTGATTCCGTCTTGATCCATCCAGCCTTTAATATGTGCACACACTGTAATTCGTACTGGGAATTTGACCCTTTTAGGCAAGGTCTTTCTTTTAAAGATAATGTCAGGTCGCAGCAGTTTACCATTGTCCCATTAGCCAAATGTGACAGAACGACTGTGAAATGTTTTTTCCCCTTTCTTATGGTTCTGAGTAAAATAGTTTCATCTCCCAAACTTGCCACAGTTCTGTTGCTTGGAAGATTAAAGACCATAGGTGTTTCATCCGTATTCCCAATATCTCCCAGGTCATAGCTTTGGATCCTTCTTTGTTTTATGATGAATTAATGGAATGACATCACTTCTTCATCAAGGTCTTTTGGCAACTTCTGTGAAATCTTTGTTCCTTAATGGAAGCATAGGGCAAATCTATTCATGAAGCGGGTACACCATCCTGGTGATGCAACAAAATGTTCAATGCCTGGCGCTTTTAATTTGTCGTCTTGAGTCATTTGAAGGACATGTGAATGAATTCCCATGCATGTTATGCAATAACCATTTTGACGACACTCCATAACCCATTTATGCAATTCAGTCTCTAGAGCCCCATATGAGGCATTAAACCACATCCAGCTTCTTTTGCCTTTGGAATCTTTTCCAAGTCAGCTTTCATTTTCTACTACTCCCTCACTTGTTCTTTGTCAACACAAATTTCCCTACTTGCAATATTGTTATTGCTTTCTTCTGCTCTTGACACAACCTTACCTTTGAAATCAGCTTCATATGACCTGAGTTTTTGTTTTGGTCCAGGATTAGAAGTAGTTGGATCAATTTCTAACATGATAAAAAAAAAAGACTTCAAAAAAGAATGCCTTATCAGCATCATCAAAAAAAAATCTTATCATCGTGAATGAAGGGGGAAGTGCAGAGTGGAGACCAAAAGCCCATTTATCGGCCACTGGAGATCACCTCACAGAAGGGTCTAGGGGAGGAGTTGAATCCACTACCATGATCCAAATTCTACCTTGCAAGTCTGGATAGAGCAGAGGATGTACACTGATGCGGATAGGAGCTGGAGGCACAGGGAATTCAGGGTGGATGATACCTTCAGGACCAGGGGTGTGAGGGGCAATACTGGGAGAGTAGAGGGTGAGTGTGTTGGAAAGGGGGAACTGATTACAAGGATCTACATGTGACCTCCTCCCTGGGGGACGGACAACAGAGAAGGGGGTGAAGGGAGACACCGGATAGGGCAAGATATGACAATATAATAATTTATAAATTATCAAGGGCTCATGAGGGAGGGAGGAGCGGGGAGGGAGGGGGAAAAAGAGGACTTGATGCCAAGGGCTTAAGTGGAGAGCAAATGCTTTGAAAGTGGTTAGGCAAAGAATGTACAGATGTGCTTTATACAATTGATGTATGTATATGTATGGATTGTGATAAGAGTTGTATAAGTCCCTAATAAAATGTTTAAAAAAAACTCTATGGGATTCTAAAAAATATCTATGAGTCAGAATTGACTTGCTGATAACGGTCGAACAATAAAGGACCCTCTAATGGGAAAGTTTTAGCCCCGGTGGTGTAAGGGGTTACACATTGGGCTTCTAACTGCAAGATCAGCCTTTTGAAACCACCAGCCACTCCAGGTGAGGAAGATGAAGTCCCCACTCCTGTAAAGATTCCTGGTGTCAGAAACCCATGGGGGCAGCTATACCCTGCCCTATCGTGTCACTGTGAGTCATAATTGACTCAATGATAGTGAGAATTGAAAAAGTATCAGGCTACTTTTCTTCTTGCTGAAAGGTTTTGGTTTGGTTTTGCATTGTCTGGGAGATGGGGGATATTTTTAAGAGAAGAGCATGGGCAGGAACAAAAGAGATGCTCATCCAGTCAACTAGTAAACATTGTTAGAAGTCACACAGCTCAAGTATGAAAAGAACTACCCATCGATCAAGCCAACCATATTTGCATACATTGTATTACTTAAACCTAGCCACAAACCTATGAGAATGTATTATTTTGTCCACTTACAGATAAGGAACTAGATTCAGAGAAATTTGATTATATCCAAAGTCACATAACTAGCAAGAAGCCAGACCAAAACTCCAACCTCTATAGAACCTGGTCCTTGCGTCCTCTCTGCCGCCTCCTAGATTCTCTGAAGATAATGAGACAGAAGAACTTGTATAAAGTGCTCTGAAAATATTTGATCATCTAAGTGGAGTTAGACAATCGAAGCAGATGTAAAAGGAGGGCAGAAAAGCTTTCCTGATAGAGAGGTTGGTGACTCCAGAAGCACTGCAGCTCTTTGGGATAAGAAAGGGGATGGTGCAAGGCAACTGAGCAGGGATAGGAATGGAACCCACCACCCACTTTGGAGTTCCTTCCCCAATGCTGGAGAATTGATGCATAGAGAGAGAGCTCCCACCAAAAGCAGCAAAGAAAGACTATTTTTTAGTGTACAAGTTTCTTCAAACATTTCCAGATGGCCACCTTCACAGTCCTCTCACTGTCTTGGCCTCTTACTTCTGAACTTGCTCCTTCAAGAATCTTCTGTATCCCTCCTCAAGTCATAGCTCCCAGAGTTCACAACCATCATTCAAGTGCAGTCCATTTAAAATGAGTGGATCAACACTATCACCTTCTTCTCTGGGGATGCTATCAAAATTAATGCATCCTAAGACTACATAGGTGTTTTGTTTTATTTTGTTTTTAGTAGTCATGTACCATTTACTATCCCTTATATCTACACAAATTTTGCTGTAGAGAAAGATAAGTTTCTAATTGACAACAAAAACACAATTCTTGTACTTCCCAAAGTCTTTCAGAGGTAGTTAAAAAGAAGAATTCATATTTCAGACTGTGACTAGGTTTAAGGAGGTTTCAAAATCACAATGCTGTTTCCTAAATAGGAATGACAGCTAAATTTTTTCCCCTTCAGTGATTCCAGAAGAATTGAGCAACTGTCTGTAGAGCCAATCCATCCTCAATGTGGCAGCTCTTTGCTTCTCCATTCATTTTCATTCTGAACGCATGACAAATTGGGAAAGAACTTTTAAGACAAGTTCTTTAGGGGAAAAAAACTGATTAAAATGGAAAGGTCTCCCAAGAAATGCTTGTATTGGGATTTCAGCTGTGTTAAAGGGGAAAAAGAAACAAAGCATGCTCTGCCATGTTCAGCCATGTTGCTGGCTTTATATTTCTGAGTTGAGACTCTCTCAGAGTATGTTATCAAATATTGTTTAAAAGCCTTGATTTATTAAAAGATTGAATTCAGATGGTCCCTTTCTTAGGTAATAGAACAAGTAGATGACTTTAGCAAAGAGAAATTCATCCTCACTTCTCAAAGGCTGTAAGCAATTCTGGGTACCCGCTGTAGGTGAAGACTGTGTATCACTGTAGAACAGGAAGGAAGATCCTGGTCGCATTTCACACCTGTGGAGTGAGCACTTATTGGATACCTCCATGTGTCCTGGCATCACACTTCGCCTGACTGTAAGAAGTTCTCAGTAAAGGGACCTTGGATCCAAAGGAACCACCCCATCCCCAGTTCTTCTTTCTTGCTGGTAGTCAGAGATTGACTCAAAACACAGCCTACTTCTGTAGGTTGTATTCTGCCTCATTCATTTCATAAAAAGTTAAAATTTAGAAAACATAGGATAACTACATTATACCACAAAATATAGACTCATAACTTATGCAGAGAATCATGACTTTTCCAAGTCAACACATATTTTGGGGGGACACAAATCATTACAATTGCTTCTTGGGATACTGTCTTAGTAACAATGAAGGTTACCCCTTTTGCTAACTGGGACTTCTGCAGAAATACACTGTGAACTAGTCATCACAAAACCAATCGTGATCAAAGGGAAAATACTAAGGGGGAATTCCAAATGTCTTGAGTTGTTAAGAGATTCTTTCTAAATCCTAAAAATAACTGCTATTGAGTCACTTCTGACTCACTGAGTTTCCAGACTATAAATCTTTACAACTCAAATAGCCTCATCTTTCTCCTACAGAGTGGTTCATAGATTTGAACCACAAATCTTATGATCAGCAGTCTATTGCCTAACTCAGAGTATCCCCTAGCTTCCTTAAGGATAGGTAGGGGTATGCATAAAGAGAAGAATAAGGTTATCAAATTAAGAAAATGCATTTAAGATTAAATGAGCAGGTTTCTGTTTATATATAAAATTAAACATAAAAAATATTCCCCCACCCAGATCAAGTACGTGATCATCTTTCTTGGATGCAATTTCCAATTATTAATTAATTATTAAGCAGTTATGTGTTTCCAGGAAATAGCCAGATATTGTTGCCATTGATAGATGCCATTGAATCAGTTCTGACTCATAGTGACCATGTGCACAACAGAATGAAACATGACCCGGTCTCGAACCATCCTCACAAAGCTAAGCATGAGAAATACCAAAAGAAGTAGGAAACCTTTCCTGCTTCTGGTAGCTCTAAGTCTAAAGAAACATGAATTAACACAATTTAATACAGCATATTCATGTAAAGACAGGGGCTTGACCATTGCATTGTAGAATACTGAAGGAAAGCCAAAATCTTGGGACTGTCCTCCAAAGCAAGACCTGGCTAGGAAATAACACGTCAAGTAGTCTTTACAGATAATTGACAGTTGTTCAGGCTGAGAATGTGGGCAAGGCACTGAAGGCAAGGATAATAGTGGTGAAAGCATGTGATATCGTTTGGTACAATTAGAGAATGGGAGACATTTACTATCCAGAGTAAAGGGAAGGCAGAAGAAATGTAGGTCAGAGAAAGGGTACAAAAAGATTTTGAGGCCAGAGGAGAGAGGTCTCTGACTGAGTCATAAGGTGGAAGAGGTGAAGCATTCCAAAAACTCCATTTCCCACTTGATTGTGCCCTTTAACTTCATGAAGAATTAGACTTTCCTATTGGCTGTTGATAGAGTCATGATAGGTATACTTGATTAGTAATTTGGCTGCTAACCTCTCGGCCAGTCATATGAAACCACAAGCCACTTAGAGAGAAAGCAAAGGCTTTCCATTCCAGTAAAGATCTATAGTCTAGAAACCCTATAGTGTCCATTGTGAGTTAGAATTGGCTAGATGGCATGTGTATGTTGGCTTGCTATGGAACTGTCATGGTGCTGTTTCAGTAGAGGACAAAGTGACTTGAGTTCTCCTGTATGGAAACTCCCCAAATGGCACACAACTGTCTCCACAGAGAAATCTGACAACCTCTTAGTCTTTGTAAGTAACCTGCTAGCACGGTCTGAACTTCTGCATCCTGCTACCCCAAACTCTCAAGCCAGCCCTGAAGAAAACCAGGAAGCAAATAAAGATACACACATGTACTGGTCATATTCTTTTTGTCAGGCCCTTCTTCATCCTCTCTCTTTTCATTTTTAAAATGATCCTAGAGAGCTAAATACTTCACAAAGGAAATAGACTTTTTCATTAATGAGTGAATTCAGAGAAAAGAACTTTCCCAAAGCCACACATCCAATGGGGGTGCCTGGCATCGATGGGTTTTCCATGCTATTGACCTGTGCATTTTATGTTCGGATTTTCTCTTTCCTTTTGCTCTCTACCTTACCATAGATTCTCAAGGCTCTCGGGTACTGATTTTGGTAAATCATATGCCAAGTTGCAGGACCTTAAATTTATACTCACAATCCCTGGGTTCTAACCCTGGATCTCCCACTGGCACGTCATGGTCTGTCTCTCTGCTGCACTGTGGTGGGCTGTGTGTGCTGTGATGGTGAGAACTATGGCAGAGGTATTTCAATTACTATCAGCCTCACCCAAAGGGAACCAGTTACAGCAGAGCTTCCAGGCTAAGAACAAACGACAGAGAGGGAATAGGCTGTTCCCTGCTGAGGAATTTGCCACTGAACCCCTTATGAATAGCAACAAAATACTGTCAGGTACCGAAAACTTTGTAAACAGCAGCAGAACATTGTCAAATGTATTGCAAAAAGATGAGCCCCTCGGGTCTGCAGGGACTCAAAAGATGACTAAGGAAGAGCTGCCTTCTCAATGCAGAGTCAACCATAATGATATAGGTGGAGGAAAGTCTTTGGGGGTACTCATTTGCTGATGGAGTACAACTCAAAATGAGAAAAAAAACAACCGCACACTTCTATTAATAATTGGAATTTGGAATTCACGAAGTATAAATGTAGAAAATTGGGAGTCTTCAAAATTGAAATGGACCTCATAAAAACTGGTATCCTGGGCAATAGTGAGCTGTAATTGACTGGTATTGGTCATTTTGAGTCGCATAATCAATAGTGTACTATGTCAGTAATGAGAAATTCAAGAGGAATGGAATTGCATTCATAATCAAAGAATGAGATTACAAGATCTGTCTTGAAACACAATGATGTACGTAGTAGGAGGATACCTATATGCATGCAAGGAAATCCAGTCCCTACAACTATTCTTCAAATTTATGCACCAAGCACTAAAGCTAGAGGTAAGGCAATTTACCAAGGCCTTCACGCTGAAATTGATCAAACTTTCTCTCAAGATGCATTAATTGTTATTGGTGTATAGGATGCAGAATTGAGAACAAAGGAAGGAAGCGTTGCTGGAAAATACAGCCTTGGTGAAAGAAACAAAGCTGGAGATTTTTGCACAATAGAGTTTTGCAAAGCCAATGACGTCTTCATCACAAATGCATTTATTTCGACAACAGGAACGGCAACTACACACATACATTTCCCCCAATGGAACACACAGAAATCAAACTGACCCCGCCTACGGGAAGAGACGAAGAAACAGCTCAATATCAGCAGCAAACATGAGGCCAGGGTCCAATGTGGAACAGACTGTCAATGGCTCCCATATAAGCTCAGATTGAAGCTTAAGAAAATTAAAATAAATCCAGGAGAGCCAAAGTATGACCTTGAGTCAATCCCAGCTGAATTTTTAGAACATCTCAAGATCAGATTTGCTTCATTGAACACTAATGACAAGAGCCTTGGTGAGCTGTGGGAGAACATCAAGAAGATCACTCAAGAAGAAAGCAAGAGATCATTAAAAAGACAAGAAAGAACAAAAAGATCAAATGGGATGTCAGACAAGACTTAAAATTGCTCTTAATCATGAAGCAGCTAAGACAAATGAAATGAATGATGAAGTAAATGGGGCTGAACAGAAAAAATTCAAAGGGCAGCTTGAGAAGACAAAGTAAAATCTTATAATAAAATGTGCAAAGACCTAGAGTTAGAAAAACAAAAAGACAGAACACACTCAGCATGTCTTAAACTGAAAGAACTCAAGAATAAACTCAAACCTCGAGTTGCAATACGGAAAGATTCCATGAACAAACTCTTGAACTATGCAGGAAACATCAAAAGAAGATGGAAAGAATGCACACAGTCACTATACCAAAAAGAACTATTCAATATTCCACCATTTTATGAGGTGGCATATGAACAAGAACCAAATGAAGGAGGAAGTTCAAGCTGAACTGAAGGCAGTAGCCAAAAACATGCTCCAGGAATTGACAGAATACCTATTGAAAATGTTTCAACAGCCGATGAAGCACTAATCTCTACCAGGAAATGTGAAAGACAGCTAGCTCTTGGCCAACTGACTGGAAGGGATCCATACTTATACCCATTCTAAAGAAAGGTAGCCCAAGAAACTCTAATCATAGAACAGTATCATTGATATCCGATGCAAGTAAAATTCTGCACAATGGTTACAGCCCTACATAAAGAGGGAGCTGCCAGAAATTCAGGCCAACTTCAGAAGAAGATATGGAATAAGGGATATCATTGTTGATGTGAGATGGTCCTTGATTAAAAACAGAAAATATCAAAAAGATTTGGGGGCTATACAAAGATTGTATGGATCATAAGAAATTGTAAATAATCTTGAGAAGAATGAGAATTCTAGAACACTTAATTGTGCTCACACAGAACCTATACGTGGAGTTGTGGGAACAGCACATGGTTTAAAATCGAGAAAGATATACATCAGGCTTGTCTCCAGTCACTATCTTATTCAATCTGTATGCTGCGCATGTAATCAGAGAAACTGGATTATATGAAGAAGAATGCAGCATCAGGATTGAAGAAGGTTGATTAACAATCTTTGATCTGCAATGACACAACTTTGTTTGCTAACAATGAGGAGGGCTTGAAGCACACACTGAGGAAGATCAAGGACTGCAGTCCTCGGTATGTATTACAACTTAATATAATGAAGCCAAAAATTCTCACAACTGGACCAGTAGGTAACATCATGATAAAAGAAGAAGAGACTGGAGTTGTCAAGAAATTATTTGTTGGATCTACAGTTGATGTTCATGAAAATTGCTGTCAAGAGATCAAAATAAGAATTGTCTTCAGTAAAGCTATGGCATAAAACTTCTTTAAAGTGTTGAAAAGCAAGGATATGACTTTCAGGAGCGAGGTGTGCGTGACACACACCATGGTATTTCTAATCATCTCATAGGCAAATGAAAGTTGGACCTTGAATAAAGAAATGGAAGGAGATTCGGCGCATCTGGATTATGGTGCTGACGGAGGAGGTAGAAAGTACCTTGGACTGCCAAAATTGCTAACAACTTTATCTTGGAAGTACAACCAGAATGCTCCTTAGAGGCAAAGATGGTGCGACTTTGACTCATGTACTTTCGAGATGTTATCAAGAGAGACCAGTCCCTGGAGGAGGACAGACCCCTGACAAGAAGGATTGACACAGTGGCTGTAACAATGGGCTCCAACCTCAGAACAATTGTGATAATGGCAGAGGCCAGGCAGTTTCTTTGTGCTCTGCTTACCATTGCTATGAGTCAGGACCAACTCAATGGCATCGAACAGCACCCACAAAATGTTATGTCATAGAGCATCATTCTTGTTCTTTGGATCTCAATTTCCCCACTTGTCAAATTGAGAGTCTGAGCAACCTTTAAAGCCCCTGCAGGTCAGACATCCTTTGGTGTGTACCACACCAATCAGGGACCTTTTAAGAGAAGCATCAATGCTGCACCCAAAAGCAGCAACTCCAATACCAGAATTCCAGAGATTTTGTTACTTCTTGAGGAAGGAGAGATATTGAAAGTTCTCCCCTCGAATCAGTCCTATAGTTCCTGGAAGAGGGACCATTATTGGTCACATGCCTAAAATAGCTTGACATCCGGCAGCGCTCACTGTGGTAGCAAAACCAGACCGTGAGACAATGGCTGCACAGAGAATTCCTTTTCGGAGGGAGGACTCCGAGCAAGGCACTGAGTACTCCGAAAATACTCAGGGAAACCTCTCGAAGGCGGTGACAACTGAGCTGGCATACGAAGAACAAGTGAAGGAGGTACTTTAGAAAAAGCGAACAGAAATAACAATATGAGACTGTATTGGAGGTGAGAATTCCAATCCTGCTTCTGGAAACTACAACTGTTTCCACACACTACAGCATGGGCCACCTTCAGCTTGGCTAATGGCCAAACCCAACTCCGAAGGATGTAAGTTATAGATGCAAAAGTAGTCATGAGACATAAAACGGAAGGCCTTGTCCTTCATGTTACAGCATTTAGTATTTTTCTGGTGGCTCTCAGTGGAATGTCGAGAGGTTTTAGCGAAGAGATGGGATCCTTAACTAAGTCCTCCCTGACCCCGCCTTGGCCCAGCTTGTCACTCCCAGATGAACCTGCAATTAGAGTCAGTCTGTCTGCCCCGTGCCGTCTGTTCTCTAGTCTTCTAAGCAGTACCTTCCAGAGCAAGATCCCTGAGCCTCCATGTCGTATTTACCGAGGAGAATTCACTCTGCGCATGCTAAGCATTTCTGAACGGGCTGGTTCCCAAGCAAAAGCTGCAGCAGACTCAGAGCAAACTCTGCAGCTCCTGAATTATTCAAAGCACTATTAAAATGAGACTCACGACTCACAGGGCAAATTCATTTTAATTTTTAAACAGGCAACATTTTAAACTGTTCATTTCCTTGAAATGTATCCATCCTGGCGTTTTTTATCATCAGAAGAGTAAGTAAAGCTCACAGTGCGATGGGGGAAGCAACTAGCATGCTCCTAGACTGAGACTCTCCAAAAGTCCAGAAAGGGCATCTCTAGAATGGGCAAGAGGCATATCATTTATTCATAGGGAGAATCTATCTTGAAAACCCAATGTGAGGCTAAGAAATTCAGTACTAGAAAATTCATTTTCCCTCTCCTTTTGTTCCAGTGACATGCGGTCAGCCGTCTGACACCCTTCGGTCAGAGTGCTTCTTGTCCCCCTGCAGTTTATTTCCACAAGAGGAAGATGACAGTGGAGTCGAGGGTCTGAGAGACTGCGGGCTGCATATATCCTTTGGAACCGGATCCTTTTCCGTAGTATAGACGCTGCATTGTGTTTCCAGCACCCAGCACCCACTTCAGCTTTCTTAGGCCACATGAAACTGGAATTCCACAGGAAAAATCCTCTTCATACAAGCCAATGTCCTTCTTTGTTCTCCCCTTTCCATCCTCTCTCTGTGCTCCATGGCCAGTAACTTAAGTTCTACTTATTTTAAAGCTGAAAGGTGTTAATAAGTAAGCCCATGGAAAAAACGTGTTCGAACTAAGATTTTAATTCATGTCTATCTCCATCCAAAGTTCTTATTCTTCCTGTTCTTCTGAGGAGGATGAGTTGGCCAAGGTGACCTCTCTGCAGAGTAAGGGATCTTCGGGCACAGGGCTCCTGTGCAGGCTTGCCGCCCGTGGGGGTGTTTCCTCTCTCTGGGCGGGCAATCGTGCTCATTCCATGCCCATCTGTGACTCGATGCAATGTCTCAGACTCACCGGGGTCTTCCCTTGGTCACTACCGGTGTGACAGCCACGAGCACTTTGGATAAGAATCCCACAGGCAGGAAAGCGCCTCGCTCAGTTCTATTCTATCCTCTCCTTCAATGTCATTATCTTAACTCAAGCCCACGTCTTCGCTCTCACTGGACAGCTCCTGAACTCGTCTCTGATGCTGTCTTTCCCTCTTCTACGTCTGATTCAAAGACAGGACTCTAAATTGCAAATACAAATGTCACGTGTATGTTTAATGAGGGAGCAAGCAAGAAGAAAATAGCGCTCTTGTCCACAACGGCTGCTCCCAGCCATTCGAAGGGGGCGAGGCTGTACAGCACAGGCATCAACCATTCCTCATGCGTGTAACAAACGTCGTCCAGATGTTCTGGGCAAAGAAGTCTTCTGCCAGCTATCACTCATCCGTGATGAGGGCCACTCATCACGTAGGACGTGCGATGTATTGGTTACTGCCATAAGTGCTTCGCCAGCAGTAATTCACCGGCTCCTCACTGCTGCACTGTCACGCTGTCTGTTTCCTTTCTTTGCAGCAGCTCAGCCCAGTAAACAAGACGGGCCTCCTGGGCCGCCCGGCAGCCCCCTGGGGCTCTTCACTGAGCCGTTATTCCATCCATGTTAATTCTGTGCAGTGATGGATAGACACTAAGCAGTTGGCTTAACTTATTCTTTAAATTGTCTTTCCACTGAGCGGAGGAAAGTACTACTTACAATGTAGGCTGTTACTCTTTTTATTAATGCTTCATATAACTTTCTGTACTCCAGTGGAAATTGCAAGTGGGAAGCAGGGAAACGCATGAACAATAAGAGCCGCTGTCTGCATAGGCTTCACTGTGTACTGGTTATTACTATAGCTGCTTCACGCACTCCATTCATTTCATCGTCCCTGTGACCCAATGAGGCAAGCCTTTTTATTGTTCTCAGGTTACAGATAAAGAAACTGAGGCTCACACTGCCGCTCCTCTGAAAACCAAAGATCCAGGCAAAGTTCTTCATTGTTTAAAAGGGTCTCGTCTAGGGTGCTTTCACACTTTGCTTCAAGGTTCCTTTCTCAGATAGATGCTGCTTCACGGTGAAAACTGACAAGGGAACTCAGGCAGGAAACTTCACAGGCTCCCTCTCATGATCACCTCCATCTCTCTCTCTCATGACTCACAACATCATTAAATCTGTTATCATATACCCCACACTTAATAAAGATTCTCCTGTGTTCACACACTACCCTGACCTCATTTTTTTCTTTAACAAAAGTCAATTTTTAAAAGTGAGAAATTATATCTCCCACAGTGAGATGAGGAGAAGGCATGGACTAACATGGGTGAAGCACAGATGTGATCTACCATGTCTGAATAAATGCTCATGGCAGTGGTGAACCAGTGATGAAAACAGTTATCACAACACGCACAGACCTTTCTTTTGTGACAGCACTGCCTTTAGTATTATAAGTTGATTATTACATTTGTTCCCAATGAAGTATGCACTAATTTGACCCCAATTTCATCGGTGAATGACCCACAGTATAAAAAGGGTAATTTTCCCAAAGCCACATAGCCAGCAGAAAATGGAGAAGCTCCCTCTCAATATGCCTGGCTCCCTAGCACACACTGTGTTTGGGTGCTACTGAGACTGACTGATTTGTGGGAACACATGAACTATAAGGCCAACCTGCTGTGATTCATAGGGTCTCGTTGATTTCATTTCAGAAGCTTTTCTGCCTAGTCTGTCTTCATCTGCAAGCTCTGCTGAAACCTCATTATTAACAGCAACACACAAGCCTCCACTCACAGATTAGTGGCAGTGCATTGGTCAGGATCCAGAGCCAAGTCCCCTGCAGGAAAGGCAGTTCTACCACTAAACTGCCATGCAGCTACTGTGCTCAGGCAAAGATGATCCCCTCCTCTACATAAAATGGAATGAAATCAACAATCACTAGCAACATCAACCACAAACCACCCCAAACTCCAGCTTCCCTAACACTCTCTGTATATCTCTACCTGAAAAGAACCTGGCTGAATTTTCCAAAAAGCAGAATAAAAACAGTCAGGGGTTAGCTCTGTGCAGTTGGAGGAATGCTGGGGTCACTTCCAGCTCCCTTAGGAGATCAATCGAGGGCAAGTCTACTTAGAGAAATTCCAAGGGAAGGGATGTTACAGCGACATCAGGTCTAATGCAGGATACGTGATGGAAGAAATTTTCTGTGGATAACTAAAGATTGTAAATATCGTATATACTCAAGTATAAGCCAAGCTGAATATCAGCCGACGCACCCAATTTTACCACAAAAACTGCACTTAAAATGTGCTGGAAAAACTTGGCTGATATTCGAGTATATATGGTAAGTTCTACTGGGGAGACTATAAAGTTTAAGAGGAAGGGGGACTATGAACTGGAGAAAGACAACAGAGGGGTGGCAGATAGCCTCATAAGTGCACCTCTGGAACAATGGCAACAACCCATGGTGGTAAGGGTGGCCTCCCAATTTCTAAGAGGACTTTCAGCAGTAACGGAACTCCGAGTGCGGGTCAGGCCACATGAAATCATTTGGGTATAGCACTCAGCATAGAGCAGAGTACACCATAAAGAATCAACAGTGGTGACTTTTACTAATATTAATCAGAGTAGGTCATGTAATAGATATTAATAAAACGGAGCTCCCCTTTTTTGATTAAAAACAAGGTAGACAACACCATACATCAGAGGTAAGAAATAACAGTACATTCCAAGCATTCATTCTGCTAGGCTGTTAAATTGACTCATTTAATCTATCCAATAACCATTTGAACAAAATATTATTCTTATCAATATTTTACAGCGAGACAAAGAAATTTGTTTACAAACACATAGTGAATAGGTATTAGAGCAAGAATTGAGTCCAAGCCCTTAATCGCTTTCCAATAGTGAGTGATGTAGATTTATATGCCCTTTTTGTGATGCATATAGTAGCATATTTTTGTAAACCCTAAGTGTGTGTATCTATTTACCAATATCAAATAACCTAGTTTCCATTTCCAACTAACAGAGGTGTGGTTAATAATTCAAAAAGAACCAAGAAAGAAAATCAGCCTTAAACCCAGCCCAACACTGACAGAAGCAAATATGAGTAGGAATCAGAAAGTATTCAATGAATGAGGTGATGACCTATCTACATATTAAACTTGAGGAGACGCCAAGCACAGTCAGATAGCCTCAATCAATAGGAAACTGCCAGGAGCACAGGGGAAGCTGGAAATGAATGGATGCATCAGACGTGCTTACAATTAGGTAACAAAAAGTCAAGTGGGAAATATTGGAGGTTAGGCTACATTGATTGCAAAATCAGTAATGGTGTGAAGAGTGTAGGCTTGAATGCCTCCCGGCCCAGACAAAGAAGAAAGAAAAGTGCAGGAGACTGAGTATAAGTAGAAAAGAAAAAATGAATTGTAAAGGTCAGGGAGCATCTACTTGGCTTGGTATCAAGCATTTAATTTGTCTATTTGTTCTTTGGGATGCGTTTAACAGTCTCGTTTTATACAGGAGAATGCTATGGCTTCCGCGAGGCAAAATGAATTCCCCACAGTGATTCCAACATTGTGGTGAATCTCAAACCCCACTGCTAAGAATCAGAGTTTGAGCTGTTGGGCTCATGAAAGGGAGCCCCGATGCCCTAGTGGGTTACGCGTTGGGCTACTAACGGCAAGGTCAGCAGTTGAAGCTAACCACTGCTCCCCGGGAGAAAGATGAGGCTTTCTGCTCCTGTACAGACTTGGAACCTTGAAAATCAAAAGGGCCAGTTCCACTCTGGCCAGTGGTATGTCTTGGAGTCAGAATCAGTTTGATGATAGTGTTTTTGCTTGTTTCTTTTCATTTGTTTGACTCTAACTTTTTAATTCCTATAAATTAACTTTGAACAAAGAATTAACTATGTGTACACAACGTGCCCAAGAGATTTAACATAGAAAGAAATGAGATGAAGTGAAATTCCAAGCCCTTTCCCCCCCCTGCTTTTTCACCCATGTAACTTTCAACGGTGTGGATCAGAACAAACTATGGGTGGCCTTAAGGAGAATGGGAATTCCAGAGCACTTCCTGTGCTCGTGAGGGAGGTGCAAGAAGCAGTTGTGTTAACAAGACGAAGGGATTCTGCATGCTTTAAAAATCAACAAAAGTATGTGTCAGGATTATATCCTCTCACCATATTCATTTCATCTGTACGCTGAGCAAATTATCAGAGACTTTGGTTTATGTGAAGAAGAGTGTGGCATCAGGATTGGAGGAAGGCTTATCATTTGCACCACATTTCAGAACGAAATTACACAATCCTTTCAGGGAATACTTACAGACATTGCGTAACCTTGTGATCTTCTAGTTACTTCTCATGCTTCTAAATGTCAAGCCTGTGCCTGAAACATTTCTACTGCCCCCACCAAACTGATTTCTTTAGTTAAGATTCTTTGAGTGACAGTTTCTAGAACTCCAACTCAAATGGCCTTAAGCAATAAGAAAAAGGTATCATCAGAGGAAACCATTCATGTATCTCTGAAGTAGGTGGTTCACACCCAGACACCCACTGCCATCTAATAATTCAGTCAAGTGGGGTCAGCTTTGTGTCAGATTTACTCTCAAAGTAGCTCCTCTTATGACTGAAAGCTTTGGCTGCTGCTGCTGCTTTTTTCTAGAATTCCTTCCAAACACAAAACCATCTCTTGTAGATGTTCATTTTAGAGGTTGGAAAATCTTCCTGAGAAACTCTTCATTCCATTACCTGTTTTGTCTCAGTGACTGGAATTGGGTCACTTTGGGCAACTTGATAGGGCAATTAGATAAATGTAAGCGGTGTCTCTGTGTTTGTTCACGTCTGTCTTCCCAGAACTCAGAACAACCTTCAAACAACCTGTAACAATGCTTTTCATTTTATAATATAGTAGTAATAATATTATTTTTCATGACATAATGCATAAGTTAAGAACATCAACTCTGAAGGTAAATTGCCTGAAATTGTTTTCTCCCTTTTTGAACCTCAGATCAACAAAAAAAGGATAAATTATAACACTGCATTCATGACACACTATTATCAGCATTCCACGTAGAGCCCACTAGTGTGTTCATCTATTTAATAATGAAATATAAACCCATGAATGGAGCCCTCAAAAACAAAATGTAGGCCCTTCATAGTAACCTGTGTCTAGGTTTACTATCGCCAGTCCCATTCCTTGCCCCCATGCAAGATAACCATCCGAATGAATCTCCTGTTTCAATATCCTCTTGCTTTCCTTTCTGTTGTTGTTATATATTGCATTTATATATATATATATATGCATGTATATATATATATTCCTTTTAAATATTTTTATATAATTATTTTCAACTTTATGATAAAAATGAATATATTTGAGGGCTTATCTATTTTATTTAATATTGCATTTTTTAATTCACCCATATTTTTGCATGTCACCATATTCCATTAATTTTGATAGCTTCATAGTAGTTGATTATTTGAATTTGTCACCACATAGTCTTCTATCTACTCTCTAGTTCAGGTTTTTACTATTGTGAAAAAAAAAGCTCCTGTAAACATTTTTATCTCTCTCCCTTTGTGCACATGCAAGAGTTTCCTGAAGGTGTTTGCAGCTCACTATGCATTTGAAAGACCATGCAGTACATGATATTCACATGGAGCCACTAAATGCAAACAGTTTTCCAAGTGGCCCTCATTTACATATCCAAGAGTCAGACCGACTAAGAGAGTGCTGTAGTTTCCTGTGCTCTCCAGTTCGATGTGGTTAAGTTCCAATGATCAGATCACCTCAAGAAAAGCAATGATGTGCAGAATAACCACTTCAGATCCCAAAAAGATGGCTACATCATTACAGGACTCCCATATTACATTGTTAATATCTGCAGAGTAACATCATTATTTAACTAACAAACTCCTGAGAACCATGTACCAGCCAACCTGACAACGCCTATCTCTTAACCATGACAGGCAGTGAGTGTGACTCTGCCCTGATGTTCGGTATTACATGTTATACATTGAGTGATCATTTTCAGGATTCCTCCCAAATTGTTTCACCACCATTAACTTAAACTCTCTGTATTTTAAAGTTCTTTTCTGCGTTTTATATTTATTGTCTCATTTAATCTCAAAGCTTTAAACCTTGAACAGAAATATTACCATGAAATGATCTTTAAAGTAAACCATGTTTAAAAATAATTTTCCCATGTTAAAGATAATTTCATGGTAATATTTCTGTTCAAGGTTTAAAGCTTTTTCCCCATGTTCAAAGAACAAGATTCAAGGGTCCTCCAGTGTCGATATATCCAGAAAGCCTCACTTCCATAAGGATATACAAGGGGGTAACCCTCCTCCCACAAAAAAGGATTTTTTTTCAAATCCATGTATATACAATTATTTCATTTTTTTTAAAAAGCAACTTTATCACGTTAGAAGTACTCCCCATTTCACTGAATACATTTGTCAAATCTGTGATTCCATTCTTGGAAACGGTTTTCAAACTCATCTGTTTAGACGGCTGATACCACCTCCCTTGCTTTTTTCTTCACCTCTTCTCCCTGGTCAAATCGTTGTCCTTTCATGTCCCTCTTCATTCACCGAAACAAAAAGAAGTCAAACAGAGAAAGGTGGGGTGAGTCAGGTGGATGGGGCAAGAGAGGCATGCTCTTGCTTGCCAATAACTGGTCCACTGAGATGGCTGTGAGCAGGTGCATTGTCATGGTGGCAAAACCAGTCCTTGACTGCCACAAATCAGGTCTTTCTTTATACATATTGTTATGCAAAGCTTGGTTAACAGTCTGACCTGGTGGAATGAATTGCTAATGCACTATTCCCTCACCTCAAGAAAAAAAAAAACAAATGAGCATCCTCTTGATCTTTGATTTTACTTGCTGGGCTTGGGGGTAGTGGGGGTTGGGGGGGGTTAGGGGGTGACAATGGCATCTTCCACTGGCTTGGCTGATGTTTGCTTTCAGGGTCATAAGACTAGCATCATGGCTCCTCATCAGAAATGACCTTGGGAAAAGTCTGGGTTCTGGGTTGCTTCACAGTTCTTCTTTCAAAGCATGGCATGTTTTCACTCCATGCTCTTTTTCTTGGTCACTCAGAACCCGAAGCACGACTTTCATAGTATTCCCAAATCTTCTGTTAAAATTTGCTGAACTGAGCACCAAGATAGTCCAGCTAACTTCCCCACCTCCTCAACGCTCTGTCATTTGTCTTCGAGCACAAGTGCACGCATTGAACATTTGCATCTGTTCAGAAGTTGATGGACATCCAGAACAAGGTTTGTTATCAGTCAGCATTACACCTTTTTTAAAAAGAGAAAATCACTCATACACTTTAGTTTTTCCCATAGCACTGTCCTTGTAAGCTGTGTTCAACATCACAACAGTTTCTGCAGCATTTTTCCCAAGCACAAAATAAAAGTTTACAGCCTCATGCATGCTGTTCTCTTAAATTGGCCACCATACACACAAAAAAAAATGATAATAAGGTTATGAAAAAAATCCAAAGAGCAGAGAGAACCTTCCCAGGCAATGGCACTGGGTGCACTAGCTCAGAGCAAGTTGCTGGATGCTCACCTAGCCGGAAAAAATGTGCGCTATGAAAGCTCTGCCCAGCAGAGCTTTTTTCTGACGGTTTTTTTTGTGTGTGTACAGCCTTGTACATATTCTTTTTGTTTGTTTGGTTGGTTGGTTGGTTTGGTTGGTTAGTTTTTTTATTTTTTAATCATTTCATTAGGGGCTCATACAACTCTTATCACAATCCATACACACATCAATTGTGTAAAGCACATTTGTACATTCATTGCCCTCATCATTCTCAAAACATTTGCTCCCACAACCTTGGTTGGTTGCCACATGTGTCTGGGGTAAGTAACTTAATATATCTGTGTCTTAATTTTTCTTTCTGTAAAATTGAAGGTACAAATATAGTATCTACCTCAATGTTGCTTTAAAAGTAAATAAATGAGTTAATTTACAAAAAGTGATTAAAATAGCATCTGATGTTAGAAATGGAATTTAGGCATTAGCCTTCATTATTTAGTGGACTGTTCTATGTTCTAGGCACTATAATCCACTGCTTGCCTTTCAGTTCGTGCAGGGTGGTGGTCTCAGTGTTGCTGTGATGTACATTCTGCTATTGGTATCTTAAGTGCCAGCAGGGTCACTTAAGATGAACAGGTTCCAGTTGCAATTCCAGACTAAGAAGAAGGAATAGGTGGTCCACTTCTGAGGAATACGCTACTGAAAACTTTATGAATAAGGATGGAACACTATCTTATATTGGGCCCAAGGGTGATCCCTCCCGTTTGGAAGGCACTCAAATTATGACTGGAGAGGAGGTACTTCCTCAAAGTAGCATTGGTCTTAATGGTGTGATGGAGCAAAGCCTTCTGAACCTTCATTTTCTCGTGGGGTATGACTCGGATGAAAAAAAAAAGTTGTAAACATCCATTAATAATGAGAACATAGAATGTATGAAGGATGAATCTAGTAATTTTGGAAGTCCTCCATAATGAAATGAAACACATAAAGATTGATAGCTTAGGCAGCAGTGAGCTGGCATGGACTAATATTGGCCATTTTAAATCAAACAATCATACAATTTACTAAGCCAGAAATAAGCAAGTGAAGGGGCACGGTGTTACATTCATTGTCAAAAAGAACACTTCAAGATCTGCCTTGAAATACAGCGCTTTCTGAGACAGACTAATATCTATACACATAAAAAGAAGACCAGTTAATATAATTCTATTAATCAAATGTATACGCCAAACACTAAAGCCAATAATGAAAAATGGAGAAATTCTACCAACTTCTTCAGACTGAAATTGATCAAAGATGTATTTATAATTAATTTTTGATGATTAGAAAATGAGAGTTTATTACAAAGAAGAACCAGTAGTTGGAAAATTTCTTTGGGATGGAACTGAAGAATGATAGAAGTTTTTAAGATCAAAGGTTTCTTCATCACAAGTACCTGTTTTTGACAGCAAAATGGTGACTGTGTGTATGGTTCTCACCAGAGGGAAGACACAGGAATCAAATTGGCACATCTGTGGGAAGACATTAAGAGGATGCAATATCAGCAGCCAAAACAAGGCCAGAGGCCATTTTTTGAACAAACCACCAATTGCTCGTGTGCAAGTTCAGGTTGAAAAAAAAATTAGAATGAGTTCATGAGAGCCAAAGTACAACCTTGAGTACATACCACCTTGAATTTAGAGAACATCTCAAGAACAGATTCAACATATTAAAACTAATGACTGAAGGTCAGACACTTTGTGGAATAATATCAAGAATATTATACATGAAGAAAGCAGTGGGTCATTAAAAAGACAGAAAAGAAAACAGAAAGAGAAAAATGGGTTCCGTAGAGAATCTGAAACTTGCCCCAGAAGCTAAAGCAAATGGGAGAAATTAAAGAACTGAATCACAACAAACATTCACTGTGATCAAGTTGAGTCCAATTCATAGCAACCCTATAGGATAGGATAGAACTGGTGGGTTTCCAATACTGGAAATCTTCACAGGAGTAAACTGAATAGAAATTTTCAAAGGGATAGTTCTTTAAGAAAATACAGTAATTAAATCTACAAAGAACTGAAGTAAGAAAATCAAAAGGGAAGAACACGCTAAACATTCTCAACCTGAAAGAACTGGCAGGGAGGGGGGTGGGGTGAGGAATGGAACTTTGACTAGCAATATTCAAGGAATCTAAAGGCACAATATTGGAAAATGCAGATGACATTTTTTAAAGATGGAAGGAGTATACAGAGTCACTGGACCAAAAACAAAAAATCGCTATTCACCAATTTCAAGAAGTAGCACACGATCACCAACCAAAGGGGTTGGAGACAGAAGTCCAAACTATACAACAAGGCATTAGAAAAAAAAAAAAGGTTCCAGATCTTGACAGACTATCAATTGAAATCTTTCCAAAAATTGATGCCCTGTTGGAAGCACTCACCAGTATATGCCAAGAAATTCGGAAGACAAGGACCTAACCAACTGACTAGCAGAGGTACATTTTTGTGCCCATTCCAAAGTAAAGTGATCCAACATAATATGCAAATTTTAACCATATCATTAATATCACATGCAAATAAAATGTTCGGAAGGTAATTTTAAAATGGTGCCGCAGACCCTCCACAAAGTTGTTGCTTTATAGTAGGTGCCATCCAGTCACTGCCCCCATGGGGCTCCTCCACAACAGAGAGCAAGACCACCGCGCCCGCACCAGCTTCACAATTGCTGCTATGTCTGAGCCCACTGTGGCAGCCACTGTGGGACCCGTCTAGTCGAGACTTTCCTCTTTTTCTCTGTCCCTCCACGTTACCAAGCATGATGTCCTCTCCAGGGACTGGTCTTTCCTGACAACACGCCCAAAGTACATTACAAAAAGTCCCACCTTTCTTGCCTCTCAGGAGCATTCTGGCTGTACTTCTTCCAAGACCAATTTATTCCTCTTTTGGTAGTCCATGGTAGCTTCAATATTCTCCACCAGCACCATAATTCACACGCAACAATTCTTCTTCACTTTTCCTTATTCAGTTCCCAATTTTCATATGAACGTGATGCAATGAAAATACCGTGACTTGGATCGGACACACCTTAGTCCTCAAAGCAACATCCTTGCTTCCCAATACTTTAAAGAGGCCTTGCGTAGCAAATTCGCCCAGTGCAATGCGTTGTTTGACCTCTTCACTGCTGTTTCCAGGAGCATTGATTGTGGATCCAAGCAAGATGAAATCCTTGACAACTTCAACCTTTTAGATCATTTATCATAGGGTTACCTATTGGTACATTTGTGAAGATTTTGGCAAGAATGTTATCAGGGGAGACTGTAGAAAGACATCAAACTTGGTAGAGTAGAGGGGCAGCAAAAAAGAGGAAGGCCCCTGACAAGATGAACTGACACAGTAGCGGCAGCAAAGGGCTCCAACATAAGAGCACTTGTGAGGATGGCACTGGACCCGGCAGTGTTCCATTATGTTTGGCAGGGTTGGTATGAGTCAGAACCAACTTAATGGACAGCAACAACAACTCTCTGATTAAGAGTACCGTATATACTCCAGTATAAGCCGACCCGAATATCAGCCGAGGCGCCTGAATTTACCACAAAAACTGCATTAACAGTGTGCTGGAAAACTTGGCTTAGACAAGAGTATATACAGTAAGTTTCAGTGTCTTCTGGTGTCCACCCTTTTTCTTTCTTTTCTGGCTTTTAATAACATCAACTGGAAAATAAGAGAACTTCAAATGGCACTCAGAGATGTGGAATGAAGGGTTCATTGCGGACTTCAGATGGAGCTTGGCTGAAGGCAGACTACCAAGATGTTTATTTATGTTTCATTGATTATGCAAAATCATTCAACTGTGTGGATCATAACAAACTGAATGATATGACAAAGAGTGGGAATTTCAGATCCTAAATTGTGCTCCTATAGAATCCTGTACATAGATCAAAAAGTAGTGACTGAAACGGAAAAGGGATATACTTTAAAATCAGAAAGGGTATGTGTCAGGGTTACAACCTTTCATGAAACTTAATAAATCTGTGTGCTGAGCAAATAAGGAAAGCTGGGCTCTATGAAAAGTAAGCCAGCATCAGCACCGGACAAACAACGCGAGACTCTGAAGATGGCGTAATCTTGTTTACTGAAAACCAGAGGACTTGAAGCACTTACTGATGAAGATCAAAGACTATAGCCGTCAGTATTTTTGTTGTAAAGAAAACAACTGAACCAATAAGCAATATCATGAAAAGCAGAGGAAAGATCGACGTGGTCAGTGAAGAATTTCATTTTCTTCAACCCATGTGGATATACTGGGTGCAGGTCACCTAGAGACTCCCCTAACAACATAACAATGATCTGATGAGCACAGGGTGAGGCTTGAGTCATATCCTCTTGTAAGCCTGTGACTCAAGATACAGCCCACACTAACCATGCCTTACAGCTTAGAGAGGTTGGGATTTACAACACATAAGAACAATTACATGAGCTCAAACCTGGAGGATGACCACACAATACTCTGAAACTTGTGCTACTGTAGATGACATATAACACTAACCACCAGGGTGACTGTACTTCCTTTTCTAAATAATATAAGCTAAATTAAAACAGAAGATAGTATGACTTCAGCGATCTTATCTCTTGTTCACAATAAACCTTGACACAGCTTTATTTCAATATTCTAATTTAAGTTGGCTTCCATGCCACTCACACTTAGAAAATGAAACCCAGGAATTCCTGCAGAGTTCTCTGTAACTTATGCTGAAATCTCACGCTGTGATGTAGTTTAAAGTGCCCATCTCCTAAGTATTTTATACACTCTTACTACCATTGCACTGAGGATGGGAGATAATCCATTTTTCTGCTTGAAATCATCATTTCATTTCCTCTCTTCAAGCTGGACAGCTCATCTATTTTTATAACAAAAGATAGAGATAACACTTTTGTTTCCTCCATCTACAAAAGATTGTGAGATATTTCTCTACTAATTATTAAGCAAATTGAAAGATGGAAGACAAGTGCCATACTCCAGTACTCATCCTTACATAAAAAATCATCTTAATGCTTCAATTAAATACTTCAGGAAGATTTTATAGCTAAAGTGGTTCTGGAAAAATTATTTGTGTTCATTTTCACATTATAAAGCTTCTGACAAGGATGTGTCCCATATTCCATTTATTCTGTGAATTTGATTTTAAAGTGGCCAATTGGCTATTATAATGCTTGATGGTAAGCACTGTGTTTAATGTGTACTTTATGAGACAAGTATGGGTTAGGTTATGACAATAAAAAAGCAAGGAACACTTTGTGTGGATTTGAAAAGTGCTTAAAGTGGAGTTCCTGATTCGAAAGGTCTGGAGTGAGTCCAAATCTCAGAAATGTATTTGAAGTCTTCAGATGAGTTTAAACTGCATCCCCTGTGGAAAAACTCCTGATTAATCTAAAAGAGTCCAAAGTCCTTACATGACCAATAGAAGCAAAATAACATACCAACCCCCACCTCCAAACCACAACAAGCATTGTGCATAGGTCATTCTGAATTGTTTTTGCCTCCTTAAAAAACCACATGTGTCTGCTCATGACATTCCTCTCCCTAGAATGCACTTCTCCACTTGGACACTTGGCGCATCACATTCATATTTCAAGACCCAGTCCAATCATCATCACCTCTTTCACACTTTCCTAGCCATGCCCAAAAAAAATTAACCACACTGTGCTCTAAGTCACCCTCGGGGGGCGGGGGGAGGATGGGGGGAGGTGAAACCCTGCTATTAAGTCCACTCAGACTTATGATGCTACCATTTGGAATTGCGCTCCACAAAGTTTTCAATGGTTGATTTTTTAAACTACGTTTCCAAACCTACTTTCTCAGGAACCTCTGAGTGTACCTGAACCTCCAACTGAAGCTTTCCGTTAGCAACCAGGTTTTAGTGAGCCATTAGCCCTGCTTCAATTACACAAACGAGAAAAGCTAAAATAAAGACAATAAAAAATGTTGACTATGCAGGGTGCGATATAGCACCGATGAAGAATACAGCTTTCTCCCAGATCCTGGATGCTTCCTCCCCCCCAACTACCATGATCCGTATTCTACCTTGCAGAACTGGATAGGGCAGAGGTTGTACACTGGTGCATATAGGAGCTGGAGGCACAGGGAATCCAGGGTGGATGATACCTTCATGACCAGGGGTGTGAGGGGCGATACTGGGAGTGTAGAGGGTGAGTGAGTTGGAAAGGGGGAACTGATTACAAGGATCTGCATGTGATCTCCTCTCTGAGGGATGGACAACAGAGAAGGGGGTGAAGGGAGACGCCGGATCAGGCAAGATATGACAAAATAATAATCTATAAATTATCAAGGGCTCATGTAGGAGGGGGGAGCGGGGAGGGAGGGGGGAAAAAGAGGACCTGATGCAAAGGGCTTAAGTGGAGAACAAATGCTTTGAGAATGATGAGGGCAAGGAATGTACAGATGTGCTTTATACAATTGATGTATGTATATGTATGGATTGTGATAAGAGTTGTATGAGCCTCTAATAAAATGTTTTTTAAAAATGTTGACTACGATGTGGAGAAATTCTAATATTAATCTGTTGATAGTGCAAACACTGAACAGTACAGCCGCTTTAGAAGACAGTTTGGTAGCTCCTCGAAATCTTACCTGGAAGGACACACTGTACGGAAGCAAGAGGACTTGGTCAGCTATGACACTTGTCATTCGGTCTCCCTTGTGACCAATTGTGTATTTGCTCCAGTTTTTAATGTTTTCTGCCTCCTTTTTGATTGACAATTTTCCCTATTTTATGTTGTCATTGTTGTTAGGGTTTCTGTTTGTTTGGGGTTTGGGTTTTATATGTTTTTCTGTATATGACATCCGGGATAGGTGAATCTAGTGACAGTAAACTAGATTAATAATTTCCTAGGGGCATGGCAAGAGAGGTTGAAAGGGATGGGGAGAGTGAGGCGCTAACAATAATGGGTACAAGAAAGAAGAATATGTCCTAAAATTTAACGTGGGATGATTGCACAACTCTTTTTAATATGATTGAACTATTGAATTGTATATGTAAACTATATGTCAATAACGTGCTGTTTTGTTGTTGATTAATGACTCAGCATTCAACCATTTCAGGAGGTAACATTTGATCAAAAATGAATGAATTCCAAGATGCACTGAAAGCATTAGAATAAAAGAAGAGCCAGGAATTGATGAAATGTCAATAAAAATGTTTCAACAAACAAATGTGCTGAAGTGATCGCTTGCCTATGCCAATAAATTTGGAATGCAGCTATGTGATCAACTTACTAAAGAGATAGATATTGGTGCTCATTCCAGAGGAGATAATTCCAATAGAATACAGAAATTACAGAACAACAACATTTCACTATCACACACAAGTAAAATTGTGCTGAAGATCATTCAAAACAGCAATATACAATATGCACCAATATGCTAATATCTTGTATTAGCAACAAACTGTCCGAAATTCAAGCCAGATTCGGAAAAGCGCATGGAAGAAGAGATGGCAGACGGCCCATGGCTGAAAACAGAGAATACCAAAAACACGCTGCTTGTATCAGCCGTGAATCCTACTTATTCAGTCTGTAAACTGAACAAATAATCCAAGAACCGGATTACATAAAGAAGAAAAAGTATCCAGGTAGGAGGAAGGACCATTAACAACTTGTAATATGCGAATAACACAACCTTGTTTAGCAGAAGCAAAGAGGACTAGACGCCTTTACTGATGGAGACCAAAGATTATAGCACTCGGTATCGATTGCATATCAACGTGCGAAAAGAAAGCCTTACAACTCGACCAAGAAGCAGACTCAAGATAAATGGAGGAATGATTGAAGCTGCCAAGGAGTTATTTTCATTTTTTTCCCACAACAGAAGCAATACTAGCTGGAGAAATCACATTAACCGAGAAAGCAGGCAGTATATGGAGAACGCTTGGGCTGGCGAAGCAGTGCCTTGAGGGGAGCACAGCAGACACGAGAGGAGCAGGATGGACGACACGACCTGGTAAAGTAACTCGTGCACTCTGCAAAATCTTGACCATAAACTTCTTACTCCTAAACTCCAGGTTCAACTGGTGTCAGAGACACGCATCGCAAGGCCATTGGCAAGTGCTGACTGACTTAAAGGGTGATTCCAACGCTAATTTGGGATTTGAATCATTGCACAGCCCTGGGCCATCCAACGATTGCCTGCGCAATGGTTACAGCCATGAGGTCAGTCCCTCTTGTGAGAGCTTTCCTCTAGTGTCTGCCCCTCTACTTCACCAAACACGATGTCCTTTTCCGGGGACGTGTCTCTCTGGACAAGAAGTGCAAAGTATGTAAAATGAAGTATCGCCATCCTTACTTCTAAGAAACACTTCCATACTTCTTCCAAAACAGGTCAGTTGGTCCTTTTAGCAGTCCATGGTACTTTCAATAATTTTCTCCAGCATCACAATTCAAACACAACTCTTCTTCAGTCTTCCTTATTCAATGTCCAACTTACACATGCGTAGGAGGCGATGCAAATACAATGCCTTGAGTCAGGCATACCTTAGTGTTCAAAGTAGCATCCTTGCTCTTCAATACTCTAAAGAGGTCTTAGAAAACAGATTTACCTAATGCAAGATGTCTTTTGATCTATTGACTGCTACTTCCATAGCATTGATTGAAGAGCCAAGCAAGATGAAATCCTTAACTATTTCCACCTTTTCTCTATTTGCCATGATGTCACGTGTTGCTCCAGCTGTGAGGAATTTGGTATTCTTTACATTGAGTCTTAATCCATACTGAGGACGGCAATCTTTGACCTTCATCAGCAAGTGTTTCAAGTCGTCCTCACGTTTAGTAGGCAAGATTGTATCATCTGCATATTGCCGGTTATTAATAAGCCTTCCTCCAATCCTGATGCTGCGTTCCTCTGCATACAATCCGTTTCCTCTGATGATTTGCTCAGCATGCAGACTCAACAAATATGATGAAAAGATGTATCCCTATCACACCCCTATCCTGATTTTAAACCACGCGATCAAGTCAATCATGTTTACTCTCCCTTTGACCAAATGAAGGTTGTTTCCGTTTTTTCTGTTGTTTTGTTTGGGGCATTTGTTAAGTGACAGGGAAATACAGGTGAATTAAGCTTCTGGTGAATCCCCTCTCACCAGGGAGGTGGAGAGCCTTGCGATCATGCACAGTGCATGGGGAAATCGATTATTGCAGATGAAGTTAGGTTAAAATTTAACACCTTTTCATTTGATCTCTCTTTTGACCTATTTTAAATTTGCTCCAAGTTTTACTATTTTCTACTTTGTTTTTCATTGACATTTTTCTGTTTGGGTTTGTTATTGTTAATTTTTGTTTGCTTTGTATGTGTATGTTTATGTATATAAAATCTAGGATAGGTAAAACTCTAGTGACAATAACTGGATTTCTAATGACATTGGAGGTTGAGGAGAAATGGGGATCTTATAACAATGATCAAAAGAAAGAAGAAAATGTTCTAAAATTGTGGAAATGATCATACGACTCGATATGATTGAACTTTTAATTTTATAGTATGTGATTGCGGTCCAATAAAACACTTTTAAACTGTCTCTGTAAGATTCTTTAATTCACTCACTGGGTTATTCATTTCATAAATATTTCCTGACCATATCACACATCAGGAAATTTATGAAACACATACACAAAGAACCCAAACTCATTGTTGAGTCAATTCTGATTCATAGCGACCCTGTAGGAGAAGTAAAACTGGCCCAGTGTGTTTCCAACACTGTAGCTCTTTCTGGGAGTAGAAAGCCTCATCTTTCTCCCTCAGAGAACCTGGTGGTTTAGAACTGCCAACCTTGAGCTAAGCAACCCAACTTGTAACCCATCATGCCACGAGGGCTTCCTTACTAAACACAGATAGTACAAAATGTATGAAAATGAGTAATTTTCCTTAGAGGTACTTTTAATAAAAACATTTAAATACAGTAAGTTTAGTAAAACTCAAAACTTTTTGGTGGGGATGACATTGAACTTACATCTTGAGAAAATATTTGGAGCTTGCCAGAAATATTATTAGAGGCAATGATAGATTTGAATATGGAATTTCTTCTTACTGTGAATGAGGGCTATTAATATAGATTCTCAGGAAAGGCCAAAGTCAACTTAATTTTTTTTTGTATTTCACACATATTGACTAAAGGATATTCAACAAACATCTGTAAGGGTATATGATATATTTTCTATGCCACAAATTATATTTTTCTATGCCAGAAAGTCTTTGACTTGAAAATAATCTCCAGAGCTTATGAACAAAATCAGTGCCTTGCAAGCATCAAAAAGTCAGGATTCATGAAAAGGGAAAAGTCTAAAAAGTCTTTCAAAAAGTATGAAACATTTCAGAGAACATTCCATCAACATATCCCATCAACATTCCATCAGAGAACATTCCATCAACATATTCTAACTTCCCAGAACAGCTAACAAAACAAAACGAATAATATAATGTCCCTTAAAGACACTTTTAATGAAAACAGACTAATTAAATAAGCATAGAACAACAGAAACCATGAAAGGCTTCTCTGGGGAGGTAACATTGAATTACCTTCTAGATAAAGGACTTGGAGTTGATGTTGTTAGGGATGATGATAGTGTTGAGTGCAGAACTCGTTTTACTTTGCACCATAACCAATATGAACTAACAGCTGTGTACACACAATTAACAACCCATAAAGGTGAAGACACTCCTAGAGATAAACCCATTTTGTTTGTTTTATTTCTTCTTAAATTCTGTCTTTCTGAAATGCATATAATACGTTCACTTGTGGAATACAAGGAGCATACAGAGATAATGATTGTTATGGCCGAGCATACCGAACCCTTCCTTTGTCCCTAGCAGTGCGCTCCATTTGCAGTGTTCCTCAGATAACCCTCACTGTCCCACTGCATCTGCACGGTGCTGGGATCTTCTTTACTTTACAGAAAAGGAAAGGAGCCTTCAAGAGAGACGCAGCTAGTACTGCATGACAAATGTAAAGCAGCTGCCTATGAATCCCTCGCACTTGATCTTCTGCCAAAAGACCAAAATCACTTCACACACTTCCATCTAGCTGGTATAATTCACAGGGGCCTTAATAGTCCAGGGTGGAACTGCCCCATGTGGATTTCTGAGGCTACAAACCTTTACAGGAGCAGAAAGCCTCATCTTTCTCCAACGGAGCAGTTGATGGGCTTGAACTCCCAAGCTTGTAGTGGGTTAGCCCAATGCTAACCCCTATGCCATCGAGGTTCACTTCACATAGTTACGTATGTTCCCTTATGTAGTTAATTTGCTAGCTCACTCCCATAATACTATTGATCGTGTAATTGTGTGGGGAAAGGAGAGCTAGTGGCCCAGTGGATATGCATTGGGCTGCTAACCACAAGGCCAGCAGTTCAAACATCCATCCGCTCTTCAGGAAAAAGAGGAGGCTTTCTGCTCCCATAAAGAGTTACCGTCTTGGAAACTCACAGGAGCAGTTCTACCCTGCCCTCGAGGGTCTCTATGAGTCAGCATCAACTCGATGACAGTGAGTCTCAATTGCATCAGATACAATACTACAAACTGGTTCAGAGGGTCAGACTAACTCAAATTCTGCAGTCAGAGGAGCTGCATTTTGGCAGATATGGCAGACATAGAACAAACCATTACGAAGGTGCTGAGTACAATAAAGGGAGGATGTGAAGAGGTTCGGGAGCTTACAACATGGGATCCCAGTCAAGTAGAGTGGGTCATAAATGGCTTAGGCACGGTCGAGTCATTCTGGTTCTGTGTCTGTAATTTTACGTCACTTTATTAAGTGCCTAATCTATCATAGGATTTCTCAAGTATTTAATGTAATCTTTTTTAACTGCCTATAAAATATTTAGACATAAAACCACATACATGTAAATCATTTTTGATTACTGTATATTTCATTAATTTCTTACTTTCTTTGTAATAAACAAAATAAAATCCTTATCATTGTGCAGAAAGTATGTCTATATGTCAAAACATTTTCATGGAAAAAAAGAATCCTCCAAATCAGAAGGATGAAATGCCTATCATGTTGTAAATTGTTTAAAGTTGACTGGTGTTGCTGTTGGGTGCTATCCAATCAGTTTCAAGTCACAGTGACCCACTGTGCGACCAGATAAAGCTCTGCCTAGTCTTGAGCCAGCCTCACAAGCGTTCCTAGGTTTCAGCCCTTTGTTGGAGCCACTGTATCAATCCATCTCTTTGAGAACTTTCCAATCTTCACTGCCCCTCCTCTTTACCAAGTATGACATCTTTCTCTAGGGAGTATGTGAGATGAACTCTCCACCTCCTTGATGGTAAGGAGCACTCTGACTGTGTTCTTCCAGGACAGATTTCTTTGTTTTGTTGGGCACTCCAGGGTACTTTAATTATTCTTCACCAGCACTGTAACCCAAATGCATTGATTCTTATTCAGTCTTCCTTACTCAGTGTCCCACTTTCACATGTATATGAGGCAACTGAAGATGCCATGCCTTGGTTCAGGCACGCCTTAATCCTCAAAGTAACACTCTTACTTTTCAGTGCTTTAAAGAGCTCTTGTGGAGTAGATTGACCCAAAGCAATGTGTCTTTTGGTCTCTTGACTGTTTCTTCCATGAACATTGGCTGTAAAATCCTTCCAAAATCAATCTTTTCTCCATGTATCTTGGCGTTTCCTACTGGTCCAGTTGTGAGGATTTGGGTTTTCTTTACATTCAGTTGTAACCCATACTGAAGACTGCAGTCCTTGTTCTTCATCAGCAAATGCTTCAAGTTCTCTTCACTGTCAGTGAACAGGTTGTGGCAGCTACATATAAGGTTGTTAATTAGCCTTCTTTCAATTGGATGCCACATTCCTCTCCCTATAAACCAGGTTCTCCCCCCGCCCCTCCCACCCCCACCACTACCATGATCAGAATTCTACCTTGCAAGTCTGGATAGAGCAGAGGTTGTACACTGGTGCAGATAGGAGCTGGAGGCACAGGGAATCCAGGGTGGATGATACCTTCAGGACCAGGTATGTGAGGGGCGATACTGGGAGGGTAGAGGGTGAGTGGGTTGGAAAGGGGGAACTGATTACAAGGATCTACATGTGACCTCCTCCCTGGGGAACGGACAACAGAAAAGGGGGTGAAGCAAGACGCCAGATAGGGCAAGATATGACAAAATAACAATTTATAAATTATCAAGGGCTCATGAGGGAGGGGGAGCGAGGAGGGAAGGGAAAAAGGACTTGATGCCAAGGGTTAAGTGGAGAGCAAATGCTTTGAAAATGATTACGGCAAAGAATGTACAGATGTGCTTTATACAATTGATGTATGTATATGTATGGATTGTGATAAGAGTTGTATGAGTCCCTAATAAAATGTTAAAAAAAGAAAGAAAGCTAATGGTGCCCAGCTATCAAAAGAAAAAAAAACCAGGTTCTCTGAATACCTGCTCCGCATACAGACTGGATAAGTATAGTAAGAAGATACAACCCTGACACCTACCTTTCCTGATTTTAAACCCTGCTCTAGCCTCGTTCTGTTTGCACTGCTGCCTCTTGACCCATGCACAGATTCCACATGAGCAGACTGTAATGCTCTGGAAGTCCTATTGTTCTCAAGGCTATCCACAGTTTGTTATGGTCCTCACAGTCAAATGCCTTTGCATAATCAATAGAACACAAGTAAGCATCTTTCTAGTATTCTCTGCTTTCAGTCAAGATCCATCTGACATTAGCAATGATAACATGTGGTCCATGGACTCTCTGAATCCAGTCTGAGCCTCTGGCAGCTCACTGTCGATATATTGCTGCAACCATTGGATGAGCTTCAGCAAAATTTTGTTGCATATCACATTAACGATATTATTTTCTAAGTACAACATCCTGTTGGATCACCTTTCTTTGGAATGGGTACTAGAAAACTAAACACAGTGCCATTGAGTAATTGGTGACTCATCGGTATGTCCTGTGGCTTTCTGAGACTGTATCTGTTTACTGGAGTAGAAAGCCCATTCTTTCTCCACCAAAGGTGCTGGAGGTTTTGAACTGATGATTGTGGGGATCGCAGCCCAACAGCTAATCACTACACCACCATAGCTTCTTTGGAATGGGTACAAAAATCTATTTTTTCCAATCAAGTGGCCAAGTAGCTATTCTAAATTTCCTGGCATAGATGAGTAAGTGCTTCCAGTATTTCATCGGCTTATTGAAATATTTCAATTGCGATTCCGTCAGTCTCTGGAGCCTCGTGTTTGGTTAATGGCATTCTCTGCAGCTTGAGCTTATTCCATCAGCACCATCGGTTCTTGCTCATATGCTACCTCCTGAAGTGATGGAATGACAACTGGTACTTTTGGGTACAGTGACTGTATTCTTGCCCTCTTCTGTAGATGCTTCCTGAATCATTCAACATTTTACCCATAGAACCTTCCATTATTGCAACTCAAGGCTTGGATTTTTTTCTTGAGTTCTTTCAGTTTAAGATATGCTGAGTGTGTGCATCCTTTTTGGTTTTCTAACTCTAGATCTTTGCACATTTTTGTTATAATGTTTTATTTTGTCTTCTCCAGCTGCTCTTTGAGATGTTCTGTTTCACTTCATCATTTCTTCCATTCGTCTTAGCTACTCAATGATTAAGAGCCCGCTTCTAATTCTCTTCTGGCATCCATTATCTTGTTTTTCTCTTTTTGCCTTTCTTGTCCTTTTAATGACCTTTATGTTTTGGTTTTTCGTGTCTTATTTTTTTTTATATCATCCCACAACTCATCAAGACTTTTGTCCTTAGTATTCAATGTGTCAAATCTGTTTTGGAAATGCCCTACAAATTCACATGGGTAGACTCAAAGTGGTATTTTGCCACTCATGAACTTAATTTAATTTTCTGTAGCTTCACCCTGAACTTACATGCGAGCAATGATGATCTGTTCCACAGTAAGCAGCTGGCCTGATTTTAGTTATTGATATTGAGCTTCTCGGATGCCTTTTCCCATAGATGTAGTCAATTTGGTTTCTGAATATTCAATCTGGAGAAGGCCGTGTGTGTAGTCACTTTTTGACTGTTGAAAAAAGTATTTGTGATGAAAAACCTGTCTACTATGCTATCTCTGACCGCCTTTGTATCACCAAAGTCAAACTTTCCAACTACTGTTCCTTCCTCATTGTTTCTAACTTTTGCATCCAATTTCCAATAATTATCTTATGTTGATTGCACGGTTGATAAATTTCTGACTGAAGTCACTGGTGAAATTCTTCAATTTCATCACTAGTATTAAGGTTGTGCATACATTTGAATAATAGTGGTATGGACTGGATTTCCTTGAATGTAGTTTGATATAATCCTTTCTCAGACAGCATTGTACTTCACCAAAGACCTTGAAATGTCATTTTTGAATGCAACACCCTTCCTCTTAATGGTATCATTCCCAACATAATAAACCATGTGATTTTCTAATTCAAATGGCCAAGCCAGTCCATTTCAGTTCAACAATGCCTAGATTGCAGATTTTGTATGTCTTCTATTTCAACCTTGATGACTTCCAATAGCCTTAGATTCATACTTTGTCCACTCCAAGTTCCTACGTCAATTGATATTTGCAGCTGCTCCTTCTCATTTTGAGTCATGCCCCATCAGCCAACCAAGGTCCTGGAGGCTTTACTTCTGTAGGCTTTACTCCAGCCACATCATTATGTTCAGCTCTCCTTTGACAAGACAGCTCGTCCTCAGTCATTTTTTTATTGCCTTCTGACCTGAAGGGCTGACCTCAAGTGACACTGTTTCTGACAATGCGCCACTTCTTTTCAGAAGGTTTCAGTACCTGACAATGTTTCAATGCTGTCCATAGGTTTTCGATGTTTACTTCCTCAGAAATGGACAGCCGAATCCTTCTTTGTATCTAATCCTTCTTTGTAGCTGGTTTTTGTCTGGAAGCTTGCTAGAACCTGTTCAATTTTCATGACCCTGCTGGCATTTGAAATGCCGGTGGCTTAGCTTCCAGCATCACAGCGCCACATAAACCACCACAATACAGCAATCTGACAGAGACGTGGGGGGAGGAAGCGGACTAAGTGGATGAAAATTATCGCTATTTCAATTTGAAAGAGACATATGGCTGCTGTAAGGGAAAATATGACGCTAAACAATTCTTGTTATAACTCCATTTCAAATTGTCATATTGACAGCAAAAAATGAAAAACAGTTAACACGTTCATCAGTTACACTTCCATTTGCTGTTTTATACAGAACCAAATACCTTCATTAGCATAAAGCAAGGCCCTCCTCTTTGGTCAGCAATGACACACATCAAACTCTGACTGTGAATTTCACACACATTATCATCCCCACCAAAGAGATAAGCACGCTGAAGACCAACTATATAGCCACAGGCACATCTCTTCACACCTTAGGTTCTGATCTCCCTAGCTTAAAAACAAAACAAAACCTACAAATAATATCATGGCTTGGTAACTTTGATGAGCATTAAAAGAGAAAGAATAAACATATACTATATGCCAACTATACGTGGGGTACCATATAAGGGGGTGATGTTGGTGTTGCTAAATACTAAGCCAGATCTGACTCATTGCCACCCTTTGTACAACATAATGAAACACTGTCTAGTTCTATGCCATCCTCCAACGCATTGCTATGTTTGAGTTCATTGTTGCAATGACAGTGTAAATACTTTTCCATCAGGGTCTTCCTCTTTTTCACTGACCCTCTATTTTACCATGACAAATCAATCAAAGTACAAGAGATTATGTATTACCATCCTCACGCTTCAGGAGCCTTTTGGCTGCACTGCTTCCAGGACAGATTCTGTTCATTCTTCAGCTAGACCACAGGGCATTCAATACTCCTGGACAATACCATCGTTCACAGTCATTCATTTTATTTGGTTGTCCTTACTCATTTCCCAGCTTCCACATGAATACAAGACAACTTAAAACATCATGGCTTCAGTCAGGCACAGTTTATTTTATTTTTTTAATAAATCATCTTATTGGGGCTCCTACATATAACAATTCATACATCACTTATAGCAAGCGACATTATAATTGTCATCAATTTCTACACATTATCTTTCTTCTTGAGCCATTTAATATCCACTCCAAGTGAAAATAAACCCTTGGCAGTTTCAATCTTGTCTCCACTTATCGTGATGTTGCTTATTAGTTCATTGTGAGCATTTTTATTTTCTTGCCTTTAAAGTACAATCTATGCTGGAGGTCAGAGTGTTTTATCTTTATCAATAAGTGTCCTGAGTCCTCTTCACTTTTTGAAAACAAGGCTTTACTATTTGCATATCACAGGATGTTAATGGGTCTTCTTCCAATCTTAATGGCACATTCTTCTTCATTTAGTCCAACTTCTGTGTTGTTATGATGCTTTGTTGTATACTATTGTGACACTGGACACTATGTCAATGGTAATGCAAATATAAGCAGAGATTCCAGACCAGAAGAATCTGGCAACCTGCTTCAGAAAATAAAAGGCAATACAAAGCTTATCAATAGCAGGGACACATTATCTTATATACTGGCAGAAAATGAGTCTCTCGGGTTGGAAGACACCCTATGATTGGGAAGTGTCGTCTCCTCCAGCTGAAGTCAATCTTAATTATATGAGAGTAAAGCTGGCATTGCACAACTCAAAATAAGAAGATCATAGCTACAAACATGCATTAGTCGATGGAAAATGGCACTTATGAACTGTGAACCAAGGAAAATTGGGAGCTGTCAAAATTTAAATAGAATACATCAAGGTCAATATTACTGAGCTGAAATGGACTGGTATTGAACATTTGGAATAGGAAAATCATATGGTCTACTATGTCAAAAATAGAAAAATAAAGAAGAGCCCATATTCGGGATTATACTCCTCGAACATTTTAAAATCATCTTAAAACAGAATCAATGCACTGAACACTCGTTGCCAAAGACCAGGCAGGCTGTGGGAAGGCACTAAGAACCACCTACGTGAAGAAAGCAAAGGATCATTAAAAAGTCAGGAAGGAAAGAAGGTCAAAGAGGATATCAGAAGAGACTCTGAGACTTGTTCTTGGATTTTGAGAAGCTAAAATGAATGCAGGGGAAATGATGGAGTGAAAGAGCGGAAAAGGGGTTTTGGGTGGTTTTTTTATTAAAGTTTTATTGGGGGCTCTTACATCTCCTATCACAATCCATACATTCATCCACTGTGTCAAGCACATTTGTACATATGTTGCCATCATAATTTTCAAAGCATTTGCTTTCTACTTGGGCCCTTGTATCAGCTCCTCATTTTTTCCTCTCCTCCCTTATGAACTCTTGATAAGTTATAGATTATTATTTTCATATCTTATATCATCCTCTGTCACCCGTAACTCACTTTTCTGTTGTTCAACCCCCTGGGAGGGGATTATATGCTGATCCTTGTGGTCGATTCTCCCTTTCTCCCCTTCCTTCCCCTTATCCTTCTGGTATCTCTGTTCTCATAGCTGGCCCTGAGGGCCTTATCTATCCCGATTCCCTGTGTTGTGGACTCTTAACTGCAGCAGTGTGCATGTGCTATATGGTTGTCTGGGTGCTGTCGAGTCAGTTCTGGCACAAAGACCCAGGCACAAGAGAGGAGAACACTGCCCAGTGCCGTGCCAGCCTCACAACTTCTCTTACATTGAGGCCCATCGGTGCAGCCACTGTGTGATCCACCTTGTTGAAGGCCTTCCTCCTTTACACTGCCCCTCATCTTTACCAAGTGTGATGTCCTCCTCCAAGGACTGGTCTCTCCTGACAACATGCCTAATGTACATGTTACATTACAAAGGAACTATTCCAAGCCACTCTTCAGCCTCCGTGAAATATAAATGATGGCCTGCTGGAAATTTACTGTTGTTAATTTATCTTGCCAATATTCTATGAATATGTGTTGAATATTATTCAGTAAACCGTTTTTGCTGTAAATAAAAGGGTAATTGATACTCAGCAAAGTACACAATCAATTTTTTATGTCCTGACTCAAATAAAATGATTTGCATCGATATTAAAGGTCAGTTTTATGATGTTCCAGAATAGCATGACACTTGGCTGACTGTGTCACACTTCAGTGTTTAGCACTTGATCCAGCTGTAGCTGGTGATGTCAGCACATCTCCACCTGCATCACCTGAGACACAGTACAAGGTGCAGTTTAAGATCCTAGGCTCTGGTGTCAGACCATTTGGGTTCAAATAGCAATCTTACATGACTACCTGTGTGAATTAAGACAAGTTACATGACCTCTGGATTCCACGGTGGAGATAGGAATAGTATCCAGTGTGTAGGTTTGTAATGTTTACACAAGATAAACTGACTGAAGCACTGAGAAGAAGACTTGGCATGTAGTGAATATTTTATCTTCTATTGCTACCACTAAGGAACCCTCCTTTGTGGTGTGGCAGGTTCAGTATTGGGCTGGTAACCATAGGTCTGTAGTTCAAACCCACCAACTGTTCTGCAGTAGAAAGATGAGGCTGTCTTCTCCCATAATGATTTTCTGCCTCCAAATTCCTGTATAGCATTGTTATAATTAAAATTGACTTGATGGGGCTTCAAACGTCTGCTGATAATTTGCATTTCTATTTTTAAAAGTACTATAAGAATTATCTGGAGATCTTGTTAAAATGGAAATTATGACTCAGGATTAACCAGTTCAAAGCCCTGCTTTTAAAGGGTAGAATTTATTCTGTTGCACATCTACATGTGTCCCTGTATGTCTATTTCAATTGGCATAAACTTTAATGTTCAGAAATATTCTGCAACTGTTAAGGATGACAATTACTGACAGGCAGCTTAGTGCTGGCAGGGGTCTCCACAAGGCTGCTCCAGCTGCCAGGGCTGCATCAGGGAGGTCCATGTGGCTTCTCCTCAGGAATATCTCTCAGGAAGTGAGCCTTGCCAGCTTAAGCAGGAAACTACTAAGGCAGCTGCACGCTGGTCCTACCACTAGAGAGCACCGATCCATTTATCTCTCCCCAACTCAATTAATCCCACATGTGTTTATCAGCCAGGTTGGCACAATAAACCTTAACTATCCTAGTATCCAAATTCAAATAAGGACGTCTTGTGTGATGCATGATTCAAAATGCCCAGAAAACTAGCAATTATTTTCCAGATAGAAGTTTCTTCCAGGGAAAGTTGTATTTCATTTTAATGAAGATTTTGTTTTTTAGACTTCTCTCTACATTTCAGACATCTTACCACAACACACCCTTTGTAGAGTGTATGGAATCTGCTATGAAAGACAATAGAGGGTCATATTGACCTCCTCTGCTTTCCCATTGCCCGGAGTAAGGGTTAGACTTGGTGGCGTGGTCCATCCATCCTTTACCTACTCTGATACCACCACTTCTGTTTAGTATCAATTGGGCTATGTGGCTTCCTTTCCCCAGGGGCTACAGGCAATTAGACCATTGTGGCACCTGATTAAAAATTAGTCAATCACAAACTCACCAGTGATTAATCATACTGTCTGCATCTCGGGATTCTGAACAGAGACTGTAGGTGGTGAAATGACGTAAACTGATGCAGACTCAGAACAGGTAGTCACCCTCGCCCTTGTGTAGACTGGTGGGTAAGAAGAGTGGGCACTCCTCCAGAAACAAGTGAGACGTCAGGACAGGTGTGTCCAAAAAAAAGCAAAGACTCAAAACCATGAAGTTCTCCAATTATGTTACCCACAGTTGAGTTCTGTGAGGTTTCTCTGAAATTTTTCAATAATTTTATTTTTCTTACTCTATTTGGCCTGAGTTTCATTTATGCGCATCCCAAAGATCCATAAGACACTCATTTTATTAAAAGGTAGGTGGAGAAAAGAACAAAAGCAACTCTGAAAGAAGTTCTTGCCCAAGTCAGTCAGGACAGGCTCATTCATCCTTGAGTCAACCAGATGCAATTCTTTCCACCTTTCTCATGGATTCTTTCACATACCTGCTGGAATTGATACTCAAAACATGACGCCAAGAGATTTAGGGAATCCTGAAATCGTACGGGAAGCCCTAAGTGATGTAACTGGCTCAGTGACCCAGCTGCCAACTGAAAGGGTTGAGGTTCCAGTTCACCCACTCAAAAAAGAATAAGAAAAGCCAAACTCGCTGCCATTGAGTCCGAGCTGTCTCATAGCAACCCCTGTGGGCTTCTGAGACTGGAACGGTGTACTGGAGTACAAAGCCCAATCTTACTCTGCAGAGCTGCTGGTTTCAAACGGCTGACCATGTGGATCCAGCCACTACCTTAAAGCTTTGAGGTTCCAGTTCACCCACAGGTGCCTTCAAAGAATGATCTGGTGATACTTCAAAAAAAAATCATTAAAATCCATGTAAAGCAAGTTCTGCTCTGACCACATGGGGTCTCCATGAGTCAGGAGCAACTCCATAGCAACTGTTTCTACTGGAGATCTTAAGACTCTGAAGATTACATGTCTACAAAGTAAATCTTGAAAAGAACATAGGTAGGCTAGAAGCTTAAGCTTACAGGTGCATTGAGTTTTTATTAATAACCAGCTGAAGGATAGAAGAAAGGAAAAGGCTAGATCCAAGCTACTCAGTTTATTGGAATGTAGAGGGCTGGTTTAAAATATATCAGATATGATCTTTACCCCTCCAAGGAGGGAGCAAGCCAATCTCCAAGCCCCCGAGGAATAATGACTTTCTAGAACCCATGGATTTTCCTGACTGTTCAAATATAAACATTTGGAAATTTTTTGTTTCTTGGATTTCTTCCCTTGATATTGGGATTTTCTAACTATTATTTTGAAGGCTTTTTAATGCCCTATTTATTTAAAGTCAGATTTATTTTGCCTGTCTGAATGCTTTTTATCCAAGTCTTCAGAAGGTAGATGAGCTTCTTTATACATTAAAAAAAGGTTTAAAAACAGTGAAGTGGGTGGTATGGCGGGTTCCAGAGGCATCATCGCATCCTTTTTGATGACGTATTGTGATTCTTCCAAATGTAAACTCCATAAGAGTTGGAGATTTGTCCCAAACATGCAGAAGAGCACATAGCACATCAAAGACCCTCAACTACTTGTCCTGGTACTGGATTTATTTTACAGTTAACAATGATAACCAAACAGAGTTTTCTGATCACTTAAGTATCTATAATATAGAGGAAGTTTGCAGGCTATAGAATTACATACAACAGTGTAGCTGCATCTCTAGCTGCTTTGGAAAGTAGCAACAATACCCTATATAGCCACCGTTTGCCATCTGGCACTGTCTTCAACACCAATGCTCTCCTTCCTGTGTCTGCAGAGTTCTCAGCACAGGGATCTCAGTTCAAAGGACACACACTGCCTGTATCAGACACTTCTGGACGGTAGTGAGTTCCCCCTCAGCATGATAAAGCCAAGCAACTCAATGCCCTCAAGTTGATTCTGACTCATAGTGACCCAATAGGCCAGGGTTGAACTACCCCTGGGGATCACCAAGAGACTCTCAAGGATAGTAGAAAGCCCCATCTTTCACAGTGACAAGTGGTTTCAAACAGTGGACCTTGTATATCACAGTCAGGTTAAAAAGAAATGGCTTATGAGAGGATCTGGTGGGCCAGTTCAATGCAAGGCAGAGACATCAGCCAAAAACTGGTTTGGGCATTCTCATGGAGTAGTCCTGATGGATGTTCTCAAGTAACACACTAAGATTGTACACAAGTTGAAAACTTCATTGGTGAGGAGCAAAAATCAGGAAAGGTGCACAAAGGACTCTTTATCCATCACAACATTGTCCCTGTTCACTCTGTGAGGGCAGCAAGGCTGCCCTTCAAGAATCTCACTGGGAAACTCTACCTCCTCTGACCTACTGCCCTGATCTTGCCCTTGGAAAGAACATTTTAAAGGAGCATAATTTGAATCCTTTTTTGAGTGTGGCAAGGCTGCCATTTTGACACAGTATCAAGATTTAAGAACAATGGATGATTTGGGGAAGGGTTCGTAAGAGTAGGCATAGCTTTCAGAAGTGTCTAGACTTAGATGGAGCATGTGTCAAGAAATGATAGCTTCACATTTTGATATTTTTGTTTAATAAAGGTTTCTATGTTTTGTACCAATATTTTACTTCCCCTCATAGAAGAGGGATCAGGTATCAGGCATCAAAGAACAAAAAGTCATATCACTGTGTGCCCACCTTCCCGATATGATCACTGAAGACAAATGGGTGCATAAGCAAATGTGGTAAAGAGAGCTGATGGTGCCTGGCTATCAAAAGCTATAGCATCTGGGTGTTAAAGGCTTGAAGGTAAACAAGTGGCCATCTATCTCAGAAGCAACAAAGCCCACATGGAATAATCACACCAGCCTGTGTGATAATGAGGTGTCAAAGTGATCAGGCATCAGGCATCAAAGAACAAAAAATCATATCATTGTGAATGAGGGACAGTGCAGAGTGGAGACCCAAAGCCCACCTGTAGGTGATGGGACATCCCCTTACAGAAGGGTTTCAAGGAGGAGACAAGCCAGTCAGGCTGCAGTGTATCAACAATTAAACATACAACTTTCCTCTAATTCTTAAATGCTTCCTCCCCCTCACTAGCATGATCCCAATTCTACCTTACAAATCTGCCTAGACCAGATAGGAACCAGAAACACAGGGAATCCAGGACAGATGAACCTTCAGGACCAATGGTGAGAGTGGAGATACCAGAGGGTGGAGGGAAGGTGGGGTAGAGAGGGAACTAATTATAAGGATCTACATATAACCTCCTCCCTGGGAGATGGACAATAGAAAAGTGGGTAAAGGTTGGGAGGCGTTGGGCAGTGTAAGATATGACAAAATAATAATAATAATTAATAAATTATCAAGGGTTTATGAGGGAGGGGGACCTGGGAGGAAAGGAAAAAATGAGGAGCTGATACCAAGGGCTCAAATAGAAAGCAAATGTTTTAAGAATGATGAGGGCAACAAATGAACAAATGTGCTTGACACAATGGATGGATGTATGGATTGTGATAAGAGTTGTATGAGTCCCCACTAAAATGATTTTTTTAAAAGAGAAAGAGAAGTCAACTATGCTGCAAGCATAAAAAGTCCAGATACCATTAGCCACCACAAACAAATAAACTCTATTCATCAATTACTCTTTAAATATGTAAGATTTTTAAAACACAATGAAAAGTCGGTTCAATACATCCATAGGCCACAGAAACTTTCTGTGCTGAAATCAAAATACATGAGAGAAGAAGTTAATTTGGGGCAAGAAAATAGTGTGGCCAAGACTGTCTTTAAAATTTTGCAAAAATTATATTCTATTGAAAATAGCTTAGGCTCTGTCTCAGTGAATGCACTCAAGCCTCTTTAACTAAGCCTAAATCCATCTTTCTACATGCTATTAATCTTTTATTCTTGGCTCTTAGTAAAGATAGAGTTATAAGCCTCTATAAAGCTATAAGTGCTATATAAATATATAGCTTTATATTATAGCTATATGATTTAAAACCAAGCCTGATTGTAGATACTTCTGCCTACTAAAGATATTGAAGGAGTGTATAAATCACACTAACAAGGAGGGAAAAACGTTTGTCTACCCTGGTTTCTCTCCCTTACCATGAAGGAAGACTAAAAAACTCAATTATCCAAGCTTTTACAGGTAATTTTTATGGGGGAAATACAGGATAGATGTCAATTTTTCAGCAAAGCAGCTCAATTTTGTTATTGCTTATTTGCTTGTTTTGTTTTATTTAGCTCTTGAAAGTAAATCTAGAAAAGAGTAAAGCGATAGAAACTAAACTATTGTGATAAATTACGATGTGACTACATCTTGAAGACGCGACTTTGCAGGGCAGAAGATGGATTTCACTAGGAAATTCCATCAATTCCCCATGGTAGAGTGACAAAAGAGCTTTTAAGAAAGGAACTGTTGAATCTCCAATTTTACAATATTTTCCATTTTTTCAATGTGCAAATGCCTCTAAGTAAAGTATATTACCATTTAAGTGCCTTGTGTGCGTGGTTTGAAGGGAAAAGAAGAAAAAGAAAGTTACTGTGTATACTCAAGTATAAGCCAACCCAAATATCAGTCGAGGCATCTAATTTTAACACAAAAACTGCATTAAAAAATGTCCTGAAAAACTCAGCTTATACACGAGTATATGCGGTATGTTACTATTTGAGTTAATAGTAAGAAACGGGCAAATAAGAAGTCACAGTGAGGCGGAAAATTTGCGCAGCTGTAAGCTCCCAGTAAGGGTCATGATGCCTTATCCATCAGTGTCTAGCTGTTGAGCCTAATATGGAGCAGATATCCAATAAATGCATGCTACCTGAATTGATGAATTCTGCCATCAATGTACAAGCACCAAACACAGCAAGGTGAGAACAAGGGAAGAAAGTGTTTAATTGCCTGGGGATTTTAGGGAAATGCTTCTGAAGAATGTGAATTGAATGAGATGCTGTTGATCAAATTTGAGCAAAATCTTGAAGCCACTAGAAAAAAATAAATAAAAAGATAAACTTCAGGACAAGTGCTTTGCAGTTGGGACAACGGACAGAGATACAGAGGTATGGAATAGCCTGGTGTGCTTTGCAGGGTGTTAGATGTGGCTAAATCTAGAACGCTGAATATCTAGCAATTGCTGGGGGGCGGAGGGCGGTGCACTGCTGGTGAATCAATTCAGACACATAACCAACTTATGCAGGGAGTCCGTCCCTGTAAATCTTCCCAAGGGTAGGGCACACTTTACCTGTCTGCCTCAAAGAAGGGATTGACTTAAACTACCAACCTTGTTGTGAGTCGTCCAATGCTTAGTGGACATGGCCAGCAGAACTCCTTAGGGGAGCTGGGCGAGAAGCTTAAAAGGCAAGCAGAAGCCCACTCTGATGTGCCACACTTTACAGTTTGGACATTTTCTTACATATGTCTCCAAAGAATAAAGCTATCATCTCTTTGGTTCAGAACACCAAATTTTGTTAATCCAAATTACTAAAGGATATGATGTGGTCATTTAGGAATGCACTCCTTTGTAAATGCCAATTTTAAGAAGCAGAAGCATGCTTCATCCAAGTTGTTTCCATTTAAGAGACAGCAAAATGTGGGGGGCGGGGGGGGGGGTCTTCCAGCTCACACAACTTCCAAAGCAACAACCAGAACCCAACTCGCTGCCATGAAGTCAGTGTTGACTCACAGTGCCCCCCTGTGGATCTGGGTTTCTGAGACTGGAACTGTTTATGGGAGTAGATTGCCCAGTTTCGCCCGCCAAACAACTGCTGGTTTCAAAGTGCCCATCAGCAGCCCAAGGCATAACCACTACACCTCCAGGACTCCTAGCAGCAAAGCCTGTGAAAAATTGAGTCTCACACCTGCCCCTGCCTGTCCCTGCAAGATTGAGAGAGATCAGCTCATCCATGAGATGAGAGGGCATATTCCCCTCCAATCATACACTGGAACACATATACTCATAGTTGAAATCCTAGCACATATGGGAGGAAAACCTAGTTAAAATAATCAGCCTGTGCTTCTAAAATAGAACTGAAATATAAAGGGAGTGGGGGAAGAATCTCCAGGTCTTTTGATTAGCATATGCCTGAGATCTGCATATTCATGCTCATCTGGAATGCTACCATGAGCTATGTGATCCTTATGCACCATCTGCAATTGCCATCTTCTTTCCTCTACCCCTTTGATCCTACCTCTAAATAGTCATTTTTTTAAAAGCAAGAAACAGCAAGGGTGGGAAAACAGATTTTATTGCTGCCTTATGAAGCCTCAAGTCTATTTTGACAGCTCAAGAGTCCTCATTCTTATAGATGCTGCTAATTTATTATCCTGATATTAGTGACCTTCCAAGATATTTACGCAAAACTATGTGAACATAAAAAAGACATCCAATGCAGGCCAAGAAGACCTAGTAAAGAGCATAGTAGAGCAGCGGTTCTCAACCTGTGGGTCATGGCCCCTTTGGGGGTCGAACGGACCTTTCACAGGAGTTGCCCAATTCATAACAGTAGCAAAATTATAGTTATGAAATAGCAACAAGAATAATGTTATGGTTGGAGATTACCACAATGTGAGGAACTGTATTAAAGGTTCGCAGCATCAGGAAGGTTGAGAACCACTGGAGTAAATCAAGAGGACAGCAGACAGGAGGTCCAGGACAAAGGTCTCAAACTAGAGTCCATGGTCCATGGAGGTTACTATAATAAAGAGATTATCAACACTTGTATTGATATATAAATATAAATATTAAATATAATTTTATATAAATATGTTTCTATTTCTATAAAAATATAATTTCATTTTATATTTTCTCTCTTCTTAGAAATTTAGCATTTCCTTCAACACTGAAGAAAGCACAGTGTTATTAACTGTACCTGTGACACCAAGAGAAATGAGAAATGCTTTCACATACAGTAGAACCCAGGACCTTGACGCTAATCCGTTCTAGAAGGAGCGTCGAGATGCGATGCAGTCGAGTTCCGAATCAATTCTTCCCGTAAGAAATAACTGACAACTGATTAATCCATTCTTGACCACCAAGTTTTACCCTACCCTTGTCTTTTTATACAAAAAATTACACAGAAATTTCAAAGTAAATAAGCTCAGACTTAAATAATATAAATAAGAAACAACATTAAAAAGGTTTTTAACAACTACAGTATGGTCCATGCCTTGAGACTGATGAGGATCTGGATCTGTGAACACGGATGTGGAGAGGAGGGATGGAGAGAGAAGAATCCCCTTCCATAAAATCAACTAGTAGCTGCTTTTCAGGAGTTTGTTTTTGTTTTTTTTTAAACCTTCTTTGCCTTTTTTCTCCAGGATCTGGCTGCTTTCTCAAAAAAAATCTGTCTGATGTGGTCTGCTTCACTATTTTCTAAAAGGGTTTACTAAATTATCATCGACAATATAGATTACACTGTTAACCTGTTCCGTATCATGATGATTCTTGTCAAAAAAATCTTTCTTAGGACCCATGTTTTTTATCTAAAAACAGTACAAAAAGCCACAAAAATGAAGGCAATCATAGCAAAACGCTTGGAACACAGTCGCAAAAGATTTAAGCAAGGAGCACTAACGGCTCCAGCTAACGCCGCGTGACCGAAAATCAAACGGCTTCTGTTTACAAAGATCACGTGCGTCGGATCAGATTCCGGTGTTTAGTTCCAACTCTGATGAAAAATTCTCTCGACATTTCACGTCGAAACCCTATTATGTCGAGTACTGATGGGGTCGAGTGCCGGGGTTCGACTGCAATAGTAAAGTTATCGCACATCCTATGACACTGCTTATGCGTGCCCTTATTAGAAATTCTAGGAGACTCCTCTCTGGTCAGACTTAATCGTAGTTTCCCTGTGTGGAGACGCTGAGGCTACATAACGCACCATCTCCCACTCCTGACCGATCACCGACCAGCGGAGCTGTGTGCTCTCACGTCGATGACCAAGAGGAGATCGTAGTTTCCCAGAATACGCTGGCACCTAGAAGCCCAAAAAGCCAATGGCTACTTTAAAACAAAGAGGACAGTGTAAGGGGACAGAGAAACTATTATCAGCGGGCACAGAACAACCAGAATGAAAAAGAGATGCCGTTGACCCCCTGTAAAGACGGCCCCAATGTCCCGGAGCTTGTACAGAAACTGTTCAAAGGAATGTAAGCTGCTATTGAGACTCTGACTACAGACGCGACAAACCTTCTCCATGAATACACAAAGCTGAATTTTGGTAAAGCCCTGGTGGAGCAGCGGGCGACCCACTGGACCGCCAACCGCAAGGTCAGCAGTTCAAAAGGACGTCACGGCAGGAGAGAGACAAAACGTTCTCCTCCTGTACTGATTTATGGTCTCAAAATCCCAGCGCGGCAGCTCCACTCTGTCCTACAAGCTCATGATGAGTCAGAATCGACTCCATGGCATCAAGTTTTGGTCATTTTTGTTGTTTCGAGTAAGGAAATAGGTGAAGCCAATTAACATGTTAATTACTGTATGTCCTTGTCATTGTTATTCTTTACTTTTATCTAGTTTATTTTATGTACATTAAAACACCGTTCTGAGAAGTGGTCTATAAACTTCATCAGATTGCCAAAACATTCGTAAAACAAAAATTTATATAATCACTTACCCTAGGAAGGGAGTCCTGGTGGCGATGGTCCAGCAGTTGGGAGCTTTGTTGGTGCCCAAATGGTCAGCTCTCTGGGCCTCTGGACATGCTATTTACCTGTCCTCTTCTCAGACAGGTCACCTGAACAGTGAGGGGTGAAGCCGGGTCTCTAATGTCTCCTCACATTTTTGAACACCAAGCCAATGTTGCCAGTTTCTCTTTGGAAAAATGTCAAAGAGAAACTTTGATTCTGCTAGACGATGGCTAGCTCACATTCATACACTTTTGCATTACCCTTGGCTGCGTATAGAACACCATGGGCAAAGACGCTGCAACTTTTCACAATGTCTAAGACTCATGAACGCCGTTGAACCAGAGAAATGTATCTAATGTCTTTTTCAATGACACATTTTTATAAGTAAGGGAACTAGAAGCCCTGGATGGTGATGACCAAGAGGCTGACCAGCTCCATTAACAATTTTCTGTGTTATCTCTCCTACACTAGCAGCTCTGCTATTCTCCCTGGCTAAGTAAAACTGCGTTCTACTGCTTGTACTACTAAAGAGACAACTCGGAATACGTGTGACCTGAAGGGCACTTAAAGGGCACTAAAATGGCAAGCAGGAGGAGCACTGTCTAAAACAAAGATGGCAAGCAGCAGAAGAGGGAATTATTAGAGAAAGGGTTATTTTTAAATATTATTAGAACATCGAGATCACTTTGAAAAAAAATATTAAGATTCTGTGGGAGGGACACAAGGAGAGATGAGAAAGGAACTGATGTAGGGAGGATAAAATTAATACAGCAACCCGCATGAAGAGATAATGGAAAAGTTCAATGTCTTCACTCAGAATAAATCCAGAGCCAACGACAGAGCAGTCCATCGATTGCTCCCAGGCAAGTTTAACTTGAACCTGAATGCAACTAAAATAAGTCCAGTCCACTGCAACCAGAACTATGGCCTTGGTTAAAGGCCACCCAAATTTGGAGACCATCTCAATAATAAATCTGACACATTGATCACTAATGACTGAAGACAAGGTTATAGGATGACAACAAGGCTAGGACACGTAAGCACAAGGTCATTAAAAAGGCAGGTGCAATAGTTTAGGCTTTGTGGCTGACCCAGTATTCACAGTGTTTTCCCAGTGAAGACCTACTAATCTCCCATGATGGGATTTCGCCCAGGGTGTGGCCTGCTTCCAATGTAAGTGGTGGACACAGTGGAAAATCATGCTTGTTTCTAGCTGGGTCTGGATCCTGCATCCGGGTCTTCAGGTCTGGTTCGTAAGACATGAGTTTCCAAGAGCGTTCTGGCTCTACTCCTGACGGGATGAAATGTTGGTTCTTCTGGTAGTCCAACGCACTTCCAGCATCTTTCACTAGCACCATAATTCAGATATATCGAATATTCTTTGGCCTTCCTTACTCGACTTTCGCAGGTATATGAGGCTCTTACAAGTTCCATGCTTCGACCGGGTGCACTTCACTCCTCAAAGTGACCTCCTTGCTCCTCAGCACTTTCAAGAGATGTGGAACAGATTTCCCCAAAGAAATGCATCATTTGATTTCTTGACTTCCATGAATATTGATTCTGGATCCAAGCAAGATGAAATCTTTGGCAACTTCAATTTTTTTCACATTTATGATGTGTTCCAGTTGTGAGAATTTTGGTATTCTTTACATAGAGTTAAAGGCTGCAATTCACGATCTTCATCAGTAAGTGCTTCAGGTCCTCTGCACGTTTAACAAGCAAAGTCTTGTCATCAGCATAGCACAGGATGTTAGTAAGACACTGCAAGCCTGATGCATGTTCTCTATATTTTACACATTCTCAGAGTATTTGATAAGTATACAGATTGAATAGATGTGGAGAAATATAAACCTTGATGCACAAATTTCCTGATTTGAAAGCACCCAGAATTCCCTTGTTCTGTTCAAACAACTGCCTTGTACAAGTCCTTGTACAGGTTCCACATGAGCCCAATGAAGTATCCTGGAATTCCCATTTGCCTCAGTACTATCCATCGTTTGTTATGATCCATACAGTCTATTTGCATAGTCAATAAAACACAAGTAAACATCTTTCTGGTATTTTCTCTTTTCAGTAAAGATCAGCCTGAGACATCAAAAGTGCTATCCCTTGCCCCACCTTCCCCTCTGAATCTTGACTGAACTTCTGCATGGGCTCTGTCAGTGGACTACAGCAGCCATTGTCAATGATGGTCACCAAAAATGTACTTGTATGTGACACTAAGGATATAGTTCGATAATTTCTGTATTCTATTAGGTTACCTGTCTTTAGAATTTGTGTAATTATGGATCTCTCCCAGTCTTTTGGCCACATAACTGTCTTCCAAATTTCTTGGCAAAAATGGGTGAGAGCTTTCAGTACTTGAAGAGCTTGGTGAAGCATTTCCCTTGGTATTGTGCCAATTCCAGTAGTCTTGCTTTTCACAAATGCCTTCAATGCAGCTTAAACTTCTTTAGTACCACTGTGTGTTTTTTTCTGATCATAATCTATTTCTTTATTTTCTAACCCGTTTTATTAGAACATAATGCAGACCACATATAATTCAATAGTTTAGTCATAGCAAGAACTATTGTAGAATCACCACCACAATAGATTTCAAAACATTGTCTTCCTTCTTGCACTCCTTGTTACCAGCTTCCCATTACCCTCCCCCCACCCTCCACTGCCATATTTGCCAGGAGCCCTTAATCTAGGTACTGCCTCTAGCTTCGTCCCTGCTTGATTTCCTATACTGAAAAATATATAACAAAGAGTCAAGAACGCTACCAACAATAACAAAATACAACAGAGTTAAACTCCAGTTTGAAAGTAAACAGAAAATATTAAAAACTACAGCAAAGTCAAAAGGGAAATGAAATGATAAGGTGTTAATCATTTAAAAGCACTTAACAAGGTGGATTGACCTAGTGGCTGCAACAATGTGAGAATGGCCTGGGGCTGTCTGTACTGTGTTCTGTCACATACTCCGGATAGCGATGGACTCAACAGACCCAACAAGATCAACAGCAAATGGTGTAGGTTACAGTTTACCCTTTTTGAAGATGAGATATGTACATTTATTGATATTTATTTTGTACCAAACACTATGCTGTGCGTTATAGATACTGAGATGGATGAGGCATAGCCTCTGCATTTAAACACTTCACAGTATGATGTGAAGACAGAGTTGTAAACAGATGTTTTTATGTAACAGTTATATTAGAGGCATATTCATCATGTATCAGGATCCTCTGGGAGGTAGCAGCCAATAGTAAAAGGTAGAACACACATTATAGGCTGCAGAATCATATGTAGACCTATATGTGAATTCCAATGTTTGTGTTTGCTTTGGGGGCTTAGTTTCAGTTTCCTACTTAATAAAATATCTCCATGGGTTGTTGAGGATATTAAAGGAAATGCCATATATGGAATCTCAGCATGTGGACAATTAGAAGCTAGAATAAATGTTTGCTCTATCATTTTAGGCTAGGATTTCTAAAAGAGCAACACCACTGAAGCATGATAGATATATAAGCTTCCAAATATTCATGGACAATGAGGTTCAAAGATAAATGAATTTTTCCATGAAATACACCCCACACACATACATTCTGGTGACATCATGGATTACCTATTGGACTACTAGCTGCAAGGTCAGCAATTTGAAACCAGCTGCTTCTCCTTGGGAGAAAGATGAAGGTTCTACTCCTGGAAAGAGTCATAGCCTTGGAGACCCACAGGGGCAGTTCTACTCTGTCCTGTAGGTTCCTGTGAGTCGGAGAGACTCGATGGCAGTAAGTTTTGCTCACAGATAGAATGAGTAAGTGAGTGAGGACGTTAGCCCAAAGAAATGGCCAACATTATAAAGGCTGGGACAAGGCTCAAGTCTCTAAGTCTCGTAAGTGTCAGGTGATTCACGGGCCGTGGAGGCTGCTGAATCCAAGATAAACAGATAAGACATCGAGCTACTGGCTCACAAGTTGCAGAGGCTGAAGAATTTCTGCAGAGAGGCAGAAATCAGGTAATGATGAGTTCGATGCAGGAGCCGAAGAAGCAAGCAGTGTTTGCAAGGATGTGCGTGTGTGTATGCATGTATTTTACACACTTACGTGTGTGTATATGTACATATAGATGATGTAACTCCTCTTACAGCTAATTTGGTGATCACATTAGATCACATGATGGGGTGCTTACATCATTATATAATTACCAAACGATATCAACCACTGAGAATCACAGCCAAGTGAAATTGACACAAGATTTTAATTATAGCATCTATTATTCGGAAGTATTTTTATTCTACTCTAGAAGACAAGCTATATAAAAGGGATAGATGCCCAACTATTCAAAGCTTCCTATCTAGACATCGTCATGCCAACAAAGTCTATAAGAAATCTCAGTTTACCTTATTGTAATTTTACTGCCTCTTTCTCTTTAAACAAGATAAAGAAAATCTTCCATTAGACTACTACTTGTTCATTTCAATATTCCCAAATAGCCTCATTTAGAAGCTACTTGCCTGTCTTACTTTCTAAGCACATATTAGTAATAAAACACGTAATGCAGTGGGGGGGTGTCACGCATGTGATGAAGTGTCACCTGCGGTTAGTGGATCAAGAAGACACCGGCGGTGCTGACTCAAGTAAGCAAGAGTATTCGCTGAGGACAGTGATATCGCCAGAAGACTCCTGAGGCCTTTAAACTTTTCCAGACGTATTAGCTCCAACATTTTAATAGTCTGATGCTACTATAATAATGGAGCGGGGGGAGTAGCATATCTTTAAATTCCTCTAGTACACAGAATGCTCAACCACACTTGTCATCAATTAAGTATGAGAGAGCAATAATATTGCTCCTCCAGAATACTGCCTTTATTTGATGCTTGAAATACATTTGACCTAGTTACAATTACTACTTGCAGGGAAGCCTCTTCCCTGTGACATGAACTCTTTTTTTTAATGCAAAGAAACATATTTTAAATCATTTTATTGGGGCTCATATAACTCATCACAATCCACACACCATGTATCAAGCACATTTGTACATTTGTTGCCCTCATCATTCTCAAAACACTTTATTTCTACTTGAGCCCTTTGTTCCCCCTCCCTCTCCACTCCCCTCTCACTCATGAACCCTTGATAATTTATAAATTATTATTATTTTGCCATATCTTACACTGTCTGACATCTCCCTTCACCCACTTCTCTGTTGTTCATCCCCGAAAGAGGAAGACATATGTAGATCCTTGTAATCCATTCCCCCTTTCTACCCAACCTTCCCTCCACCCTCCCAGTATCACCACTCTCAGCACTGGTCCTGAAGGGATCATCTGTCCTGGATTCCCTGTTTCCAGTTCCTATCTGTACCAGTGTACATCCTCTGGTCTAGCTAGATTTGTAAAGTAGCATCATGGAATGACAGTTTAATAGAACAAAGTGTTCTTGCATTGAGGGAGTACTTGAGTGGAGGCCCAATGTCCATCTGCTACCTTTATACTAAACCTATAAATATACGCACATAAATCTATTTCCCCATCATCATATACAAATATATTTACATATGTACATATGCTGGTATTTAGTGGGGGTAGGGAAGGAAGCATTTAAGAACTAGAGGAAAGTTGTATGTTTCATTGTTGCTACACTGTAGCCTGACTGGCTCATCTCCTCCCTGCGACTCTTCTATAAGGGGATGTCCAGTTGCCTACAGATGTTCTGTGGGTCCCCAATCTGCACTCCCCCTCATTCACACTGATATGATTTTTTGTTCTTTGATACCTGATCCCTTCGATACCTCGTGATCACAAAAGTTTGTGTGCTTCTTCCATGTGGGCTTTGTTGCTTCTGAGCTAGATGGCCACTTGTTTACCCTCAAGTCTTTAAGACCCTAGATGCTATATATTTTGATAGTCAGGCACCATCAGCTTTCTTCACATTTGCTTATACACCGCTTTGTCTTCAGCGATCAGTGTCAGGAAGGTGAGCATCATGGAATGACAGTTTAATAGAACAAAGTGTTCTTGCATTGAGGGAGTACTTGAGTGGAGGCCCAATGTCCACCTGCTACCTTTATACTAAACCTTAAATATATGCACATACATCTATTTCCCCATCATCATATATAAATATATTTACATATGTACATATGCCAGTATTTAGACCTCTATAAATGCCCTTTGCTTCCTAGTTCTTTCCTCTAGGGAAATGAGCTCTTAGAACTTAACTAAGTCACATATGAATGTTTGTAAGCATGTCACAACAAGAAAATTAAAATATAAATCACTCAGCCACAGTTTTGTTTCACAAGTATTAGTCATTTAACCTCATTCATTCTTGATTTGTAGCTCTAAAAATTAGACCAAAAACTTATGCTAAATGGAAGTATTCAGTAATGCCTTTACTCCATTCTGCCATTACCACTCTAGTAGAAATTTCTGACATATAAATCATTATCTCTGGTGCACATTAGGAATGTGAGAGCCAAATAAAATATATTACTTGTCCAATAATACCTGCAAGTAAGTTACAGAGTTCATATTTTAATTAAACCATGTCTGGCTCGAACACTAGTTTTTTTCTACCTTATCATGCTACTTCAGCTCAATATGATGTGCTAAATTGGTACTATCTAACCAATAAAATATGTTTCACCTTAATAATTTTTAGAGAAGCATGTTTGTCTGGTTCTAGTCATATTTAATCACAATATATAATTCTGTCATTTTCATCAACTTGGAGCAGTCATCAACTCCCTAGCATGTGAAAGAAGATAAAACTTGTCCCTGAAATAAATACCTTCAGCTATCCTAGCGGAGGCCACTGCAGGCACGTTAAACAAATCAGTTAAAGCCCCTCTGGCACTTTAAACTCACCCACATCCTCTAACCCTCATCTTCCTTCATCACGGAATGCTAACCAATCCTAGCTCCAGGTTTTGATACCCTTCATTCAGTGTGTTACTGTAGTGTATAATTTCCATTGGTCTTCCCAGATTCACTCTCTTCTCTGCCTTGTGCTGGGTCCCCAGAAATCTACTCCATAGAAAATCAATAGGCTTACGTTAGCAAATATAGAACACCAAAAAGATATCAGCAAGAGGAAGAAGAGTGAGATTGGGGAAGTTCTCCCCATGAATTAATCTCTGTTAGGGCCCTGCAAACTGGCTGTGACTCTTGACTAAAAGTCAAAGAAACCATTAAGCAGAATTCCTATTCAGTGTTTTCTCACCTAGCTCTGGTAATCTCGTCTCTTGCCATTGAAAACTAGGAGTGTAAATAATCCACTGGTTTGCTTCTTTGTAGCTTTCCTACATTCTACCTTTATTTGCAAACAGCTTCTTTATTAAAATGCAACTCAAAATAAACAGCGTGTGTGTGCTCTCCACTTCCTGCATTCTAACCAATAGCCCAAACCCACTGTCTTTGAGTCCATTCTGGCTCATCGTAACCCTGTAAATCAGAGGACAGCTGCTCCCCAAGGATTTATATGGCTTGTAGTAAATCTTTACAGAAGCAGAAGATCTCATCTTTCTCCCATAGAAAGTTAGTGGGTTTTGAACTGCAGATCCTGTGGTTAGAAGGACGGTGGCTTATTCCACAGCCACTGGGGCTTCTCTCCTGACCAGTACTGTAATCTAGTTCTGTTTATTCTGGATACTAAATGTTTATTGAATTTGTCCATCTCCCTTTACTCCCCAAACCATTGCCTCTCTCTCTCACCCTGTAGACCTTACATAATCTATGCATTTCCTTTACCCAGACCAATGTTTCCATATCAAATAGTTACTTCCTGCTCCACCTATAGAATTGACTTTAAATGCTTTTTTGGGAAAAAAAAGCTTGGCTGAACCCTTCCATTCTGGGTTCTTCTTCCTCACCAACAAGAACTCAGTGTCCTTCCTATGGGTTCCCATACACATACACTGACCACACTTCTTATTCACACTCAACTAAAATGTCCTTCAGACAAAGACTGCATCTTTTATCTCTGTATACATATCTGTGGAAAACACTGGATTTAAATGCTTAATAACTACTCAATAACCATTTGTTTAATTAAGTTAGCCCTCTGATCATCCCACCAGCAAAATATAAACCCCACAACACATGTTTTTTCTATATTCTCCTTATCAAAATGTCATGGAACAGAAGGGCTTGTGATGTGTGTGTATCTGAAATATGAGCTGATATTGATTTGTATGTATATTTATATTTCAGGCAGTCACATTATGCCATGCTTTAGTAATAGCTGCATAATTCTCCCACTGGAGAGCGGTTTCTATAATCGCAGTTGATGATTTCTTTTTTATAGACTTTATATTTTATGTGCTGCCTTTTATTGTCAGAAATCAAATTAAGTAAGAGAATTCTTCTGAAATGAGGGTTCTGGTCCTGAAAACTATAAATCCAAAGGTAGAAACTTATCTGTCCCAATGATATGCCAGGTAAATTACCATCCAAGATGGCAAATTGCTTGAGAAAATAAAGTGTTCAATTGAGCAACACAGAGCAGAATGTAAAATCTGAACAAAGTTGACATCAAGAGAGAGTCACGTGTAACCTAGACTCTTGAACTGTGTGGATTTGGTGCAAAGACACTGCAAAGGAATTGCACTCGCATCTGTTAAGTAGATCAGTGGCACAGCTTTGTTTGGGTTTTCCTCTTCGACTCTTTCTGTTCACTGACCATCTCTGCAGTTGCAGTGGGAGTCCTTGTAGTGCTGTCCAGTAAGCCTGCCCACTAGCCCCAAGGTCACTGGTTAAACAGCCAGCTGCTGCTTAGGAGAAAGATGAAGCTTTCTGATACCATAAGCATTGACAGCCACAAAACCCCTACATACGCTCCTGTAAGTTGACTTTGATTCGACGTCAGTGGCTTTGGGCTTTTCATTATAGTGGTAGAATATGGGAAAATAACGTTTATTCCTTTTTTCCAACAGTTTTATTGGCATATAATTCACATATCATACAACTTGACTGTTCAATCACAGCCAGAAGAGTTATAAAATCATCACCACAATCAGTTTTAGAATATTTTCTTCATTCTTGTGAAGAGTTTTCCATTTTCCCCCCAACCTTCCCTGCCACACCCCCAAGGAACCCTTAATCCAATGACTGTCCCTATAGATTTACCTCACCTGGATTTCATGTACAGAAAAACATTTAAAAAGAAACAAGAAGAGTAACAGATCAACTAACAATATCAAAGTAAAACAGATAAAAATTCAAAAAGGAAGCAGAAAATATTAAAAAGTAAAGCAAACAAAAACGGATCATACAGAAGATTACATCCTATGATGGGATGCTAGGTTTCAGGTTAACCACATCTGCAGCAATCTACTTTCCACTGCGCCCCGCATGCCAGCAAGGCTCCTTGCAGCCCTGGTTCACGGTCAGAGGAAATTGACCAGGCGCTGAATCCAAATGTACTTCCTTTTGACTTTTTTTTAACTTAAACAGCTTATAAAGTATCAAAAGGAAGACCAAATGGTAAGATAGCGTCTGGGGTCTTAAAGGTTTGAAGATAAACAAGCAGCCATCTAGCTCAGAAGCAACAAAGCCCACATGGAAGAAGCACACCAGCCTGTGTGTGCACAAGGTGCTGAAGGGATCAGTTATCAGGCATCAAAGAACAAAAAATCATGTCATTGGGTACACACCTCCATGGTACAATCGCTGAGGACAAACAGGTGCATAAGCAAATGTGGCGAAGAAAGTTGATGGTGCCCAGCTATCAAAGGATATAGCATCTGGGGTCTTAAAGGCTTGAAGGTGAACAAGCAGCCATTTAGCTCAGAAGTAACAAAGCCCACATGGAAGTAGCACACCAGCCTGTGCGATCACGAGGTGTCGAAGGGACCAGGTATAAGGCATCATCAAAGAAAAAAATCTTACCATAGTGAATGAAGGGGGAAGTGCAGAGTGGAGACCCAAAGCCCATTTGTCGGCCACTGGAGATCCCCTCCCAGAGGGGTCTAGAGAAGGAGATGAGTCAGTCAGGGTGCGACGTAGCACCGATGAAGAATACAGCTTTCCTCCAGTTCGTAAATGCTTCCTACACCACCACCCCCACTACCATGATCCGAATTCTACCTTGCAAGTCTGGATAGAGCAGAGGTTGTACACTGGTGCAGATAGGAGCTGGAGGCACAGGGAATCCAGGGTGGATGATACCTTCAGGACCAGGGGTGTGAGGGGCGATACTGGGAGAGTAGAGGGTGAGTGTGTTGGAAAGGGGGAACTGATTACAAGGATCTACATGTGACCTCTTCCCTGGGGGATGGACAACAGAAAAGGGGGTGAAGCGAGACGCTGGACAGGGCAAGATATGACAAAATAATAATTTATAAATTATCAAGGGCTCATGAGGTGGGGGGGAGCAGGGAGGGAGGGGAAAAAGAGGACTTGATGCCAAAGGCTTAAGTGGAGAGCAAATGCTTTGAAAATGATTAGGGCAAAGAATGTGCGGATGTGCTTTATACAATTGATGTATGTATATGTATGGATTATGGTAAGCGTTGTATGAGCCCCTAATAAAACGTTTTTTAAAAAATACACCATGTGACAGGACCATGTGATGGTCCTTATTCCCTAACTCCTCACCTCCTCACTACCATCAACTTAATTCTTACTGATAGCAACCTGATAGGATATGAGAGCTCTGTCCTTGTTGCTTTCCAATATTGTAACTCTTTTTCAGGGAAAGCATCATCTTTCTCTTAAGGAGCAGCTGGTGGTTTAAAACTGCTGACAGTCTGACTAATAAAACAACCTCGTAACATCAATTGAGAAAAGGACTACTATTCCCAAAACAGAATGTTAATCTAGAATAAGAATTTTAACTAGAAGGTTCTTGAGGTACTTTGGATTACTGTCTGGGTATGTGTCTAGTATACACTATGGACCTTCTGCACCAAAAAAGCTTAGGTAAACCAGTAAGTTAGAGTGTAAAGAATAAAAATAAATACATATAAATGTGTGTGCTTACTGAAACTTAAAGACTATTGAAGGTGTCACTCAAAATGGAATTCTATTGCCACACACACACACACACACACACATACACACATACACACAGACATACACACACACAGTACACACACACAACTGCCAATTTTAAGTTTTCTGAATGTTAAAAAAAGAGTATATATCTCCAGCAGTGATATTGTAAGCCCAATTTCTGGAATGGAGGAACCTGTCTTCCTCATTGTCATATACCCAGCATCTAGAACAAGGTTAAGGATACAGCTCTCAAGAAAGGATTGTTAGATGTGTTAAATGAGTGGGAAAGAATATCGTAGTTAGAGCATGAGAAGTCTTGCCCCCAGAAATCCTGTCTCTGAACCCTACCTTTCCTCAACCAGCTCCTTCTCAAAAACTGAGTAGAACGAGATGGGATGGGAAACAATAACAAGAGCAGTAACCTAAGCTGTGAGTCAACATCAAGTCCGTGCAGCCGGGTTGTTTTCATTGCTGTAAGGTAACTTCCAGCTTTGGAAACATAATAGTCCACTGCAGCTAAACTCAAATTGAAAAAGCTGGAAAAGCTATGAACTAGACCAATTAAAATAATTTCAATCTTGAGTATTTTTCTTAGATTTGGGGATGAAGAAAAAGTAATTATGAGATAGATGTTAAAAACCACTTTGACCTAACCAACATCAAAGAAGCAATATTAGTTTTAATGGTAATATGCAGAGTCAAATACAATTGAAGGCAAAGAAACCCCAAACTTAGTACCCCGTGATCAAGTCTCTTGAGGCAGTCGTGCAAAACTTGACATTTAATTTAAGAAGCATGGAGGCATGCTGGAAAAGCATCTCTGTGCGCAGAGTGGAAAGCAGTGGCGCATTTTATTTGACATGGTGGATTTGCTTTCCTTTATTTTCAGATTTTAATAAGTTCAACTCATGAAAGCATAATGAAAATAGAAAGATCAGCTATAATCAGGATGCATGGACGTTTGGGGATCTTGATTTAAAAGGCAGTTGCCTTCCTAAGTCATTCAACAAAATGTAAATTAAACAGATGAAATTGCCTAAAACATCACTGATTCCCAAGGGAATGTAATCATGCTTAAATGCCAACACTAAATTAATCAGAGGAACAGAATGTGGAGATGAGAAATTTCATTTTAAGCAGCTTCATGTTTCATTAAAGTAAGTGGACATGGCAGGTCAGGTTAAGACTTTGCAAAGAATGATTTGAAAAGCAAAAGGCAAAGGTTTCCATCTCAAAACTCTGCAGTCACAAAGCCTATTCAAATAGAACTGAATGCTAATTCATTCATATGCATAGATAGGATATTCTACAGTTGAGCACATCCTCAAGATATTTCTTTTCCTCTCAGGGAAACAATCTGGGGAAAATATTTGTTGAGCTACATTGTTTCCTTCAAAATAGCTTAGTTACAATTTTATATATTGAACTAGTATTGCTTATGAACAATCATGTACATGAACCTGATCTACAAAAAATAAAATGAACTGTCAATTGAAACATATGTACTTAACTGAGATCATGCAAAGTGTCTTAAAAAGGATGATGAAAGGACAATCTTTGTTGTCCTTTGTTCAGCAGATATCTTTTGCACATCTGATCTGTGCCAGGCACTCCAAACACTATTCTGGAAGCATGAGCTGCATGTGCGCATGCTTACACACACACACATATACACACCCATAAATTAACAACTATTTCATGGTATAGTTGAATATTGTTAACTATTAGCTATACTGAAGAGAATGTAGATTAGGATTAAGGGAAAATTAAGCATGTGATGGTGGGAGGTGAACAATTATATTGTGTCACAGTATAATCAAGGTAGCGATGTGAAAGGGACGTGGAAGAATTGTCCATCGAGAGACCTGCAAGACAGTCATCTCAAAGAGAGCAGTCCATTCAGTGCATGTTGTGGGGCTTTGAGGAGGATGAATGCCGGGTTAACTGAAGAGAGTGAGCAAAGGAAAGCATAATAGAAGATGAGATCAGAGAGAGAGTGAAGAGCCACTTCACAAAGACTTCGAGACCACTGCAAGGATTTGGTTTTAACCTTGAACAAAAAAGAGCATCTGTTGTGTGGTTTTGAATAGAGGAGCAATATGCATTAACTGTTTTATCTAGGTGCAATATTGAGGAAAACATTGGGGTGGAGTGGGGTCTATGTATTAACAAAAGAAGCAAAGAGACTAGGTAGAAAACTTGTGACAGTCCAAGAACACGTTGATGGTAGAGCACAGAAATGGATTGGATTCTGTATTTATTTTTAAAGTCAATCCACCTGGGTTTCTTGAGGGACTGCATGTGGGGCATGAGAAAAACAGAAGAGTAACATCAAGGTTTGGGGCATGAACTGCTAAAAAGAAAAGGTTTCCATCAGCTGTGAGATGAAGGCTATGGCCATAAAACATTTATGGGAGAATAACTTCAACTCTGGACGGGTTTTGCTCGGAATGTCTATTAGAAATCAAATTAGAGATATGAAAAAACAATGATGCCTATTTGGATTACTGCATGGAGGCTTGGCCCAACAATATAAATTTAGTAGATGCTAAATATATATGGTTCTACGGCAATGATACTAGAGACAATCTCCAAGGTTAGGACGCATCTACTGATATTTTCTAGGAAAGATTAAAACTTCCTGTTTTCGACCAGCGGGGAAGATGGCCGACAGGGACACCCGCATACTCTGAGAGCTCCTCCAAACAAAGCGGGATTGGCGACCAGGTAGCTGAATAGTAAGAGTCTGGTGAGTGAAATATCCCCCTGGGACAGCACCCCAGTCCTACCCCACGTATTTGTCCGGAGCAGGGGTCTAGGTCAATGAGGACCGGACTAGTGGGACATCTCTGGCCACTAAGCTGACGTGAGCTCACTGGCGACCGGCTTAGGCTCCATCCCCAAACGGACGCCAGCCCAGAGCCACTTGCCTGCCCTGCCTACTCCAGCGGCCCACTCCCCACTCCCCATACACGGATCTCCACTGGGAGAGAAGCTTTCCTCTCCCGCAGTTCCCCTCTCCCCGCAGGGCAGCGATCTGCCCTCGGGCCCACGTCCCTCCCTCCATTCATCCAAGCTCAGGGGAGCGGACCCGCGGGTTGTCTGGCGACCACCACGGGGGACCATCCACCCGCACCGCTGCCGCGGACCTCTCCACCTGCCCTCCGTGCGCTGGCCTCCCACCCCCGCCCGCCCCCGCCAGCCCCTGGCAGCCTAGCGCCAGCTCCACTCCTGGCCGGGACCCTGCGCTGAGCACTTCCCGCCAACAGGAGCCATAGCCCAACCCGCGCCTGTCCCGGACCCTGAGCTTCCGCGGAGCGCCGCGCCCCGCGCTGCTGAGTCTGCCCACCAAGGGCCCCCCCCTGCGCAAGGCACAAGAGTAGGTGCCCTCCCCAGGGTGCTGCGGGGACCCCGGCGGCCGCGACTCTGAGCCTGAGCAGAGGAAGGGCGCCATTGCCCCCTGCGGTTTCGCGCCAAGCCTCCTTTGCCGGCGCCATTACCCCCTGCGGTTTCACGCCAAAAGGGCGGAGAGCGAACACCATTGTTCCCTGCAGTGTCCAGCCCGGGCAGATCAAACACTCCACCTGCAGTCTAGGCTTTGCAGTCCCTGAGGAGCCCTCAGTGAGCTCCAGCCAGCTCTCACCACCTGGGGCCCTGTTGGGTCCCCAGTGCCAGCCCTAAGCCTGCCGCAGCCCGCCCCAGCCACCCCAGGAGACGGCACAGTGGCCTGAGCCTCCACACAATAAGGTTACTCCTGTCTCCCAGAAGCATGGGGCCTATTAAAGGATCAAGGAAAACTCAACAGACCACATCACTCCCAACAAAAAAATCAGAAAAACGAGGCACTTTAACAGACCTAACGTCACTCATAGAAGAAACAGATATAGATCAGCCACAAAAGGAAATCTTCAGAACTCTGCTTGCAGTAATACAGGAGCTAAGAGAAGAAAACCAAAATAAGGATGCAACGATAGAAGGGATGAAATGCACAATAGAGGGGATGAAGTCCACAATAGAGGGGATGAATACTATCCACCAAAAGGAACTGCAGAAACTAACAGAGGAGGTAGCAGAGGCCACACAAAAGGTCACAGAAGCTATATCTAGGCTTGAGGAGGCTGAGAACCGTATCAGTGAACTCGAGGACGCTCAAAACAAACGAAGCAAGCGAGAAAAACAATCAGATAGGAAAATTAAAGAAACAGAAGACAGCCTGAGATCAATGACAGATGCTATGAAGAGGAAAAATATTCGAATAATTGGTCTACCGGAACACAACATAACACACAAATCGACCGCCAAGATAGCAAAGGAATTCCTGGAAGAAAATTTCCCCAACCTAACAAAGGAGAATCCGACTCTCATACAGGAAGCAGAGAGGACGCCGGCTAAGCTAAACACCAAGAAGAACACGCCAAGGCATATAATTGTAAAATTATCCAACTTAGAGGAAAAAGAGAAAATTCTACGAGCATCAAGAGAAAGGAAGACAGTCACATACAAAGGAGCGCAGGTAAGGGTATGCTCAGACTTATCAGCTGAAACCATGAAGAGGAGGAGAGAATGGAGCAGCATCTTCCAAATTCTGAAAGATAAAAATGCCTCCCCCAGAATCCTATACCCTGCCAAGTTATCCATTAAGATAGAGGGTAAGATAAGGGTCTTCCAGGACAAGGAAGAACTCAAAAAATATACTGCAAGTCACCCGACTCTGCAGAACATACTGGCTGACTCACTATGGCCAGAAGATCAAGCTCCAACTAGAACCTCCAGGAGACCACCATATATCCCATCTCCATCTAGAAGCCAACATGCCAGCAACACGTACCAGGACAACACGGTCTCAGATGGAAAAGAGGACAGGATAGAAACCCTCCACTCAAACGCAGTACACTGATATGAAGGAAGATAGGCAAAGACCCAAAACACAAAACAGAATATGGCAACCATGAAGCCAGAGATTGTAATAATCACTTTGAATACAAATGGGCTCAATTCATATGTTAAAAGAAAGAGGCTGGAGGATTGGATTAGAAAACATAACCCATCAATCTGCTGCCTGCAAGAGACACACCTTAAGCAAGCAGACAAGCATATGCTGAGAATAAAGGGCTGGAAGAAAGTTTACCAAGCAAATGGTAACTCCAAGAAGGCAGGAGTGGCTATCTTAATCTCCGACAAAATGGATCTCAAGATCCAAAACATAAAAAGAGACAAAGAGGGACATTACATAATGCTCAAAGGCTCAGTAAACCAGGAAGCAATAAGCATACTGAATATTTACGCACCTAATAATGGTGCGGCAAATTTCGTCAAACAAACTATTAAAAAAATGACAGAAGAAATCACGGAAACAACAATAATAGTGGGGGACTTCAACACTCCACTATCAGTGAAAGACAGGTCACAGGGAAAGAAGCTCAGCAAAGAGGCCAGAGAGCTAAACAATGTAATTAGGCAACAGGGCCTGATAGACATCTATAGAGCCTTTCATCCAAAAGCAAAAGGTTTCACATTCTTCTCCAATCCACACGGATCTTTCTCAAGAATAGATCACATGCTGGGGCACAAGGCCAGCCTGAGTAAATTCAAACACATAGATATTATCCAGACGTCTTTCTCAGACCACCATGCCATAAAGCTGGTGATTAATAGAAGGGCACCCAGAAAAGCAAGGGCCACCAATTGGAGAATAAACAACGATCTCCTGCGACATGAATGGGTTAAGGTCCAGATCAGAGAGGATATCAGGAAATTTCTAGAAACTAATGAGAACGAGCATACAACATATCAAAACTTATGGGACACTGCAAAGGCAGTTATCAGAGGTAGCTTGATATCACTGAATGCATACATGAAAAAAGAAGAAAGGCGTATGACAGATATGTTAACACAAAACCTCCAACAACTAGAACAGAGTCAACAGAACTACCCCTCCAATAGCAAGAGAAAAGAAATAATAAAAATCAGGGCGGAGTTAAACCAGTGGGAAGACAAAAGAACAATGCAAAGGATTAACGCAACTAGAAGCTGGTTTTATGAACGAATTAATAAAATTGACACTCCCCTGGCAAAGCTTACCAAAGATAGAAAGGAACAATCATCAATAGCCAGGATGAGGGATGAATCGGGGGCAATAACAACAGACCCCAATGAGATAAAAAGGATAATCACAAAGTACTATGAAGGTTTGTATTCTAATGAATTCAGAAACCTGGAAGACATGGATAAATATTTAGAAAAACAATCTATCCCTAGATTATCTGAGACAGAGATCAAGAACCTCAACAAACCCATAGCGAAGGAAGAAATAGAGAGTGTCATCAAAAACCTACCAAGGAAAAAGGCCCCAGGGCCAGATGGCTACACAGCAGAATTTTACCAAACATTCAGGGAAGAGCTGACACCGATCCTCCACAAAGTATTCCATAACATAGAAAAGAACGGCAAGCTCCCAAACTCATTTTACGAAGCCAGCATTACTTTGATACCCAAACAGGGAAAAGACCCCACAAGCGTAGAGAATTATAGACCAATATCTCTAATGAACATAGATGCAAAAATCCTTAACAAAATATTGGCCAATAGAATACAAAGGAACATCAAGCATATCATTCACCACGACCAAGTAGGATTCATCCCAGCGATGCAGGGATGGTTTAACATCCGAAAATCCATCAATATCATTCACCACATCGAGAAGAAAAAGGATAAAAACCATATGATAATATCCATAGATGCAGAAAAAGCATTTGACAACATCCAGCATCCATTCCTAATCAAAACACTCATGAAGATAGGATTGGAAGGTAAGTTCCTCAAGCTCATACAAGCTATCTATGAAAGACCAACAGCCAACATCATAGTCAATGGAGAAAAGACAAGAACAATACCACTGAAAAAGGGTACAAGACAAGGATGCCCCCTGTCCCCTCTTCTATTCAATATCGTTTTGGAGGTTCTGGCTAACAACATAAGACAGCGGAAGGACATCAAAGGGATCCAGTTGGGAGAAGAGGAGGTGAAACTATCGTTATTTGCAGATGACATGATCCTATACATTGAAGACCCCCAAAACTCCACAGTTGGAATACTTACAGCAATAGAGGAATACGGAAGAGTAGCAGGATACAAGATCAATAAACAGAAGTCGGTAGGGTTTCTATACACATCGGACAGGGCCATGGAAGAGGCGATTAAGAGGGAAGTACCCTTCACAGTAGCCAAGAACAAACTGAAATACCTAGGAATATACTTAACAAAAAATACTAAAGACCTATATAAGCATAATTATAAAACCCTATTACAGGAAACCAAAAGTGACCTTCACAAATGGATGAAGCTCCCCTGCTCATGGTTAGGTAGGCTGAACATAGTAAAGATGACAGTTCTTCCTAAAGCACTCTACAAGTTCAATGCTATACCAATCCAATTACCATCAACCTTCTTCAAAGAATTGGAAAAACTGACCACCAACTTCATATGGAGAGGGAAGAAACCCAGAATTAGCAGAGAACTCCTCAAGAAGAAGGACACAATTGGAGGACTCGCCCTACCTGATTTTAATGCCTACTACACAGCTACAGTGGTCAAAACAGCATGGTACTGGCACAATGATAGACACTCAGACCAGTGGAAAAGAATAGAAAGCCCAGGAGTAAAATCATCAGCATATAGACAACTGATCTTCGACAAGGGCCCCAAAAACGTCAAGTGGGAAGCAGATGCCCTCTTTAATAAGTGGTGCTGGAAACAATGGATATCCACATGTAGAAAGTTGAAACAAGACGTCTACCTCACCCCATGCACAAGAATACACTCAAGGTGGATCACAGATCTAGAAGTCAAACCCCAAACCATCAGGACCATTAAGGAAGGAATTGGGACTAATCTCAGAGCACTGGCCCAGGGAGCACATAGGCTCACTGCAACAGGGAAGGGGACACACACAGGTGATCTGGAAATCGACAAATGGGATCTAATAAGAATAAAACACCTGTGCACCTCGAAAGACTTTGCCAAGAGGGTGACAAGGCAACCCACAGACTGGGAGAAGATTTTTAGTAATGACACGTCAGACAAAGGGCTCATTACTAAAATCTACAACACCATCATGACCTGCAAAAAGAGGAAAACAGTTAACCCCCTAAGGAAGTGGGCAAAAGAAATGAGAAGAACTTTCACTAGAGAGGAGATCAATATGGCCAATAAATATATGAGAAAGTGCTCGAAGTCCCTTGCCATAAGAGAAATGCAAATCAAAACAACCATGAGATACCACCTAACACCCCTGAGGCTAGCCCAGATCAGTAAATCAGAGAGCAACAAGTGTTGGAGGGGCTGTGGTGAAATAGGAACCCTCCTCCACTGCTGGTGGTCGTGCAGATTTGTACAGACACTGTGGAAAGCAATCTGGCGATACCTAAAGAAAATGGAAATCGATCTACCTTACGACCCAGCCATCCCTCTACTGGGCATATACCCGGTTGAAGCAGCAAATAAAACACGACCAGTCATATGCGCTCCAATGTTTATTGCGGCACAATTCACAATAGCAAAGACTTGGAAACAGCCTAAGTTTCCATCGATAGACGAGTGGATTAGCAAACTTTGGCACATACACACAATGGAGTATTATGCAGCATTGAAAAGCACCGATGAGCACATGAAACACGTTATTTCATGGGAAGAGCTGGAAGGAATTATGCTAAGCGAGGTAAGCCAGTCCCAAAGGGACAGGTACAACATGAGTCCCCTGAGGTAAGTACAATCAGCATGACAGAAATGGGGCATTAATCAACCCAAGGGGAGGGTATTGTTTATATCTCCACAGGGAAAGTGGGACCAGACTTCAACCCAGTGTCGCAAGGTGTGAATGCATTATCCCGGCGTGGAGGACGGAACCGGTGGAGAGGTCTGGGAGGCAGGCCCCAGCACCATAAATTAAGTGGATTCCTGCCCCTCCCCCGAAAAGAACTTGTTCCAAAGGACGACATTGACCCTGCAGCTATGGGAGATGGTCATATTTGACCAGAGCACACGGGAGCAGATGAAGGGGCAGGAGGAGAGAGTGGAGCACAGCCTGGCCCACCAGGCCGTGATGATGATGTTCCTGAGTAGAGCAGCCAGTCCACAGAGAGAACAACATGGCTGGCCCTACTATGAGACATGATGCCCCTCAGTGACTAAGGGCGATACAGGGGACAGCACCGGAGACACAGTGTGGGAATTGCACCTGACCTGATCCCACCACACCGAGGCAATGCACTGGGGGAGTGCAGCGGAACAGCAAGGGAATGGAGTGGCAAGGTCCCCAGGGAATGCTGAAAGTGGACTTTGGGGCCAGGGCGTGGTGCCCCAACAGACTGGACTGGAAAACGCTCCTAAGGGCCAGCAAAGATCCCTGAACTAACTACAAGCTTTTCTCTTGTGAACTGTTTTGTTCTGTTCTTTTTCAGTGGTTTGTCTTGGTTGTTTTGTTGTCCGGTTATATACTGTTGCTTTGTGTTCCTCTGTCTAGATTTCGTGCATGTTAGTGACTCCACAGGTCTGTCTGAATAGGACAGGCTGGATGAACTATCGGGAGGAAAAACAACGGGACCGACAGTTCCGGGGGGACTTGGGGTGGGGGGTAGGGGGGGTAAGGAAGTGGTGTTAACAAACCCAGGGACAAGGGAAAAACATGGGACCCCAAAGGGTAGAGAAGGGGGAGTGGCAGGCCTGGTGGGAAATGATCAAGGGTAAGGTTGATTAGAGAAGAGGTATACTCTAGCCCAGGTGGCAATGAAGCATGGTAGTAGGGCAGGAGGAAGGTCAAGGGAGATGGAGGAAAGAGCTAGGAGTCAAAGGGCATTCATGGAGGTCTAGACAAAGACATGTACATGCAAATATATATAGGAGGTTGGGGAAATAGATCTTTGTGTCTATATTTATAGATCAAGTATTAAGGTGGCGGAAGGACCATGGGCCTCTACTCAAACACTCCCTCTATACATGAATACCTTCTTTTATTAAATTGGAACTCTATGATGCACACTCTCCCGACACAACAGCTGGAGCCTACATGGGTGAACAAGTAAATGTGGTGAAGAAAGCTGATGGTGCCCGGCTATCAAAAGAGATAGTGACTGGGGTCTTAAAGGCTTGAAGATAAACAAGCGGCCATCTAGCTCAGAAGCAACAAAGTCCACATGGAAGAACACAACAGCCTGTGTGATCGAGTGGTCCCAAAGGGATCAGTTACCAGGCATCAAAGAACAAAAAATCATATCATTGACTGCACACCTCCATGATAGGATCGCTGAAGACAAATGGGTGCATAAGCAAATGTGGTGAAGAAAGCTGATGGTGCCCGGCTATCAAAAGAGATAGTGTCTGGGGTCTTAAAGGCTTGAAGGTGAACAAGCGGCCATCTCGCTCAGAAACAAATAAGCCCACATGGAAGAAGCACACCGGCCAGTGCGATCACGAGGTGCCCAAGGGACCAGATATAAGGCATCATGCAAAAAAAAAAATATGTGTGTGTATGTTTGTGTATTTATGTGTATATGTATATATGTATGTGTATATATATATTATATTAAATGAAGGGGGAAGTGCAGAGTGGAGACCCAAGGCCCAAGTGTCAGCCAATGGAGATCCCCTCATAGAGGGGCTTAGGAGAGGAGATGGGTTAATTAGGGTGTGAGGTAGTATCGATGAAGAACACAGCTTTCCCCCAGATCCTGGATGCTTCCTCCCCCCAACTACCATGATCCGAATTCTACCTTGCAGGGCTGGATAGGACAGAGGCTGTACACTGGTACATAGGAGGGTTGGAGATACAGGGAATCCAGGGTGGATGATACCTCCAGGACCAAGGGAGTGAGGGACGATGCTGGGAGAGTGGAGGGTGAGTGGGTTGGAAAGGGGAAACTGATTACAAGGAGCCACATGTGACCTCTTCCCTGGGAGAGGGACAGCAGAGAAGGGGGGAAGGGAGACCCCGAATAGGGCAAGATATGACAAAATAACGAGGTATAAATTACCAAGGGCATATGTGGGAGGGGGGAAAAGGGAGGGAGGGGGGGAAAAAAAGGAGGACCTGATGCAAGGGGCTTAGGTGAAGAGCAAATGCCTTGAGAGTGATTGGGACAGGGAGTGTATGGGTGTGCTTTGTACAATTGATGTATGTATATGTATGGATTGTGGTAAGAGTTGTTGGAGTCCCTAATAAAATGTAAAAGAAAAAAAAAAAAAAAAAAAAGAAAATGATTAGGGCAGAATATGTACAGATGTGCTTTATACAATTGATGTATGTCTATGTATGGATGGTGATAAGTGTTGTATGAGCCCCTAATAAAATGTTTAAAAAAAAAAAAAAAAAAAAAAACTTCCTGTTTTCAAGTCTTATATTTCTTCCTTTCATTTTTGTTTTCATCACTCTCATCTGTTAAAGCCAACTCGTTCATCCAGGTAGGATATAATCTCCTCTTTTAAAAAAAAAGCTTTCTACTATATTGGGATTAACATCTCCTCTGGATACATATGTATAGCATTTTGTCATACCGTCTATTTCCATCTGTCTTATAGCAGAACTCAGTTTCCACATAGTCCCTGCTTAACCATGAGAATCTTGAAGACAGAGCTATATCTTAAGCATTCTGTCACCCAGTGCCTAGCCTGTTGCCTAACAGAATACCTGCCATGTTACTGTTAGTAGCGACTAAGTCCGTCCAACCTAAGGTCACCCATGGACAGCAAACACTGCTGGATCCTGCACCGTCCTCACCACTGTCCATGGATGAGCCCATTGCTGTAACCACTGTGTCAGCCCCTTTCATCTAGGGCCCTTCTCTTTTCCACGGGGCCTCTACTTTACCAAGCACGGTGCCCTTTTCAAAAGACTGGTTTCTTCTGATAACATGTCCAAAGACCGAGACACCATCTTTGCTTCTATGTATTCCAGCTGTGCTTTCGCCTAGACAACGTTAGTTGTTCTCTGACAACTCATAGTACTTTTACTATTCTTCACCAACACCGTAGTTCAAAGTTCAGCTCTCCCCTATCTTCCTGATTCATTGTCAAGTTTTCACAGGCATGTTAGGTGGCAACTGAAAAGACCACGACTTAGGATGTCTTTGTGCTTTTCCACTTCATGCAGCAGGTTTGCCCAGTTCATGTGTCATTCAATGTGCTGAGTGCTGCTTCTATTACCATTACTTGCGGATCCAAGTAAAAGAAATCTTTGACAACTTCTCATGTACAAACAAGGAAGAAGGAATTAGCAGTTCACTTACAAGGTGTTAGCCACTGCAGACTTTATGAATACCTAATGTTGTAGGCATTAATTGAATGCATTTGATAAAATTTAATTTATTAGCTCTCTGGGCTAATATAAAAATAATTTAAGTAGGGAGGGAAGAGGAAAGCCGTGTTTTCTTCTAGTTTGTACGCTGTTCAAGCTGAAATGAGAGATTTATAAAAATAAATTTGTCATTCATGAGTGCGTTCCTAAGTGAAGAACATACACAATTATTTGGCAGTCACATGTAACGTCTGACAAAAGCATTAACGTACATTATCCCATATTATTTATGCATTAAATTTATACTGGTGGTATTATTAGGCCCATTGTTCAAATGAGCAGTCAGTGTAGTCAATGGGAGAAGAATTTGAATTGAAATGTGCGTCATTCAGAGCAGTGTTCTTTCCCTCCACGGTCCCACTGCTATGCCTGAAGCCTAAGGGTCCGTGAGCATTGCAGGAAGCATCCATGGGCATCAGGGAACATCACAGACTTCTGCCAACATAAGACTACCTCCGTACAGTCAACTGTTTTCGAATTAACATATCCCCGTCCTCCTCACCACCCCATACTCTCTGCACATCTTGATAACTTATGATTTAGGACAATGGAAAACTGAAGACATGAGAAGTATTCTCAGAGAGCTAGGAAGACCATCAGATCACCCACAGTTTACTGTGTTCTTCAGCCAGGCTTCTATGGCCCAACACACCATCTCCTCTTGTTACCTAAGGCCCAAAGTCCTAGCTTTAAAAATGCAATACTGGATTATTTAGGCCTTGTAAAGTTAATTAGCTAGATTCAACATTGGCAACTATAGACTGAATTGGTGGAATAAGAGACAGATCTACTATTAGGAATCCTGGATTCAAATCCCAGTCCATCTATACACCTGAGATTTCTGGGCCCCAGCTTTTGCGTCATGAAGAACAGGTGTTGGGTAGGAGAGTCAAGCTCTGTACCATTGAGTCAACTCTGGTGCATAAGGGGCAGTATTACCTGCTTCATCTATACCAAGTGAGTTTATAGGATATAAAAAAGAACATAGTTTAAATTCAGGAAAAGTGTGTGTCAAGGCCATATCTACTCACCATATTTATTCAACCTGTATGCTGAGAAAATAATCAGAGAAAATGGGTTGTATGAAGAAATATGTGGCATTAGGATTAAAAGAGAACTTATTAACAATCTGATAGATGCAGATGACAACCTTACTTGCTGAAATTGAGGAAGACTTGAAGCACTTGCTAATGAAGATTAAGGACTGCAGGCTTCGGCATGGATTACAACTCAATGTAAAGAAAACCCAAATCCTCACAACTGGCCCAACAGATAACATCATGGTAAACAAAGAAAGGATCGAAGTTGTCGAGGTTTTCATTTTGTTTGGATGCACATTTGATGCTCATGGAACCGTGAGTTCAGAGAGCAAAGGATGAATTTCATTGAGTAAATCTGCTTCACAATAATTTATTCAAGTGTTGAAAAGCAAACATGTTACTTTGAGGGCTGAGGTGGACCTGATCCAAGCCATAGCATTTTCAATGACCTCCTATGTATATGAAAATTGGACATTGAATAAGGAAGACATAAGAAGAATATATGCATAAGAACTTCAGGACTAACCAAAAATTACTGAAAGTACCATGGACTGCCAAAATAGCAAGCAAATCTGTCTTGAAAGATGTACGGGCAGACTTTGTCTCATGTACTTTGGAAATGTTGTCAAGGGCAACCAGTCCCTAGAGAAGGACCATCATGCTTAGGAAAGTGGAGTGACCACAAGAAGAAGAAGGAGGAGGAGGAGGAGGAGGAGGAGGAGGAGGAGGAGGAGGAGGAGGAGAAGAAGAAGAAGAAGAAGAAGAAGAAGAAGAAGAAGAAGAAGAAGAAGAAGAAGAAAGCCTTCTACAAGATGGACTGACACTGTGGGTGCAACAGTGGGTCCAAACACAAGAACAATTGTGAAGGTGGCACAGCACTGGGTCGCCTTTGGTTCTGTTGCACAGAGTTGCTATGAGTTGCAACCAACTCAATGGCACCTAACAAGAAGAAGAATGAACATGCAATCAAAGACAAAGGGTGCTAAGGTTTACGCATATTATTCTAGTTTAATTCATCTACCTGAGTTCATGCTATTTCTTAAGCCCAATTTTCTTAAGTGCCCTGTGCATGCAATGTGTGAGTTGTCACAACGAATTTGAGATTGTTGGTTTTTCAGAGATAAAACCCATAATGAACTAGGAACGAATAAGAGGATTGATGCATTTACTCAGAGGCAGAGGGGGACGGAGCCTGTAAACCCAGAAAAAGTTAGCATGAACATTAGTTGATCTAGACCTTTCCATTCACAGAGCAGAAGTTCATTTAAAAGGAGGAGCAATAACAAGTATAAGATATTGTCACAGGCAGATACATGTAATTAGCAATCCTTTTCTGCACCTTTTTTTAAAGCCATGACCCATTCTTGGTATTTACTTTTTTAAGTTTTCAGGAAGCATAACTAGATAAATTACAAAATATCTTGCTCTTCTCCTTATCTACTGAATTACATGTGAGCATATTTTACATTCACTGGGTCAGTAATAAAAATAGGAATATTAATTTAAGCAGGAAACTATCAATGTGACAGTATTTTAATAATCAAACCAAAAAAGCAAACTCACTGCCATCGAGTCAGTGCTGATTCATAGAAAACGCCCCCCCCCCCTGTGTGTTTCCAAGACTGTCCCTATTTATGAGAGTAGTAGCCCAGTTTTTTCCTGCAAAGCGGCTAGTAGTTTCAAACTGCTGACCAGGTGTATTGCAGCCCAACACATTACCATGACACCACCAGAGCTCCCTGTTTCTAATAACAGGATAATATTTAAACCACTTACTACTTCTAAGCAATTCTCTTTCAGTCAGCATATATTTACTTGAGTTAGTCCGGGTAGACTAGAGAAAAATTCATTGACACTCATATATGTGTAAGAGGGAACTTTATATCTAGAAGTAATTATACATCAATAAGACATCCCAGCCCAGTCCAGATCAAATCCATAAGTCTAATATTAGTCCAAATGTCCGATACCAATTTACAAACTCCTTTTCCGACTCACACAACCATTGCAATGATGCCAAATGCAGGCAGATCACAGGCCAGTAGGTGGAAAGTCTTGTGGATGCAGTGGTGGTGGCAGAATCTCCAGGGCTCTGGATGCCATCAGCGTGGCTCCATGTGGCTTGACAACAGGTATGTGAAGCAGAGAGAGTGTGTGACCCACATCCAGGGAGGAAGACAGGAGTTTCCAGAGTCATCAGGAGAAAGCAAGGCCAACAGGAGGCATCATTGGCTATGACCCAATTGACAGGCCAGACTCCATTCCTTCACTCAACTTGAGAGGAGATTATGTAACTGGCACATTATTGATTACCTAGGATGCATTGGATTCTATGATAGATGCTGTGGGGAAAGCAAACCTCAAGCATCATAAACATGAGCACAATTAATCCACTCGTTTACTCATTAACAACACATATTGAGCACCACCTCTATGTCAAAAGTGGGGAGGAAGAGTTGAATAGGGAATGGATCCTTCTCTCAAAGCATCCCCAGACTAATCAGAGAAATATATAACAAGTCATGATAAGACAGTGTGGTACATATTCTAAAGGGAAAAATGTAAGAGGCAGAATGTGCACAGAGGAGTGAGTATGATAATTCGCTCATTTCAAAGGATTGCGTACAAGCTTCCTAGATGTTAAGCCTGGTCATGAACTATAGGAAGGATTTCACTACCCAGGTAAGGATGGTCATGATATTCCCAGCAAGGGAAACAGAATCTAAAAGGGAACAGAAATGTGTAACATGACAATACAGCCAGGCCCGCACGTGCTGTTATGTTTCGCTAGAGTTTAAATTATGGCGTCTCGGCGGTCTTGGAGGTTATGCACTGGGCTGCGGACATCAAGGCCAGAAGTCGGAGCTCAGGAGCTGCTCCGAGGGAGAAATATGAGGCTTTCTGTTCCCGTGAAGGTGCCCCACAAAAACTCAGAGGAAGCATTCCACCCTGCCCTACAGGGCCCCATGAGTCCAAGCCGACCCAATGGCTATGGCAGTTTAAATTACGAAGAAGAGAAGAAAGTAACGTAGGCAAAACCCAGAAACAGAATGATTTTCTCTCCTGCCATGCAAAGAAATTTAACCTATTTATACTCTGCCTATGGAGAATGGCATGCTTAAATTGACATTCTAAAGGATCTTGCTCATGGTCATGTGGAAGGTTTATTAGAAGTCAACTGAAAGATCGTATAGGCCTGACCAATAATGCAGGTGAGAGAGGCTGACGAGCGGAAGTAAGGCAAGGCAATTCTGTGCAATGGGAAGCTCCAAAGCGCCATGGAGGTAAAGGTTCCTTCTGACTGCAGAGCAAACAATGTCCTGGAGGGAATCATGCTGGAGGTGTCTTAAAAACATTTGTGACTATGCTTTTGTCAGTACTCAAGTTAAAAGACAGGGTTCGAAATGCACTCAGTATGATGCACTCTTTTGCGGGGAAGAGTCATCCCCACGCCCTAAATTTTGACATTAAAAAATATGTCCAACACTTAGTAAGTATCACTTGTGTTGATTAGTGCTACTTTGGATGATGGAGGATAATGTTTTAAACGTAAACTATACTGAGGCATTAGACTACTTTGAATTTAAATCCTGTTTCCAGTATTTATCTACTCTATGATTTCAGATAAATTTGTTAACCGCTCTGTGCTTTTCTTTACTTAACTTAAAAATCAAAATTAAAATGTGATTCTGACAAAATTATGATAAGAGCTAATGTGAGAAAACACATGACAAAACACTTGACCCCAACACTTGGGGCTTTTTATGTTATGTATATTCAAAAGGTTTTACTATTTGCTTCCTTCCTCTGAGACATTTACTAAGGAATTGATGGAATCCAGGATACAGGGACATGCCAGTTCTGCTAACAAGACAGTAGTCCCATGAGGCATCTTAGACCTTGTGTGCAGAGATTAGTAAAAATAGGGAAGTGATTGGCACTTGGCAATAGATAGTGCTTGGCAGAAACAGAATGAAAGACATTTTACTAAAGAACGACACAGGAAAGTCAGAAGACACAATCCATTCCTAAAAGTGCCCCATTATTAAGGACTTTATAAGTGGAAAATTAGAAATGGAAGTATGAATTAAATCATGACACATAGACATGATATTAAGGTCTAGAAATAATCTCCAGACATAGGGTTTCATGACAGATTTTCCTTCCATGAATAATTTGGATGTCAAACATCTGAAAACAATTCCTTTAAGTCAACAAAGCCATAGAAAGACCCTTGTGATCCTTTGATAGGTCAATTGCCACCATGTCTTCCCACCTTCTCCCATCAAGTGATGAAAGACATTTCCCTACCCTTAAATCTGTCTGAGCCATGATATGTTGGTAATACAGTATGCGGTGAATATTACATTGTGCAAGCTCTGGGCCTGAGTCAAAAGATATTTTGCAGATTTCCATCCTTACAATGGATATTATGTGGGAAAAAAAGTCAAGTTTTGTATAACTGTGGGTGAGAAAACACATGGAGCTGAGACAAGTTGCCAACTAAACCAAGCCCCACCCTGTCACTGACCACAGGTCCCTCCAAGGTCAGTCAAGCCTGGTTCCACCCTCCCCACCCTGAATTGTGGATCTTCAGAGGCATGAGTTAAATAAGCAGCTATTTTTAATTAATTTATTAATAATTATTAATTTATTACATAGCAAGTAGTGATTTATCCCATAGCAAATGGTAAAAGAATGGAAATTTGCAGCTGTATCTGAATTGTGCTGATGTCTTTTGTGTAGAAAGCTTAGATTTTCTCGTCATGAAAGTTGACTGGAGATGAATGAATGACCAGAGCTTTCATGTACCTCCGAACAAGTTACCTTGCCTAGGTGGGAGTGAGCAAGGTGGAAGGGCCGCTTTACCTGGTCACAAGCAAATCTCAAAGGAGGAAAGCAAATGGGTGAGCAGTGGACACCATTTAAGTTGAAAGTCAATGACTTCTTAGAAAGAAACCCAGTAATTCAGACTTCAGTGACTCACTCTGCTCAGTTGGTCGGGGACTCAGCACAAACACTAATCTCACAATGTAATGAGGCAGAGCCGTTCTCTGCCTATCCAGTGGAAGGTGAAATTGCATTCGGCTTCTGCTGTAAATCAAAATGCCTTTCTAACCTCAGTTGTTAATAACAAATGTATATTTCCCATTTCACCAACATCTCTTTAAAATTCACACATTAAGGGGCTTATTTCATTCCATTTTCTACTTTGCTCAAATTCTTTTTCAGGACCTTTCCAGAAGCCAGTGAGCCTCTTATCTAAATAGGTTTCTTATGTTGTGAAGTTTAGATTATTAACAAACAACCAGGAAATATGAGCCTTAAAATACCTGACAAATCCATTTTAATTTCTATATATATAACATTAGTTATGAGAACAAATTCTTAGCCTTTTTTCCCCACATCAGTTCTGATTCTATTAATGGAATTTGTTCTAAGGCTAGAAAAAAATAAAACTATTAAAAAAAGCAAGGTAGTAATTGAAAATAACCTTAAGATAGATTCGTCTTATTACCAAAGTTTACAGACATGCTAAAAGGTAGCAATTGAAAATAACCTTGAGATAGATTCATCTTATTACCAAAGTTTACAGACATGCTGACTTTGTATTATTGGTCAATTTGAGGTTTAACATAATTGACCTCCAACCTGGAACATGGTCCGTCTTCCATTTCTACATTTATTGAAGTAAACTGTCTGCCGGCAACTATTCATTCCCACTACCAGGGGTTTTCCTGGGATTCAGGAAAAAATCAAAGTGGTTCTTTATGAAGAAAAGTTTAGAGGCCCTAGTCAGAGTTGCTTGAAATACATAAGGGGTAGAGGGTCTTGCCTTTCTCCTCAAATAGATCAGAATCCTATATAATACTAGCACACATGAAAACTATCATGGAATAGGTGTTGAACTGAAAAATGTAGCATAATACAGATTGAAATACCATTATAAAAGAAGTACCATTAAGAAAAGTCATTTATTGATCTCTCCCCACGTGGCAGTGTTACAAACATTATCTCATCTAATCCTGTCAACAACCTCAAAAGGAAGGTAATATAGTTTAATAATAAGAAATCTGAAGAGCAAAAAATAAATAGGTCTACTAATAAGGAACAGAATTGGAATCCACAACACAGTTTGTCCTGCCAAAGAGTCCATGTCTTCCTTTCTATATTAAATTACCTCTAAGAAGACAATGAGTAGAGTAGAAAGGAAACCACCTTAAACTCTGTCAGATCATTCTATGATGCTCACCTTCCTAACACAATCACTGAAGACAAAGCTGGTGAATAAGCAAATGTGGTGAAGAAAGTTGATGGTGCCCGGCGGCTATCAAAAGATTTAGCATCTGGGGTCTTAAAGGCTTGAAGTTAAACAAGCGGCCATCTAGCTGAGAAGCAACAAACCCACCTAGAAGAAGCAGACCAGCCCATGTGATCACAAGGTGCTGAAGGGATCAGTTATCAGGCATCAAAGAACAAAAAATCATATCATTGTGTGCTCACCTCCATGATATGATTGCTGAAGACAAATGGGTGCATAAGCAAATGTGGCAAAGAAAGTTAATGGTTCCCAGCCAACAAAAGATATAGATTCTGGGGTCTTAACGGGTTGAAGGTAAACAAACGGCCATCTAGCTCAGAAGCAACAAAACCCACATGGAAGAAGCACACCAGCCTGCGCAATCACGAGGTGTCAAAGGGATCAGGTATCGGGCATAATTAGAACAAAAAATATTATCATATTGAATGAAGGGGGCAGTATGAGTGGAGACCCAAAGCCTATCTGTAGGTCACTGGATATCCCTTTATAGAAGGGTCTCAGGGAGTAGATGAGCCAGTCAGGGTGCAATATAGCAACCATGAAGCATACAACTTTCCTCTAGTTCCTAAATGCTTCCTCTTCCCCCACTATCATAATCCCAATTCTACTTTACAAATCTGGCTAGACCAGAGGATGTACACTGGTACAGATAGGAACTGGAAATGCAGGGAATCCAGAGTGGATGATCCCTTCAGGACCAGTACTGTGAGTGGCTTTGGAAAGGGGGAACCTATTATACGGATCTACATGTGACCTGGAGGACGGAAAACAGAAAAGTGGGTGAAGGGAGACGTCGGACAAGGCAAGATATGACAAAATAATAATTTATAAATTATCAAGAGTTCATGAGGGAGGGCAAACAATGAGGAGCTGATGCCAGGGGCTTAAGTGGAGAGCAAATCTTTTGAGAATGATGAGGGCAATGAGTGTACAAATGTGCTTTACACAATTGATGTATGTACAGATTGTGATAAGAGTTGTATGAGCCCCTAATAAAATGATTAAAAAACTAAACTCTGCCAGGTATCACTTAACACTATAGCTATGCAAGAGAACTTCAAAAAGATCATGAGAAAATTGCATTACCTTTTTTTTAAACGTTTTATTGTGAATTGGGTGATGGTTTATATAGCAGATCATCAGTTTTACATTCAACAATCTGCACACATTTAGCTTCAACTTATCCACTGCAGTCCCCTGGATGTCGATTGACCTTTGCCTAACCCACTTCCTCCCTGTGTTTCCTGTTTTCATCCTTCTTTTGTTCTTACCCTCCTGAACTTTGTCCTTGGGTAACTTCTTCCCCATCTATTTTAAATGGTTAATTATACTGACGCGTGACTACCGCTCTATTACTATCATCCTCCTATAAGCCTATCTGGTCTGTGGCTTAAAGATGAGCCACTGGGTTCTGACCCAGACCTGGAGAGTAACTAAAGCCATAGTCTCAGGGGTTCTTCCAATAAGCCGAGCATTTTTATAGGGTTTCAAATCTTGTTCTACATATTTATTCTACTCTGCATGAGGCCTTCTAACGTGATGCTTTCCAGAACAGCTGTTAATGGTAGCTCAGCATCACTTAATTCTTCTGGTCTCAGGTCCATTGGGACTGATGTATATGTGGTCCATTAGTCCAATGAACAAATTGATTTAATTTGTCTTTAATTTTCTTCTCTCCCCCCACCCCTGTGGACAGTAGAGACCAATAACTGTACCTTGGCTGAGCACTCACAAGCTTTCAAGACTCCAGCCATTACCCATCAAAATAGTATGTAGAACAATATCCTTGTCGACTATGTTATGCCAGTTGGCCTTGGTGGCCCCTGAAACTATGGTCCTGAAACCCCAGCCTAGAAACTCCCTCCCTCAAGGAGCTTTGATAGGTCTAAGATGTTTTCATAACTTGCACCATAACATAAATGGCTATACTTGCTACAGAGATAAATACCAAACCAAAAACCCACCTCACAGCCACTGGGTCACTGCTGACTCTTAGTCCCCCTGTTGTTTCTGAGACTGTCACTGTGTACAGCAGTAGAATGCCCAGTCTTTCTCCCAAGGAGCTGCTAGAGGTTTCTAACTACCAACCATGTGGATCACCCCCCACCTTGTAACCACTGTACCCCTAGGGTTCCTCACAGAGATAATGACTCATGTACAAGTATCTTCAGTCTAACTAACGTACGATCGTGGGAAAACTCCCACGTTCCTCCCCCCACCTATTCAGTCTGTGTGTCTGTCCTCTCATAAATCACTGTTTGGCAGGGTGGTATGTATCTCCTGCTACTGCTTTTAATTTTGGCACTCCTCCAAGTATCTTGTTTCTCTCCTTCACTTTTCGCCAGCCAAACTCTGATTGTTGTTGCTTTCTTTTCCTCCAAGTTAGCGCATATCTGCCCTCTAACCAGTAATTTACCTTCCTCTCCCTTCCATCCCTGGTCACCATCGTAGAACATTTCTTTCATAGGAAAGCATTTTCTTGAATTTTTACAATACTGGTCTCATATAATATTTGTCCATTTTAGTTTGATTAATTTCATGAGTATAATATCTGCTAGGTTCATCAAGTTATGAACCATTTTACAGATTCATTGTTACTCTTTAATTATGTGTATGTATCATTATTTGATTACCCATTTTTCCACTAATGGGCTTTTAGCTTGTTTCCATCGCTATTACAAAAGTATTGGTTTTGTTAAGTGTTATGCAGTTGGTTCCAACCCATAGCGACCCTGTGCACAACAGAATGAAACACTGCCTAGTACTACTAGATCCTCACACTTGTTTGAATCCGCCTTTGAGCCCGTGGCTGCAGCCACTGTCAACCCATCTTATTGAGGACCTTCTTATTTTTCACTGCCCCATTTTAGCAAGCATGATGTCCTTCTCCGGGGACTGGTCTCTCCTGACAACATGTCCAAAGCATGTAAAACAAAGTCTTGCCATCTTTGCCTCTAAGGAGCACTCTGGCCATATTTCTTCCAAGACAGACTTATTTGTCCTTTTCGTGAGCCATAATACTTCAATTTGCTTTGCCAGTACCACAATTCAAGGGCATCGATTTCTCGTCCATCTACTTCACTCAAGGTCCAACGTTCACATGCATATGGGGCAACTGAAAATGCCATGGCTTGAGGCAGCACACCTTAGAGCTTAAATTCATTTCCTGGCTTTTCAACTTTCTAAAGAGCTCTTATGCAGCAGATTTGCCCAATGTAATGTGTCCCTGGATCTCCTGACTGCTGCTTCCATGAGAATTGATTATGGATCTAAGCAACATGAAATCCTTGATAACTTCATCCTTTTCTCCATTTATCTTGATGTTACCTATTAACATTGTGTCTAGATATGTTAATTCTTCAATAATTGAGAGCCTTTTTAAGACTAATATAGAGCAGTATAGAAGACTGTATTGGTCTGGGTGCTTTACAGAAACAAATCCACAGAAACTCATGTATAAGAGTGAGTTTTATATAAAGGTTAAGTGTGCATCAAGAAAACATCCCAACCCAGTGCTGCCCAAGCCCACAGTTCAACATTAACCCATATGTCCAACACCAATCCACAAAGCTCACAAAACAGACGTCAATGATCCCAACTGCAGGAGGAAAGCCGAATCAGTGGATGCGTAAGCCTCTCCGTGTTGGAAGGGGTCTCCACACGGGTACTCCAGCACCCAGGGCTGCATCGGGGAAGGTCCATGTGGCTTCTCCTCTGGGATGTCTTTCAGGAAGTGAGCCTTGCCAGATAAAGCAGGGAACTGGCTAAGGCAGCTGCACTCTGGTCCGACCAAAAAAAAGCAAGAGACCCAAGAACTAGAAAGGTTAGGCTCACAGAGTCGTTTATCCCTATGCCCTTCAATTAACCCCACATGTGTTTATCAGCCAAGTTGGCACAATAAACTAACTACCTCAAGGACTGAATGGCTGAAAATCCATCCAGAAAATGGAAGCAAGAAGTGCAAAGAAAAACGGCACAAGACTAGACAAAATGCCCATTGCCTTCCAGATAGTGCCGTATGCAGACCGACAGAATCTATATGGACAATATATCTAGACTGAAATCATCTCTGCCTCTGATGTGCTCTCCATCCATCTGACACTACATCTCCCCGTCACCCAAGTCAGAGCCCTGGGTGTCCACTCAGACTCTTCCCCATTGGCTTTCCTTGTCACACCATGATCCAATCCTATAGAATCTACCTACTTAGCCTCTTCTGCTCCCATTTCTCTCATTCCGTGAGAAAGTGTCAATACTATTGTGTGTTAGTCCTTAATCATCTCTGATCTGGAGTCAGGCTAGGTAGACCAACAGTCGTCCTGACACCCTCCAGACAATAGAACCCTCCAATACAATCTCCACCCTGATTCTTCAGAGCCCAACAAATACTTAATCCCAAAGCACAAATCTGATCAGTTTCTCTTAATTGCTCTCGGGGTCTTGGGTGAAGTCCGGACTTTTTACAGCAGCCACTATGACCTGGCTTCTGATGAGTCCTGCTCCACACCCTCCAACACAGTGAGTTGCTATTTTTCCCCAGGCCACATGGCCACCAGGCTATATGCCACTGGGATTTCACCTTTTCTGCCAACATTTCCGGGGGGGGGGGGGGGGAGGGGTTGTGAAATATTAGTCCATGAGAGGAGAACTGGTGGTGTAGTGCAATACACACTGGACTGCTAACCACCAGGTCAGCAGTTCAAAACTACCATTCATTTCACAGGAGAAAGATGAGCCTTTCTACTCCCTTAAGGAGTTATAGTCTCAAAAACCCATAGGCACAGTTGTGCTCTGTCTTATAGGATTGCTGTTAGAACCTATTGGATGGCAGTTGGTTTTAATATTTTGAGTTCCCCATGATGCTCTGTGAAGCAAATGACCTTTGGTCAAGTACTTTCGAGAAGAACCACATACTGTATGTCCTATAGACTCTGTAGGCTATAAAAAGTACTATAATAAGGAAACGTATTTAACTAGTTTACTCTTTGATTAAGCAATTTGAAAATAGAATCCTTTTTAAAGGCAAGATTTCCTGGGAGTTAAATATCCCAGAAGTTGTATTTGGGAACCATACATAGGGATTCCATCCCTACGTGTGTGAGATTATATATGCTATCTAGTCAGTCCTTCATCTTATTGGCTTCTGAGCCTGGCAATAGCTACCAACTTATTTTCAGGAAATAATGGAGAATCTTTCCACGTGTAATAGTATTAGATCAATTTTGTAAACCTGGAAAAGCATATTTAGAGAGATAAATTTATCATTTTTATACCAGAGAAGCAGTGAAATATAGAAAAACATCCCCTATGAAGTATGCAGAGGTGGTGGCACTGAGGTTATGGAGCCTGGGTGGCGTAGTGGTTCTGTGGTGGACTGCGATCCACATGGTCGGTGGTTCAAACCCACCAGCAGCTCCACTGGGGAAAGACTGGGCCTTCTCCTCCTGTGAATTGTTACCATCTCAGAAACCCACAGTGATCAGTATGAATCGGCATTGACTCAAGGGGCATGAGAGAGAAATGAAGTATGCATTCAAGCCTGTACACCAAATTGAGAATTGATCTACTGTGTCATCAGTTTGAAATTATAATCTCATTAGCTAAAATAAAATACCTAAATCCAAACCACATCAGCTATTACCTGTTCCTGTTCTTTCCATAAACCACTTCCTCTTTTCTTTTGAAGAGTGGACAGGCTATAAGCAGTGAGTTTGCTAGCATCGGCAAAACGAGAGATGCTAAATATCGAATGTCATTACTGAATTTCAATAAAAAAGAGGGGGGTTGAAATATTAAGCCTCTCCAATTCAACCCAGTAGACATAGTCAGCACATTGTATTGCAGTGGCGAGTCAGAAACACTGTATGAACTATTCAGACATCCACCGTGTGGAAGGGGGACATTAACCACTCTTAAAGACTTTGAAAAACTGAACCACTTTTGAAGACTTAGCTCCAGAGCCTAGGGTATTAGTTGTATAAACTTAAATTTCTTAATCTCTATGAATTCAGTTCCCCTTCTGTAAAAATGGCAGTAACCTAAATTACACCATGCCATTTTAAGAGTTTAACAAAACAAAAAACAGCACTATTAAAAAGTTACTTGTAATTTAGTAGATGCTCAATAAACATCCTTCCCTTTTTTCTATCTAATCTAGCTATAAAATTATCCTTGATAGTTGTCCCGACTTCATTTTATTAGCATCGATATCTTTATCTTGCCCACAAACATAATTAATTTTACCCTAGACTATAACCCACAGGTCAGCAAAATGTATCCGCTGGGCCAAATCTGACTGGCCACTTATAAATAAAGTTTCAGTGGAACACAGCCACATCCATTTGTTTGTATATTGTGGCTGCTTTCATGTAAAGGTGAGAGATTTAACCAAACAAAGACTATATGTACAAGGAGGTACCAGTGTGCAGGGCTGAGCAGTTTTCATAGTACCATTTTTGCCAGATAGGCAAGCATCAAGCAACTCACTCTGAGTTAGTGCACCCGGTGATATCTCCTGGGAAGGTTCTCTCAGGATACAGAGATGTTTTTCATAAAAGCAGTTTCCCTCAAACCTCGTTTTTTTGTTGTTGGTTTTTTTTGTGATGGCTGACTTAAAAGAAAGCATGTAGCTGTGAAAATTTGTTTCCTGCCCAGGAAAATGTTGTGATGTTGAACACAGCTTATAAGGACAGCACCATTCAAGTGTGAGTGGCTTTCTTAATTTTAAAAAAAAGGTGAAATATTGCTTGATGACAAACCTTGTTCTGAGCGTCCATCAACTTCCCAAATGGATAAATATGTTGACATGTAGTGCATTTGGAGTTCATTCCACTAGATCAGACTGTTAATCAAGCTTTCTATTTAGACTTTCTGAAAGATTGCATGACTGTGTGACGAAAAAGACCTGATTTGTGGCAGACGAGGACGGGTTTTGTCACCACGGCGTGCACCTCCTCATGCAACCATCTCAGTGCGCCAGTTTGGGGCAAAAAACCACATGCCTCTCTTGCCCCACACACCTTCCTCACCTGACCTCACTCCATGAGACTTTTTTTACTTCCACACAGGAAGAAGCACATGAAAGGACAGAGATATGATGATGTAAAAGAGGTGAAGGAAAAACGAGGGAAGTGCTGTCAGCCATCCAAACACATAAGTTTGAAAACTATTTCCAAGAATGGAATCACAGATTTGACAAATGTATTAAGTGTAGTTGAGAGCGCTTTGAAGGTGATAAGGTTGCTTTGTAAAATAAATTTAAATACATCACTTTGAAAAAAATTCCACTTTTTGGGAGAGGTGGGGGGACAGTGGTACACCTCATTTTACTTGTCTATTGTAACGATAACAAATTCCTACAAATTTGGTGACACAGAACAACAAAATTTCATTATCTTATATTTTACACGTTTGAAGTTCAATACAGGTCTCACTGGGATAAAATTAAGTTTTGGACAAAATCGTGTTCCTTTCCAGAGGCTCTAGGGAAAAAGCAGTCTCTTGCCTGTTCCAACTACTAGTGTGCTGCCACAGGAATTCATTGCCCCTCTCCATCGTCAAAGCTAGCAGCAGCGGGCAGTCTTTCTCACATCACATCCTCTGGATCTTCTCTTCTACCTCCTTGTTCTACTTTTAAAGGCACTCTGATGGCGTCACAGGTTAAGTTTATGATTGTTAATCTGAGGTCAGCAATTCCAACCCATCAGCCACTCTAAGAGAGGCAGATGAGGCTGTCTGCTCCTATAAAATTAGTCTCTAAGGTTGCAGTTATACTTCTATCCTAGGGTTATTATGAATCAGAATCAATTTGATGACAATAAATTTGTCTCTTTTTTTGGTTATTCTACTCTTAAAGACGCATGTGTACACTGAGACACCCAACTAATATAAAAAATCTCCTCATTGTAAGATCAATAATTCACCATGACTAAGCAAGATTCATTCCAGGGATAAAGAGATGGTTCAACATCTAAAAGACCATTAGCATTATTCTCCACATTGACATGAAAAACTATAAGAATCACATGATAATATCGATAGATGCCAAAAAGGGCACTGGACAACATCCAAAACCAATTCCTGTTTAAGACTCTCAAGAGCATAGGACTGGAAGGAAAAGACCTCACTAGAGGGAGGTGGGGGCAAATGTAGTGGTGGTAACAAACCCAGGAACAAGGGAACAACAAGTGAGCCAATTTGGTGATGAGGAGGATGTAGGAGGCCTGGAAGGGCATTACCATAGGTAATATAACCGAGAGGAATTACTGTAACCCAAATGAAGGCTGTGCATGATTGTGGGGCAAGAGGAAAGCAATGGAAATAGAGGAAAGAGCTAGAAGGTAAAGGCCATTTAGAGAGGTCTAAATATAGGCATGTACATATGTAAATATATTTATATATGAGGATGGGGAAATATATCTATGTGCATATATTTATAGGTTTAGTAATAAGGTAGCAGATGGACATTAGGCCTCCACTCAAGTACTCCCTCAACACAAGAATACTTGATTCTACTAAACTGGCATTCCATGATGCTTACCTTCCCGAAATAATTGCTGAAGACAAAGCGGGTGCATAGCAACTGTGGTGAAGAAAGCTGATGGTGACCAGGTATCAAAAGATATAGCATCTGGGGTCTTAAAGGCTTGAAGGTAAACAAGCAGCCATCTAGCTGAGAAGCAACAAAGCCCACATGGAAGATACACACCAGCCTGTGTGCGCACAAGGGGTCGAAGGGATCAGTTATCAGGCATCAAAGAATAAAAAAAATCTTATCATTGTATACTCACCTCCCTGATATAATCACTGAAGACAAATGGGTGCATAAGCAAATGTGGCAAAGAAAGCTGATGGTGCCTGACTATCAAAAGATACAGCATCTAAGGTCTTAAAGACTTGAATGCAAACAAGCGGCCATCTAGCTCAGAAGCAACAAAGCCCACATGGAAGAACCACATCAGCCTGTGTGATCATGAGGTGTTGAAGGGATCAAGTATCAGGCATCATCAGAACAAAAAATCATATCATTGTGAATGAGGGGGAGTGTGGCGTGGAGACTCAAAGCCCATCTGTAGGCAACTGGACAGGGAGGAGATGAGCCAGTCAGAGTGCAGTGTAGCAATGATGAAACAGACAACTTTCCTCTAGTTCCTAAATGCTTCTTCCCCACCCAATATCATTATCCCAATTCTACCTTAAAAATCTGGCTAGACCAGAGGATGTGCACTGGTACAGATAGGAACTGGAAACACAGGGAATCCAGGAAAGATGATCCCTTCAGGACCAGTGGTGAGAGTGGTAATACTGGGAGGGTGGAGGGAGGGTAGAAGGAGGGTGTGGTGGAAAGGGAAACCTATTACAAGTATCTACATATAACCTCCTCCCTGGGGGATGGACAATAGAAACGTGGGTGAAGGGAGACATCGGACAGTGCAAGATATGACAAAATAATAATTTATAAATTATCAAGGGTTCATGAGGGAGGATGGAGCAGAGAGGGAGGGGAAAATGAGGAGCTGATATCAGGGGCTTAAGGGGAGAGCAAATCTTTTGAGAATGATGAGGGCAATGAATGTACAAATGTGCTTTACACAATTGATATATGTACAGATTGTGATAAGAGTTGTATGAGCCCCTAAATAAATGATTTAATAAAAGAAAACAAAACAAAAAACTCCTCAATATAGTACAAGCTATATATGAAAAACCAACAGCCAACATGGTAGTCAACAGAGAAAAACAAACACGATCCCACTGAAAAGGGGGACCAGACAAGGATGATCCTTGCCAAGCTGTTATTTAACATCGTACTACAGCTCCTAGCTAACAACATAAGGCAAGGAAAGACATCCAAGCTACTTGTATGGGAAAAGAAGAGGTGAAAATATCATTATTCACAGATGATATGATTTTATATATGGAAAAACCCCAAGAGCTCCACAAGAGGAATGCTGGAAGTGATAGAGGACTATGGCAGAGTGGCAAGACATAAGCTCCAGGAACAGAAGTCTATTGGACTGTGTATACATCAGACGAGAGCACAGAAGAAGGGATCAAAAAGATGGTGCCCTTCAAAGTAGCCAAGAACAAATTGGAATATCTAAGGATATAACTAACAACAACAAAAGGTTTGTACGAGGAAAACTGCAGAACACTCAAGTAACCAAGAGCGCCCTCCATAAAGGGGAGAATAGCTCATGCTCATAGTTCAGAAGACTCAATATTGTAAAGACATCAGTTCTGCCCAAGGAACTATATAAGCTTAATGCTTATATACAAATACCATCATCTTTCTTCACAGAATTGAAAAGACTGATTACTAACTTCATATGAAGAGGGAAGAATCTGAGAATTAGCAGAGAACTCCTCAAGAAGAAGGACAAAGTCAGAGGGCTTGCTTTACCTGACTTTAGTACCTATTACACAGCCACAGTGACCAAACGGCATGGTACTGGTATAATGACAGATACTCAGACCTATGGAAAAGAACTGAAAACCCAGAAATAAAATCAGCATAAAGATGACTAAAATTTGATATGGGCCAAAAATATATCAAATGGGAAGTGGATGCCTCTTCAACAAGTGGTGCTGGAAAAAATGGATATCTATCTGAAGAAAAAATGAAACAAAACCCTTACCGTACTCCATGCACAAGAATAAACTCAAAATTGATCACATATCTTGATGTAAAACCCCAAACTATCAGGGCCATTAATGAGGGAATTGGGACAAACCTGAGAACTTTGGCACAGGGAATACATAAGTATTGGAAATAGGGAAGGACACAAACACAGAGGAAGCACAAATTGACAAGCGGGATATACTGAAAATAAAACACATGTGTACATCGAAAGAATTCACCAAGAGAATAATAAAAGAGACCACGGACTTGGAAATCATCTTTAGCAATGACACATCAGACAAAGGCCTTATTACTAAAATCTACAATATTCTGCTAGCCTACAATAAGAAAAAAAATGAATAGCCCATTGAGGAGAGGGGCAAAGGACCTGAATAGAGGATTCACAAGGGCAGAAATCTGAATGGCCAATAAATATATGAGAAAATGTTCCCAATCATTAGCCATAAGAGAAACACAAATTAAAACAACTATGAGATAACACCTAACACTCTCAAAGATAGCCTAATGCAAAAAAAAAAAAAAAACAGAAAGTAGCAAGTGTTGGAGGGGCTGTGGTATGATAGGAACTCTCATCTACTGCTGGTGGACCTGTAGGTGTGTGCAGCCATTATGAAAATTGATTTGGTAATAACTAAATCAGATGGAAACCAAGCTACCAGGTGACTCAGCAACCCCCCTACTGGGCATATACCCAGAAAAGGCAAGAAACAGGCCACGCCAGACATCTGTGCTCCAATGTTCATCACAGCGCAGGTCATAATCGCAAGGAGTTGGAAACAACCTAAATTTCCATCAACAGATAAATGGATTAAAACACTCTGGTACATACACACAATGGAGCACTAAAAAGCAGTGCATGAAGCACATCGCCACATGGAAAGTATTGGAGGAAATTATGCTAAGTGAAATAAGCCAACCTCAAAAGGACAAGTTCAACATGAGTCCACTGAGATAAGCTTAAAAAGCAAAAGGGGCATAGGGGAAAAGCTCTTAAATCCATAAATGCCCAGGGTAAGGTCCAGGCACGCTGGCAGAGGTCAGACCCAACCCAGAAACACACACAGCAGCCAACTAAAATAAGGAGGGGAAAGGGCAGTGGGGGGAAAGATAAGGGTAATGGGAGAAGAAGGACACTAACCCACCCAAGGTGTGTGTATTGTTTATATCTCCACAGGAAAGGGAGAGCGATCAGACCTCAACCTGGTATGCCAAGACTTGAAAGCAAGATACTGGCATGAAGCAATGAATCAATGGGGAGAGGCGGGACTGCTCAGATCACAAGGGGTGCAAACTAAGAGGGAAGGAGAGAGAGAGAGTGGACTGCATAATGGCTAAACATGCCCCAAGGATGATATTCCTGCTCATAGAAGCTAATGCACAGAGAGGACCATAGGGCCAGCCCCAGCATAAGACACAGCATCCCCTCACTGACCCATAGCACTACAGGGGACAACACTGGAGACACAGTGCTGGAATTGTGTCAGATCTGATCCTACAACAGGGGAAAACAAGAAGGGAGTGCAAAAGAGCAGCAAGGGGAGCAAAGCAACGAAGTCCCCAAGGAATCCCCAAAATAGACTTTGTGGGCAGGGCTTGGCACCTCATCAGACTCAATTGGAATTCATTCATAAAGGTCAATAGACAGATTCAGAACTATTTATAGGCTTTTTTCTTTTTTGTTGTTTTTGTTTTGTTTTGTTTTTGTTTTTTCATGTCTGTCTATATAAGATTGGCAGGATAAACAATCCCAAAGAGAAAACCATGAGACCTATGGTTCCAGGGGGCCATGGATGGGAGAGTAGGAGGCGGGAGAAAGAAAGGGGCAAGCCAACAAACCCAGGGACAAGGGAACAAGTGATTTTAAATTGATGGCAAGGAGGATGTAGCATGCCTGGTGGGGCTTGATCAAGGGCAATGTAGCCAAGAGGAATTACTGAAACCCAATTAAAGACTGAACATGATAGTGGGACAAGAGGAAAGTGAAATGAAATCAAGGAAAGAACTAGGAGGCAAAAGACATCTAGCTCAGAGGCAACAAAGCCCACGTGGAATAAGCACACCACCCTGTGTGATCATGAGGTGCCAATGGGATCAGGTGTCAGGCATCAGAAGACCCAGACTGAACAATCATATTGATGCAAATGAAGGGGGGAGGTGGGGAGTGAAGACCCAAAGCCCATCTGTAGACAATTGGATCTCCCCTCACAGAAGGGCCACAAGGAAGGGATGAGCCAGCCAGGGTACAGTATAACACTGATGAAACATACAACATTCCTCTAGCTCCCCCCACACACACTATCATGACCTCAATTCTACCTTACAAATATGGTTAGACCAGAGCATGTACAGGGGTACAGAAAACAGCCCTCAACACATGGTATCCAGGACAGATAAGCCCTCAGGAACAATAATGGAAGTAGCAATACATGAGGGTAGGGGGAAGGTGGGGGGAGAAAGTGAGGCCTATTGCAATGATCAATGTATAATCTCACCAAAACAAAAATATGGGTGAAGGGAGACAGCGGTCACTGTGAGATATGAAATTAATAATAATTTATAAATTATCAAGGGCTCATGAGGGAGGGAGGGTGGAGGAGGAAGGGGGGAAATGAGCTGATACCAGGCTCAAGTAGAAAGAAAATGTTTTGAAAACGATGATGGCAGCATATGTACAAAGTTTCTGTACACAATGGATTTATGGATTGTTATAAGAGCCTCCAATAAAACAATTTTTTTAAAGAAAAAGTCTGTCAGTCCCTAAACCCTGCCTTAAATTTATGCTTTTTAATAAATAAACCAGATTGGATTTCTGGGATATTTGCTTAATGTAACATAACTTGTTATTATAGAACTAAGGTTAATTTCATAAGCATGCATTAATCATGCATTAATCAGGTGCCAGGAATACAAGCATGAACAAGACAATGTTCCTGAACCCAGTGACAGGTAATATGTAACCTCTCATAAAAGGTAGTGGTGCATAAAAGTTAAGAGTGAGGACATAAGAGCTGGAAAACTTGTACTTAAGTTTTGTACTCACCACTGGGGTGACCTTTTATAAAGTTTCATCTCTGTGCCTCCATTTCTTATGTTGTTCAAATGGCACTTATTTCATATGGTTTCTTTGAAAGTTAAATGCTAATGTGCTAAGTATAAATCCTTACAGAGTAAGATATAAATAAATATTACTTGTAAGCATGGTAAAATAAAGATTCCAAAATGTTTATTATAATCGTAGCTCCCAGAAACATGTATCCTAATTCTCAACCTCTATGCCTGTGCTGATGATTCCATTTGGAAATGAGTTGTTTTATTATAAAGCAGTATTAGCATAGGTGTGTTTAAAAATCAATCTCGGGGCTGGGGCCAGGGTGGGGGCCACATCGTGACTGTGTTTTTCACAACTTATGTTTTTATATGGCTGCATTTAATGTGAATAAATCCTCAGCTGGGACTTGGCTCAGCTTCCAAGGGGGTGGGGCTCCTGTGCAGGTGCTGAAGGGGGCTGGCCCACGCAGGTCTCTGGCCCCCTCTCCCCTGTCCCAGTGGTGTCTGCCCATCACCCACCCACCCCTTCTCCCCCCACCCCCCGAGGGCCCTGCTGCCCCCACCAGCCTGGGATCAGCCTCCAGTTGTACTGCAGGGGCCCCGAGCGTTCCAGAAGGAATCTCCTTCTTCCCTTCTGGGGCTGGCCAGGCTGCAGCTAGGAAATAGGAAAAAATAAAAATAAATAAAAATCAATCTCTTTTGATCTATAAAAAAACTAAAACTCACTGCCATCCAGTGGATTCCAACTCATATCAACCCTGTAGACACCGCTCCATGGGGGTCCTGAGGCTGTAAAGCTACAGAAACAGATGGCCTCTTCTTTGTCCTTTGAAACAGTTAGTGGGTTTGAGATGCCAAACTTTTGGTTAGCAGCCCAACACATAACTGGCTCGATCACTAATACTCCTTCAGAGATATTAAAAGAGATTAAACTAGCGAGCCAGAGAAAGAGACATGGGGTAAAATAGAGACCAAGCCAAATGGAAATTGGCAACCAGGAAGCAGAAAGCGGAGAGGCAGGGACCCTCCTCTTCCCATCGAGTCTGAATTCAGACGCCTAGCTTCCTAGATTGTGAGAAAATAAATTTCTGTTTGTTAAAGTCATCCACTTGCATTTCCATTAGAGCAGCACGATATAACTAGGACAAAATGGGAATTAGCGAAATCGCTTTTCCCTTACTTTAAAGATATATTGAAGAGGTGCTTCAACATGCTTAACTCCCGATTGGAGATGCCAACCAACGTTGCCAATGGCAACAGCTGATTCTGCTCCATGCAGTCTATAAAATCCAGCCAATAGCTGATTTAACCACCTTATCCCTGGATGCTTATCATGAAACGATCATTTGTATCACTTGCTTGGATTGGTCAATGGGTAAAGAATTGAGGCATTGTAAGTGGTAACCATTCAGTGAGGCCGACTTCTAAAGAGAAGCCACTGGAGAAGCTAGGTCAGGATTACAGTCTCGTATATAGAGCTACCTTTAAATCCGAACAAAAACAGCACTGTCTCTGAGCCCCAGGTTTTGGAGGACCCCCATGTAAATATGAAAACACAAATTATTTTTTTTATTTTTGATTCCAAAAGAAAAAATATGTGCTATTGCTAACCCATTGAGTAAGGAACTGGTGATGTAGTGGTCATGGTGGGGCTGCTAACCTCAGATCAGCAGTGAATACCACCAGCCTCCTCATGGATAAATGAGATTTTCTGTGCCCATAAAGATTTACGGTCTCAAAAACCCACCGGGACAGTACTACCCCATCCTAGAAGGTCACCATGAGTAGGAATCAACTTAATGGCAGTGAGATTGGTTCTAGGTTTTTCTTAATCCATTGTGCAAACAGGAATCACAGAGAATCGTGTAAGCCAACTCCCTTCACTGCACCGCCCATGGATGCTGGAAGAAGCATGACTGAGAGCGCATGCTTCAAGAAAAAGCACCACCTCTTCCCTGGGAAACTAAACAGTGGGTCTTGTTTTATATAAATTTGATCACTTCAAATTCACCTGAAATGGGAACCTAGGATGGCCAGAGAGCCATGAAACACCCATCCCCCACATCTGTGCTCATGCCTACTTCCTCTCCGGGTGAACTAACTAGAATTGCCTTTCATTCCTCGAGTGGAGAACTTACACACTTATGAGTGTCTCTGGATTTGTATCTCTAGTCGACTTGGACTGACAAAGCCAGGTACCATATAATTCCTTCACCGCACTTTGCTATAGCACCCATATCTTCTGTGTTCCCTTCCTGAGGGTGAGCATCAAGCAGGGCCATGACGTAAGAACTAATTGTTCTTAAATTGGAGCTAGGATTTAGTGCAAACCCAGAGCCCATTCCTATGTTTATTTATCTGCCTTCAGCTCCCTTTCAAAACCTGTTAATTTATGGTAGAGAGTTTTATTGATCATCCCCCTGGAGCGCAACAATATTGTGTTAATCCTGTGTTTGAGTAGCCCTTGTGGTAGTTACATAATCTGTAATCAATTTGAGAATTGAAGGTGAAGGGGTGGAGTTTAGCCTGTCATCAGGTCGCAGCTGGAGGACCTCATTTGGAGGCGCTAAGGAGATAAATAGCTCGCTGGCAGAGACACTCACTCCCTGTGAAACGTTCCTGTTGACAAGACACATGGAGCTATGCTAGAGCCCTGGAGCTGGAAGAGTCACATGGAGACCCACACCAGCACTGAAATGCTTCCACTGCCACTGGATTCACAAGACTTTCCACCCACTAGCCTGTGACCTTCCTTCATTTGGTGTCACTGCATGTGTTTCATGAGTCTGAAGAGGACTTTATAAATTGGTATCAATACATGGGATAATATTGGACTTATGGGCTTGATCTGGACTGGGCTGGAATGTTTTCTCAATATTTAATTGCTCTTGTATATAAAGCTCTTTCTTATAAACATATGTGTGTCTATGAATTTGTTTGTTTATCTAGTCAGCCCAGACTAACCCACCCTTGGTACTAAATTTTATTTTTTAATAATTTTATTAGGGGCTCATACAACTCTTATCACAATCCATACATACATCAACTGTGTAAAGCACATTTGTACATTCATTGCCCTCATCCTTCTCAAAACATTTGCTCTCCACTTAAGCCCCTCACATCAGCTCCTCATTTTCCCCTCCCTGCCCACTACCCTCTCCCTCATGAACCCTTGATAACTTATAAATTATTGTTTTGTCAGATCTTGCACTGTCCAACGTCTCCCTTTACCCACTTTTCTGTTGTCCATCCCCTAGGGAGAAGATTATCTATAGATCCTTGTAATCGGTTCCCTTTTCACCCCACCTTCCCTCTACCCTCCCAGTATTGCCACTCACATTACTGGTCCTGAAGGGATTATCAGTCCTGGATTCCCTGTGTTTCCAGTTCCTATCCATACCTGTGTATATCCTCTGGTCTAGCCAGATTTGTAAGGTAGAATTGGAATCATAATGTGGGGGAGGGGGCCCAGGGCGGAAGCATTTAGGAACTAGAGAAAAGTTGTATGTTTCATCATTGCTACATCGCACCCTGACTGGCTCGTCTCCTCCCAGAGACCCTTCTGTAAAGGGATGTCCAGTGGCCTACAAGTGGGCTTTGGGTCTCCACTTCGCACGCCCCCATCTCATTCACAATGATATGATTTTTTGTTCTGATGATGCCTAATACCTGATCCCTTCAACACCTCGTGATTGCACTGACTGGTGTGCACCTTCCATATGGGCTTTGTCGCTTCTGAGATAGATGGCCACTTGTTTACCTTCAAGCCTTTAAGACCCTAGATGCTATATTTTTTATAGCCAGGCACCATCAGCTTTCTTCACCATATTTGCTTATGCACCCATTTGTCTTCAGCGATAGTATCAGGAAGGTGAGCACACAATGATATGATTTTTTTGTTCTTTGATGCCTGATAACTGATCCCTTCAGTACTTCGTGATCATGCAAGTTGGTGTGCTTCTTCCATGTGGGTTTGTTGCTTCTTCGCTAGACGGTTGCTTGTTTACCTTCAAGTCTTGAAGACCCCAGATGATATGTCATTTGATAGCCAGGCACCATCAGCTTTCTTCACCATATTTACTTATTCACCCACTTTGTCTTCAGTGATGTTTCATGAAGGTGAGCATCATAGAATGCTAGTTTAATAGAGCACCGTATTCTTGCATTGAGGGAGTACTTGAGTGGAGGCCCAATGTCCATCTGCTATAGTAATACTAAACCTATAAATAACAAGTGATCCAAATCGGTGATGAGGAGGGGTAGGAGGCCTGGTAGGGTGTGATCAAGGGTAATGTAAGCAAGATATGCTCCCCCAGATGTGTTTTCTCCTCTCCTGATGTGACTTTTCCACCCAAATCTTTCATCCCTCTGACAGGGCTCTTTACCTGTCTAAGGGGACCTCCTCATAGCTCTGCATGACATCTGCTCCATAGACAACATCCTCTTTCTCTCCTTTGACCTTTGGATCCCAACTGACGTGAGTCTCCCACTGCATACCTAGTGAGGATGGGAGATGGTTCACTGCCCCCAGTCAGGCTCTCTACCAAACCATCTGCCCCCCCCACCCCACCCCACTGGGCAGCAGACTAGATTAATCACATGAGTTAAGTGAGGAAAGGAAGGCAGATTCAGTGGAAAATTAAAACTGGAAAGATGGTGCCGAAGAGGAGGTTGAAGAGATTTAAATAGTCAGAACAGTTGATTGCCATTGCTAATGCTGAATCACAGGCAGTCACAAGCCAAGGACAACAGAAAGCCTCTAGATGTTAAAAACATCCCTTAGCCAACAGCCAACAAGAAAATGAGGGCCATCCTCCTACAAGTGTATGGAACTGAATTCAGCCAATAACCTGAAGGAGATTGAATTCAGATATATCCCAGGATCCTCAAAAGTGACTGGAGAATCAATTAAATATCATTTTGCCAGATTTATGACCCACTAAAACTTTAAGATAATAAATGTGTGTTGTTTTATGCTGACAAATTTGTGGTAAACTATTATAGGACCATTAGAAAAAATGGACACTTGGTAATCATTTATCCAGCTAACTCCTTATCTAGATAGTATCCTGTGATGCTTTATACCTAGATTTATCACTATTCAATTCTTATTTAAAAGATCCAGAAGTTGACCTTTCAAGACATTAAAATTTTAATCTATTTGTATAACTATAGGTCTAGCACTTGCTGATTAAGGTCAAGGATTTCAACCTTCAGTATGGATTGCAACTCAATATAAAGAAAGCCAAAATCCTCACAACTAGCCCAATAGATAACATGATGCTAAATGAAGAAAATATTGAAGTTGTTAAGAATTTCTTCCTCCTTGAATCCACAATCAATGCTTTTGTAAGCAAGTAGGAGATCAACGGATATGTTGCATTGGGTAAATCTGCTGCATAAGACCTCTTTAAACTGTTGAAAAATAAGGCTATTCCTTTTAGGGCTAAGCTGCCTGTCACAGGCCATGGTGTTTTCAATCGCCTCCTAAGATATTTAAACACTGAATAATGGAGACTGAAGAAGAGTCGATACATTTTAATTATGGTGCTGGTAAAGAATGTTGAAAGTATCATGAACTGCCAGAAGAACAAACAAATGTCTCACAAGAAGTACAACCATAATGCTCCTTAGAGGCAAAGATGGCAAGACTTTGTCTCGCGTACTTTGGAGATTTTTCAGGAGAGATCAGTCCTTGGGGAAGGACATCATGCTTGGTGAAGTAGAACAGCACTGAAAAAGAAGAAGGCCCTCAACAAGATATATGTACACAGTGGCTGCAACAATAGACTCAAACATAACAAAAATTTTGAAGATGGTGCACGACCGGGTAGTGTTTCAGAATGTTGTACACAGGATTGTTATCAATAGGAACCCACTTGATGGCACCTGGTAAGACATGTAAGGGGATTGGTGGTGCGGTGAGAGAATTCTCACTTTCCAGGCAAGTGACTGGATTTGGTTCCCAGTCAATGCACCTCTTGTGCAGAACCCAATGGTCTACAGTGGAGCCTTGCATGTTGTTATCAAGCTGAACACTTCTAGAATAACATGGACCAGAAAGAAAGGCTTGATGGTTTACTTCCAAAATTAGCCAATGAAAACCCAGCGTATCACAGTGTTCTGGATCTGCAACTGATCGTGGGAAGGCACACAACAGGGAAGCACCTTACACTGTATGCAAGAGATTGCCATAAATCAGGGGCTACTGGACAGCTACCAACAGGGTCTAGACATAAATATGATATCCAGACTCACTGCATTCAAGCCAGTGCTGACTCATAGAGACCCCTGTGTGTTTCCAAGAATGTAATTGTATACAGGAGTATAAAGCCCAGTCTTCTCCTTCAGAGCTTCTGGTGGTTTTGTATTGCCAACCATGCTGATCACAGCCTGTATTAGACAGGATTCTCTAGAGAAAAAAACCAGGACACTTATATTTGTGTGTGTATAGATATATATAGTGTGAAGAAATATAATAGCTAATTAGTCCACACAGCAGTACAGAGGGCTCAGTTCAACTCAATTCCATGGAACAGTTAATATACTGGAAGTCCTTCAACTCACAAGGGCTGTTCGGTCCAAGGTCAAGGAAGCAGAGAGCTGAGTCTTCCCTGTGGCAATGCAGGCAGTCCAGCCACAGGCAGCAAATAGCAGGGCAGATCACCAATAGTCAGCAAGATGACAGGATCCAACAGGCCCAGCTCAAGTGATGTAGACACCAGCATCATGGTGAAGCAGGTATCGAAGGAACCGCAAGCTCTAGTGACACAATCCATAGGTTGGCCATCCCACAGGTAGTGTAGCTCACAAGCTTGAGGCAGAGAACTAGCTAAAGCAGCTGCACACTGGTCTGATCACCCTAGAGCAAATGCAGGGGGGCGGGGTGGCTTGTCAAGCCATTTATCTCTTTTCCTTCCTATTACACTGCGACTTTATTGGTCCCAAATGTTCCTATTGGCCAGTTGGCACAATAGCCTACCTATCACACAAGCCAATGGGTAACTACCACAACTCAAACACTGATATAGAATATTAATTTTTAATTACATTCTGATAGATATTAAGTGTTAATTTTCAAAGTGTTGTTTTTGTATAAATATTAATAAGTGAACACACTTTCAAAGGTTATATGAGAATTCCACCTTTACTTCAACTATTTTGATTTCTCCTCCCAAACATTCCTTAACCTTCTGGAGTAGCTCTTGTGAATATTATGCTGACTGATCAGAACCTCTAGGGCTACATGTTAGAAAGCAAAGAGTAGAAAGAAGGTGACTGGTTCCTATCGGAGAACATTATATTGTTAGGCAAACTATACCTCACTCATGCTACCTAAGAGCAAACATTTTACAAGATAATTAATTTGTCTTTTCTTACTAAAAGCTTCTGCTATTCAAATTTTCTTTTCATTATATTCATCAGCTATAAATTGAGGCAAATTCACAAAGTGTCAAGGCATTCTATTAGACTTGCCTTTTGTTTTGAGGCTTTATAGAGCAATAGAAAGGGGAAAATTGTACGTTATAAAAAGTTTAATTTATGTGTGTTGTGAAACACTTTTTTAAGTAAAAAAAGAAAGGGAAGATCATTTCCCTGGGCCTTCAATGATGTTAACTGTAAGAAGTAATATTTGGGGTAGTGGTTCACAATGTGCTGGTGCCAATCACTGTATTGCAAGGAAGTGTCCAACTGTTATTTAAGAAGTTTTCTTTTTTGTGTAATCATATTGTTCCTTTTGGACATAATAAAGCACAAGACCCTGTATAAGGACTTCTCTTGGTCTCATTTAATAATGATACTCATCCTAAAAACGTCATTCTGACACCAAAGATGCTATTTCCTTTGACTAGCTTCCTGTAAAGTACAGTTTTGTCAAGTTTATATACGAGCACTTCTGCAATGACACACAATGCAGAAACACACAAAATTCCATGCATAGTCTGTAACCTGCAAAAATCTTTCTTAAAGTCAAACCATGCTAATTGGTGTTTTTCCTAATGTAATCAAAGTCTGCATTATTTTGTAGGGTCAAGATGTAGATGCTCTATTGATCAATGAAGGCCTTGAGTGCCAGCGCTATGTCATCAGATTCATTCTAAATACAAATAGAAACAGAAAGCACTGTGTGGCTAACAAAAAAGCCCAAAGTTCACAGCAGAAGCATAAAACTTTAATAAAAGATCCATTAGAAAAATATGCCTTCAGAATGATGATAAATGCATCACTCATCATTTTTATTGCTAGATTCAAATGATTACCAGATGGCTTTAGCAATTAATTTGCATTCAGCACTCAAGTATTGAGCAGTTAACATGCATTCAGTGCATTTTTCTCTGGTACTTTCTCAATAAAACAAATGTGGATTTAAATAATCTATGACCTGTTTTTCTTTCCAAAGATCATACACCCAAAGACCTACTCTCCACGACACTCTTGTTCTTAGCCATGCCTTTCTTCACCTCCTTCTATTCCTTATTTGAAATGAATATTTGAAACAGAGGTTTACGTCAAATACCATATCTACTCGTGTATAAGGTGAGTTTTTGAGCACATTTTTAATGCAGTTTTTGTGGTAAAATTAGGTACCTCGGCTGATATTCGGGTCAGTTTAGAGACTGACCTGTCGTTCATCAAAGATGGATGAAATGTGAGTAAATATAGTGTAGGGTTGCATACATAATGAGCTCCAATGGCACAGTGGGCTGTGCATTGGACAGCTAACTGAAAGGCGAGTGGTTCAAATCCACCAGCCACTCAGAGAAATATGAGGGAGAAAGGTAAGAAGATTTACAGCCTCAGAAATCTGTTTTAGTCTGTCCTATGGGATTGCTGAGTTGGAATCAAGAAGATGGCAGTGGGCTTAATGAATTTAAGAGTTATGTATGTAGTTCCATTCATCTTCCCATATTGGTTCGGCTTGTGTCTCTCCATTCATAGGTCATTGCTATTATTGTTACTGCAGGGTTGGACATAATAGATTCACCATTGTTGCCTTTAACGCCTGTGCTCCTTCCAGTATTTTCATTTGCCTTGAACTTTTTGTGTGGATCTTTCTTTTGTTGTAGATTGTCTTTCCCTTTACCCAAGTTAATATGTCTTTAACCTTCTGGTTAATGCTTTCCTTTCCCTCCCCTCCTACTCCTTGTAACCATCAAATAAACTTTCTTTCTGTATGTAAACTTTGTCCTGACATTTCATAATAGTGTCCTCATACAATATTATCCAATGGCATTTTGTTCTAGGAAAATCTTCACAAGACCTGTCTAAAGGGGCAAAGATGTCACTTTGCAGATAAAGGTATGCCTGACCCAAGTCATGGTATGTTCAGTCACCTCATATGTGTGTAAATAAGGATAATCTAAGAAGAATTTATATTGTTGTATTATCGTGTTGCTAAAATATATTTTTTAAACATTGAAAGTGCAATGGTGTGGAAATGTCATAGAGGCCACATCTAGGCTCCCATGGCTTCCATGGAGAGAAGGATAATCCAAACCCATACCGGCCCAAGATCTACTGCCAAAAGGCAGACATCAGACACATGCTGTCTCCATTCTTCTTCACCTTATTCAGACACCAACCATTCCTTCCATGGAACTCTACTTCTCTGGCTGTGTTCTATAATCCATTGCCATGGCCACAACAGCAGTCACACTTGTGTTTCATACATGCTATTTATATGTTGCCACTCAAGCATTTGGTGGGAATTACTAGGACATTTGTAGAACCATTCCAAATAATTTTACTTCACCACACCTAGACTATCAAATGAACAAACAAATCTGTCTTGGAGGAAGTACCTCCAGAATGCTCTTAGGAAGCAAAGGGGATGAGATGTTGGACAGACCAGTGCCTGGAGAAGGACACTATGCTTGGTGAAGTGAAAGGGCTTTAACAAGGGAAACCCTCAGTGAGCTAGGTTGACACAGAGGCTTCCACAAGGGCTCAAGCATCATAACAGTGGTGCAGGACCGAGCAGTGTTTGATCCCCTGAGTTAGCACAAACTCGACAGCATTGGACATGATGCCCTCCAGGTTCATCCATGTTACTAGTATTTCTAGGTTCTTCATTGTTCTTTAATGTATGTAGTATTCTATTGTGTGTATGTATAGTTTGCACATCCATTCATCCATTGATGGGTGTTTGGGTTTCCATCTTTGTGTTATTTCCATTAGTGCTGTGATTGGCATGGGTACACACATATCTACTCATGCCAGGGCTCTTAATTCTGTAGGAGATATACCTAGCAGGAGAATTGCTGGATCAGATGATATTTTTATTTCCAATGTTTTAAGGAAGCACCATATCATTTGTCACAGTAGTTGCACCATTTTACAGTCTCGCCAGCAGTTTATGAGGGTTCTAATCTATGAGTTGGAAGGAACTCAACAACGCTTAATGACAATAACAATCTCTCAAAAATGTCTATTGATCATGAGTATTTCTCATATGATTACTGGCTTCCTGAATATCTTCTTTGGTGAAATGTCTGATGATTCAAGAAAGGTCTTGTCACTGACCATTTTTAGTTGGATTGTTTGTCTTATTATTATTGAAGTGTTGAATTATTCTACAAATTTTAAGAAATTAGTCCACTGTCCATTGCGTCATTGTTAATAAATAATCCCAGTCTGCTGGTTCCTTTTTGTCCTTTTGGTGATTTCTTGGGATGTGCATAAGTGTTCAGCTTTAGGAAGTCTCACTCTTCTAGTTTGTCTTCAACTGATTGTGTACTTGTAGTTGTGTTTGATAGTATATTTATGCCATGTACATAATAAACCTCTTGCACAATAATCTTCATTACATTCAGCTTCCCAGGAAACTCAAACTATAACATCTTTCATACAAGAGAAGGGAAGTTTCTCTTTCAGATAATACGGACAGCAAAAGAAAAACTATGAAAAGATATTATAATTCAAAGATAAGTAAATATATGTACTGCCATCCAGTCAATTCTGACTGAAAGCAACCAAGAGGGCTGCTAGGACGATTACCATAAAGGACTCTAGGAAGATTACCATAAAGGATTCTAGGGTGATCACCATAAAGGACTCTAGGGTGATCACCATAAAGGACTCTAGGAAGATTTCCATAAAGGACTCTGGGAAGATTACCATGAAGGACTCTGGGAAGATTACCATAAATGACTCTAGGGTGATCACCATAAAGGACTCTGGGAAGATTACCATAAAGGACTCTAGGGTGATCACCATAAAGGACTCTAGGAAGATTTCCATAAAGGACTCTGGGAAGATTACCATGAAGGACTCTGGGAAGATTACCATAAATGACTCTAGGGTGATCACCATAAAGGACTCTGGGAAGATTACCATAAAGGACTCTAGGAATATTACCATAAAGGACTCTAGGAAGATTACCATAAAGGACTCTGGGAAGATTACCATAAATGACTCTAGGGTGATCACCATAAAGGACTCTAGGAAGATCACCATAAAGGACTCTGGGAAGATTACCATAAAGGACTCTAGGGTGATCAACCTTAAAGGACTCTGGGAAGATTACCATAAAGGACTGTAGGGTGATCACCATAAAGGACTCTGGGAAGATTACCATAAAGGACTCTAGGAAGATTACCATAAAGGACTCTGGGAATATTACCATAAAGGACTCTAGGGTGATCACCATAAAGGACTCTAGGAAGATTACCATAAAGGACTCTAGGGTGATCACCATAAAGGACTCTGGGAAGATCACCATAAAGGACTCTAGGAAGATTACCATAAAGGACTCTAGGAAGATTACCATAAAGGACTCTAGGGTGATCACCATAAAGGACTCTGGGAAGATCACCATAAAGGACTCTAGGAAGATTACCATAAAGGACTCTAGGAAGATTACCATAAAGGACTCTAGGGTGATCACCATAAAGGACTCTAGGGTGATCACCATAAAGGACTCTGGGAAGATTACCATAAAGGACTCTGGGAAGATTACCATAAAGGACTCTGGGAAGATTACCATAAAGGACCCCAGGATGAATACTATAAAGGAAGCTCTTCAGCCAGATTTCTCTCGAGCTTTTCATATGCACCATGCCTAGGATTTGCTTTTGATATCAAAATCATCACCAGAACTGTGGAAAAAAATTAAAAACTGAAAGACCAGGTCAAAGTGAGCAAACACTTAGCAACTTAATAAGAAAACAAAACCTAAGCTCGGAGATAGAACCAGAAATAAAGCCCCCATTACTATTCCTAGAGCAATTATGGAGGGACTACAGCCGTAGAAGAAGATCAAAAATTATTACAAACCAAAAAGGATCATTCAGAAAATAAAACAGCTGGAAATTTCCAAAGGTGCTGAGAGAAATGGAAAATAGCTAGAGCTATGCAAGCAGGGCTGCATTCAGACACATGAGGACCCTGATCATCTGTGGGTCCCTCCATACCTGGGACGATAAGATAGGTGCGGTCTGCACAGGTGCAAGTATATATACACATATATATGTAATTTGTTTCTGTGTATAAAGCTTATCCATGATATCCATGTTGCAATGTGACTATATTAATGGGTATAATTAATATTAGTATAATATTAAAAGGCCTTGTGCCAAAAAGAGGCAGGCAGTCTACCATTTGAGGAGGTAGAACAGGTGTAAGAACCAATGGTACTGAAAGAAATTCAAGCTGCTCTGAAAGCATTAACTAAAAACAAGACTCCAGGAATGAATGCAATGCCCACTGAAATGTTTCAATAAACTCATGAAGCATCGGAAGCACTCGACTATGCGAGGAAATTTGGAAAGTAGCTAATTGGCCAACTGACTGGAAGAGATTCATATTTATACCCATTCCAAAGAAACGTGATCCAACAGCATGCTCAAATTATAGAACAATATCATTGATATCACATGTGTTATATGTGGTAGATGAGAGAGAACTAAATATGAGGTTATACTCAATTTAAAAGGAAAATATAATCTGATACACAAACTTGAAAAATAGCATCAATTTCATTTAGTGCCCTACCAGTTATTATCCAGTGTGGGATTTGCTGTTCCTTGCAGCCTGTCTGCTTGTCAGCTTTGGACAACTGAGGCTCCTGCATTGTTCATGCCCTAAGCACACGCTTGCCTTGTTTATTGGGTAATCCATCCCTTGTCAAACGACTAAGTTGAGAAACCATCCCCAAATGCTTGATAAAAAGAATAAGAGAGGGAAAGGGGGAAATGCTGAAAATTAAAAAGATTATTCAGTTTGTTTAACATATAAATGTTAGACGCTTAAAAAAGAGAACAAAAATATAAATCATTTGAAAAGTTTTTCCAGAAAAAAAAAGAGCAAATTCTCTTATTTCTTATGAGCTCGCTGACTGTCCTGTATGGTCACTAAAACTATATGGATACCAAAGTATATTAACCAAAAAAATCAGAGATATGAAAATAAAGAGAAGATCCTACGGGGCCTATACAGGTTTTATACAAAAGAAAATCCTAATGGCATTGATCTCTGAAAGAAAATGAGAAGATAACAGATATGCCTTCAAAATCTAGAATGAAGTTTGTTTTCAATGTAGAATCCTGCACTCAACCAAGCTATCAATTAAGTGTGTAGTAGAATAAAGATATTATCTGATGTAAAAAAATCCAAATACTCACTTCTATTGCACCCTCTGTATGATACTCATGGAGGGCATATGGGTTTGAACTACAAAATAACAAGATATGGAATCAATGGAACAAAGAATGGTCTATCAGAGAGGGGAAAATAAAATATACATCCTGTTTATGACAGGGTATGACAATTCACAGGCATAGAAAACATTACAGTACATTCTGAGCTAAATTTTATCAGTAAGATGAAGTTAATAAAAACACTTGATGTGTTGGGATTATATTTACTCATCTTGAGGTAAGATGAGAGATAAATCAGTTATAAATACCCATAAAACAAAGCAAATAAAAAAATAAGACCGTTATTAACTACACAGAAAACAATCAGTCGAGGGGAAAAGGGAAAGTTTTCCCTATTGTTGTTCTGCTCTTGGTAGAATTTACATAGTGATAATAATGTAAACTCTGAATATTTACCAAACTAAAATTATAATATATTTGGGAGATAAGGGGGTGATAAAGATATATGCATATGACAGGGGTAGAAGGAAGGAAGGAAGAAAGGAAGTGAGATAGAGCTGAGATGTCACCTTCCACATGGGAAGTTGATAAATCCTCAAAACTAAACACAATTAAACAGCAACAAAGGCATGTGATTTAGAATAGTAAAGGTAAATATCTAAAACTTAACCAAAATTTTTTTAAGTGGCCTCATTTCTAAAGTGGGAAAAATGCAGTAGGGTTCTGGGCTGGGGAATCCTCTTTATAGATAAAAACCTTTTGAGTAAATTGAATTTTAAATCATGAACCTATATAACTTGAAAAACAGAGTTGATGTGAAAATCCTTTAATCACTCTCCACTTCTCATAAAGTATAAATACATTAAAATTATCTATAAATTGATTCCTAATCAGGAGTTTCTGACTTATCCCATCTTCACATTCTATATTCCAGCTGAATAAACAGCATACAGTTTCTTTCAGATGAATGAATTTTTCAGAACAATAGTAGCAGCTAAAAAAATGCATGTGGTGATTCATTTAGACATGTACTTATATATGTGTATAGGAAAGCATGTACATATAGAGATATATTAACATATACAAATTTTTGTGTTCTACAGATAGATAGATATAAACATAGCTATAGATATAGATGGAGCCCTGGTGGCATGGTGGTTAAGCATTTGGCTGGAATTTGCATGGTCCACAGTTCAAAAATACCAGCCACTCTATGGGGGAAAGACAGGGCTTTCTACTCCCTTAAACAATTACACTCTCAGAAACAGACAGGGGGGGCGTCACTAGGAGTCAGCATCAGCTGGATGGCAGTGCATTTTATATATATTTGAAGGCACATAGAGAGCAGGTAAGGAGACTTTCTAGACATGCTCAAATAACTAATGGGCGTTAAAGGTTTAGGAACATAGTTTCATGAGACAATCAACTAGAAAATATGTGTTAGTCTGGGTAGACTAGAGAAACAATTCCATAGAAACCCATATGTGTATAAGAATTTTGTATAAAAGGTAACTGTACATTAAGAAAGCATCCCAAACCAGTCCATCCAAGCCCATAAGTCTGATATTAGTCCATATGGCTGATACCAATCTATAAAGTCTTCTTCAGACTCAAGAAACACATGCAATGATGCCAAATGCAAGATGATCACAGGCCAGTGGGTAGAAAGTCTTTGGATCCAGTGGTGTTGCAATCATCTCAATGCTGGCAGGGGTCTCTAAATGGCTTCTCTGATTTCAGAGGTCTGGTTGCATCAGTGTAGGTCCATGTGGCTTCTCCAGCTCAGAACACTAGCAAAGTTCCATGTGTCTTGTCAGCAGTAACGTCTCCCAAGGAGTGAGCAGAGAGAGAGGTGTCTCCCACCTCCAAGGAGGAAATAACAGATTTCCCAGAACTCTCAGGAGAAGGCCATGCCCACATAGAGGCCTCACAGGCTATGAATCTGATTGACAGACTGGACTCCACCCCTTCACGCTTAATCCTCTCAAATCCCAAACAGATGCCAGATTATGTAACTACCACACAAAACATAGTTTTTAAATGTTCCTCAACCTAGTTTTGTGAGCAATATCTGGTGTCTTAATAGCTTGTATGTGGATATCTAAGGTAAAATGATTCGTCTCGGCTTGTCTGAGTTTAAGAGAATTTTAAAAAGCAAAATACTCGCAGACAAAAACTAGTCTTCCAGACTAACAGCCCATATGAACCATAGCCTCATTTAATGGGAGACCAGAATAACTCCATGGCGTCCAGATTCTGCTACCAACCATTCTGACCAAAATAAACAACTCGCCTGTGAAGACTGTGCTCTCTCAAATCACCTCTACGTGAGAAAAACGTTAGCCCCAAGCATAACTGAGAAGGCAAGATGGGTCAGGGAAGCAAGACCAATTGAAAACAAAACTGACAGAATAGAAAATTGTTAAAATTCTAACCAATGCCATGGAACAATTTTTATAAAACTTAACCTCAGAACCTAATTTCTGAAAAAAATATTACCTAAAACACTTTTTTTTAATAAAAGAACATTTATTAGGGGCTCTTACAGCTCTTATACTATATATAAGCCGACCTGAATATCAGCCAAGGCACTTAATTTTACACAAAAACTGCATTAAAAATGTGCTGGAAAACTCACTTATACATGAGTATACACAGTAGCAATCCATACATACATCAATTTATCAAGCATATTTGTGCATATGTTGCCATCATTATTTTCCAAACATTTACATTTGAGACCTTGGTTTTAGCTCCTCTTCTTACCCTCCATCTCCCCACTCACAACCCCTTGATAAATTATAAACTATTATTAATTTCATATCTTACACCATTTACTATCTCCCTTACCCCACAGTTTCTTCCCCCTATCTCTCCCCACTTTCCCCCTACCCTCCTGGTATCGCTACTCCCATTTCTGTTCCTAAGAAGTTTATCTGGAATGGATTCCATGTGTCCTGAGATCTTATCTGTACCTGTCTACATGCTCCGGCCTGGCCCGCAGTGAAAGGCCAAGATTGGGATCATGATAGTGGGGGATGAGGAAGCCTCAAGGAGCCAGTGGAATACTGTGTGTTTCACCGGTGCTATACTTCACCCTGGTTGATTCATCCCTTCCTTGTGACCCTTCTGTGAGGGATGTCCCATTGTCTACAGAAGGGTTTTGGATCGCTGCTCTGACCCTCCTTGTTCTCAACAATATAATAAAACAACTTTTTTTAAAAAATACTTTTAAAATATTTTAAATACTTTTTAAAAAGAAATTAATATGCTATGAAAAGGTCTGGGTTTTTTTCTTTTGTCAAAGAATGGGACTTAGTGAAAGTTTCTGGTTGTGTAACAGTATGACAGTATGGTTTGGGGTTTGGTTTAGTTTTCAGTGTTTTATAGATTCCTGGCTTAGCAAAATAAGTGATGAATGGAATGAGAATATGGAGTTCCTTTTTCCTTCACCCAAGTTTGTTCATCTTCATTGTGCTTTTTAAAGTTTGGTGTTTTAGTGTAATAATATAACAAATCAAGGTTTTACAGGTTTCCTTCTCCAAGTTTGTCTCTGGACTCTGTAAAAATGTAAACAATTTGGTCATCTACCTTTTTTTCCTCTGGCCTTGGACAAAATAACAAACAGCATTGATAATCTCAATAAAGACAAAGAAAGAAATGTAGAAAATGTATGAACAAGAAAGGGCTCCCCAGATCAATGAGATCCGAAAGTAACTCAAAGAGAAACTATAAAAAAATATTTGGCACCATGCTCTGGTCTGAGAGTAGTTTAATATGATAAGTTTTAAAAGGCAATGGACTATATCTAAGTCTTTCCAAATGTGGTATGCGTGATGGCAGAATTTAAAATTATGAAGTCAAAAAGAGCCCGAAGCTTATCGCTTGAAAACTTTGCAGTCTGCATCCAACGTCAATTTCCAACTCCCAACTCCCCACCATGTAATTCCAGACACATTAAAGAGCTAATTTTCCCTATGTGCAGCCCATGTACCCTTTTGTATCCAAAACTCAGACCCACTGCTCTCTCTGGCTGAAATACTCACACCTACCACTAGGATGCAAGTTCAAGACATTTACCAAAACCCAACTATAACACCAGATCTCCTCTGAAAACTCCTAAAGCCTCCAGAGAGGGGCCGTGTCCTTTCTCTTTGCTCAACCTCCTTATTCTTTAGTTTGGTGTCATTATTATTAATTATAATATAATAATATTGTTAATTTTTTCAAAATTAAATCTATAATTGTTTTATTACTGCCGATATTTCTTGTTGTTCTAACTCATTAACAGTGCTATGAAACAGTGCTATTCTACAGACGAGGAAGGTAGCTCAATTGGAGTAACCTAAATTGACATAACTAATACATGACAAAAGTATTTAAGTCTAAATTATTTGACCCCAAGTAATTTTCTCCTTCTATTGTTTGAAGTTATCATTCTTCATTAAGGAGCTCTGTTGGTTTGGCTGCTAACCAAAAGTTCAACAGTTCAAACCCACCAGTCATTCCAAGGAAAAAGATGTGGCATAAAGATCATATTGGTGTGTTAGGCCAAGTTGATAGGATAAAGAAATCTAGTGACACTCTGAAGAGCTTTATATAAATAATTACATATCAGGAAAACAGTCCAGCCAAGTACAACTCAAGTCTATAAGTCTGATACTAGTCCATAAGTCCCTCTTTTGACTTACACAGCCACATGCACTGAAGCAGAATGCAAGAAGATCATAGGTGTACAAAGTTGTGTGAATCCAAGGTAGACAGAATTAAGGCAAGGCTCTGGCAGAGTCCCAGCTGGAAGGAAGACAAAAGTCAGAGAGAGAGCAGTTTACAGGGTCCTCCTTATAAGAAGGCCACCCTGCTCCCAGCCACATCCCAAACCCCAGGGGATAGCATCAGGCTGATTGACAGGTTGGACTCCACCCCTACACTACACCCCTACACTTTTATACATCTTCAAGCTGGCATGAAATTGCCTAACTCCCACAGTAGCCTTGGAAATTCCATGGACTATTTCTAGTCTGCCACAGAAGGTGGCCCTGAGTCAGAATTGACTTGCTAGCAATAAGGTTTTTTCCTTCATTTTCAGTCTTGCCTTACAGATCAGTGTGTGCATATCTTCTCTACTAAACTATAAAATCTTTGCATCAGGAATATGACTCTCATTTTCTTTGATGGATTGGTGATGATATTGAAATCACTCATCCATGCCAAGAAATTGGAAGAAAACTACTTGGCCAACCAACTGGAAAAGACTGATATGCATGTCCACTCTAAAGAGAGATGACCCAATAGAATGAAGAAATTATGGAACAATATCATCAATATCACACACATGTAAAAATTTTCAGAAGTTAATTAAAAACAGCTGCAGTAATACATAAACAGGAAACCACCAAAAACTCAAGCCTAATTCTAAGAGGACCTGGAAGGAAGCATGGCACAAGTGATGGTAGAGAAGTCTTGACGGAAAGCAGAGAATACAAAAAAGACATTTCATTGACTGTAAAAGTATCCAGCTGTGTAGAAAGTTATAGATAACATTGTCAAGAATTAGAATTCCAGAACACTATACTGTATTGTTGCTGAACCTGTAGATAGAACATGAATCTACCCTTTTAACTTGTGCCAATGGCTACCCATATTGGCTGCCAATCCTGGAGATCATTATCAGCCTGCCATCTTACCTACCAACTTTGGATACATTTGCCTCTGAAGTCAGAGCCTGCTGTCTGACCTGCTGATCTTGAATTCATCAGCCCCTGAAGGTACCTGACTCAGGAGAAGCCTCCAGCCTGATATCTGACCTGCAGACTTAGAACTTGCCTACCTCCACAACTATTTAAGCCATTTCCTTGACAAAGACATATATGTTTATAAAGAGATATAAGCTTCATTAGTTTTGCTTCTCTAGAGAACCCAACCTTACTTGCTGAAACAAAGATGCTGGAAGCATATACTGATGAAAATCTAAAAACTATGGTCTTCAATATGTATTATACTTTAACATTAAAAGAACTAAAAATCCTGCTGCATCAATATGCAACATCACAAGAAACAAACAAGAAAGCTTGAAGCTGTTGAGGATTTCATTTTACTGGGGCCACCGTCAGTGCCCATGAAGCAGGAGTCAGGAAATCCAAAGCTGTATCACATCTTTAAAGTATGAAAAAGGAACCATGTCTGTTTGAAAATTAAAGTGCACCTGATCCAAGATAGGATAATTTCAATTACCATATATGTGTACACATGCTGGCCAAAAATAAGGAAGACTGGGGTAGAATGCCTTTAAATTATAATGTTGGTAAAAACATTATACTATGGACAGCCGGAAGAATACATAAATTTGCCTTGGAAAAAGTACAGCCAGAATATCATTTAGAAGCAAGAGTGGCAAGAGGTCATCTCACATACTTTAGATATATTATAAGTAGGACCAGGGCCTGGAGAAGACCCTCACCAAAAAGGATTCACACGGTGGCTGCAAAAGTACAAACAGGAACCATGGTGAGGGACATGGAGGATTCACCAGTGTTTCGCTCTGTCGTACGTAAGTAGCTGTGTTTCGTTCTGTCGTACGTAAGTAGCTTTGAGTCAGAACTGACTTGGCAACACCTAACAACAGCAGCACCAAAACAGGGCTCTGAGACGACCTGCGGGGCCAGTTAAGGAAGATAGGTCAGCCCAGATGGTTAAGCTGACTAGCGGGGCGGATTCCACGGCTAATCTTGATAGAATCTCTATGGACACAGGACTATCACCACGGTTTACTGTAAAGAAGATTTTTGTGTTTTTAATTGAAAACTGCATTGGTGAGGAGGCATCCCAGAAAACTGTGGCAAAGATTTTTTTTTAATTATGATAATGTACCTGCTCATTCTTCAAGGGTAATTAAGGCTGTCCTATGAGAATTTCATTGGAAAGTTTTACCCATTCACACTACAGACTTTATCACACCCCCTTCAGGTTTCTTTTTGTTCCTAAAATTTAAAGAACATTTCAAAGGAACATGAATTCCTTTATGGTGACAAAGCTGTCATTTTGATGTGGTGTAAATTAAAGAATGAAAAATTCTTCTGGGAAGGGTTAGAGAGGAAGCTTTCAGAATTGTATTGGATGATATGTTGAAAAACAATAGATTCACATCTCCATATTTTTGCTTAAGGAATGTATGATTTTATAGCAATAGTTTTGACTTATCCTCAGATATGAGAAATATATTTCTCAATGTATAAGTCCATGAGGTTCCAGCAAGATGGCGTCCAGGTAAGCAGCCCATATTGGGATCTCCATGGCCATCAGTGTATCCAGTGTCCACGAGAACGAGTGTAGGAATTCAGGTAAGTTAAAAAGACTCCTGTGACAGGCTTGAGTGCAGAAGGCAACCTTCCCACATATCTAGCCTTGCTCAGGAATCAGGGGGATCAGCAACCTGGTCCCTGGGACTCCCTGGCCCATGCCATCCACATAAATTCCAACCACACCAGAGCCACCACCTGGTGATTTCCCCCCTCAGCCTTATCACTGCACCCAGAGCTAGCCAGCAACCATATTGAGTCCCCCACAACCACAGCTGGACCCCCGCATGGCAACAGCCTGACTACAGCACTCTTCCGCATGAGCAACTCCCTCCTCCCAAGGATCTCTTCTTTCCATGTGGTGGAAGGACCCTCCCACAACCCACCTGTCTGTGGCTAAACTCTGTCTGTAGTCCGCCTACAGTAAGGTTAATCAACTGTGGCTGTGGCAGCTCTCTCAACCATTGCCTGACCACCCCACCCCTCAAGTAGTGGTTGCTCCTCTCCTCTTATCACCTAAATCAGTAGTGACCTGTCCCATGTCTACAGAGCACACCCTGCCGGCAGCAGTAACAGCTGCCCGCACTGGTACCTGACTCCCCATCCCATGGCAGTGATGCCTCTCCTACTATCATCTGGAGACCACTCCCTCAGTAACAGCCCGCCCCCCCCCCACTGCCCCCTGACTCTGCCCAGCAATCCACCTGCAGCAGGGAAGCTTTTCCCTGGTACCTGCACCAAGAGCAACAGGGTGTTCCACCTTTGCTCGGCACCCTTCCCATGGCAGTGAGGCCTCCCCCACTATTATCTTGTATTTGGTACCTTTTAAAAAAAAACACACAAAAGGCTAAAATACATGGGCCTGACAGGCTAGACCAGACCAATGACCAATCTGCAGGCCTTCCCCAACTTAGCTCAGGGGCAGACCTAACAGTCACCATCCTTACCCCAGTCTCTGAGGCCCCCCACTTCCATTGGCCACGGCACACTGTCTACATAACAGTCCAACTCACCATCATAATAACCCACAAGAAAGCCTTAGATACATTCTTAACAGTCACAAAGAGAAAGCGTTCAGGGCCCTTTGGTCTCCCAGAAAAATAGCATCAAGTTCTTTCAAAATGACATTTAGAACAGCAACATAGCACAACACCCTCAACAATAAAGACAAAATACAACAGAGCTAACAAGGCTCATAGAAGAATCAGATGTGGATCTGCCACAAAAATATATCTTCACAAGGCTGCTTTGAGTTATACAAATGAAGGAAGCAACACATAATAAGGATGCAATGATAGAGGAGATGGAGTCCATGATAGAGGGGATAAAGTCTATGCACCACCAAAGGGAAATACAGAAGCTAATAAATGAGGTAACAGAAGCTAAACAAGATCACAGATTTCACAAATGGACTAGAGAAGGCAGAGAATCTTACCAGCATTCTCAAGGACAATCGGGCAGACTTCAAAAATGAGAAAGACAAACAAGGTAATAAATAAGGTGGAAGAAAACCTGAGATCAATGACAAATGCAATGAAGAGAAACAAAATTCAAATAATTGGTCTACCAGAACAAGACACACGAAGTCAACAGCTAAATTAGCAAAGGAATTTCTGGAAGCAAAATTCCTCAGCTTAATGAATGAGAACCAGACATTTATAATGGAAGCAGTTACCTAATCCCCTGCCAACTCACGAAGGGGTAGAGTTGCAGCTTGATGACCTCATCTAGAGATGCCATGGAGATTGTGTTAGTCTGGGTAGACTAGAGAAACAAATTCATAAACATGCATATGTATATAAGGGAGAGGTTTATGTACAAGAGGAATTAAACATTGAGAAAACATCCTAACCCAGTCCAGTCCAAAGTCATAAGTCTGATATTAGCCCATATGTCCGATACCAATCTATAACGTCCTCTTCAGACTTAAAAAACACATGCAATGAAATCAAATGCAGTACGATCACAAGCTAGTGGGTAGAAAGTCTTTGCATCTCTTTGTCATCATCTCAGTGCTGGCAGGGGTCTCTCTGTGGCTTCTCCGGTTTCCAAGGTCTGGTTGTGGTCCATGTGACCTTTCTTCTGCCAGGTCTCCCATGGGGTAGCGGAGAAAGAGAGGTGTCTTCTGCCTCCAGGGAGGAAGTACCAGATATCCCAGAATTTTCAGGAGAAGCTCATGCTGTCTCTAGATTGATAGCCTAGACTCCACCCCTACACTCTTAGTCCTTAAATTGACACCAGATTAGGCAACTGCCACAGAGGTAAAAGCTCACTGGGGGACAGGTACACTGACACTCTCTGCATCATCTTCCTGCTGATAAGACACATGGAGCTACACTAGAGCCCTGGAGCTGGAGGAGCCATGTAGAGACACCTACCAGTGCTGAGATGCTTCCACTGCCACTGGATCCACCCACTGGCCTGTGGTCTTCCTGTATTCAGTGCCATTGCATGTTATGTGTGAGTGTGAAGAGGAATTTATAGATTCGTATCAGACATATGGACAAATATTGGACTATTGACTTGATCAGCACTGGGATGGGATGTTTTCTCAATGCACAATTGCTCTTTTATATAAATCTCTTTCTTATACACATATGAGTGTCTATGAATTTGTTTCTCCAGTCAACCCAAACTAACACAACCAGGAACTAGTGAGCATAATAAATATATACTCCCCTAATGAGAAACCCTGAAATTTGTCAAATGATTCAAAAGATGAAAAAAGAAATCACAGTTTGAACAATCATGGAAGGTGAATTTAATATATTGATATCTTAGAAGGATTGATCACTGGGAAAGAAGCTCAGCAAGGAGGCTACAGAGCTAAATACTACAATTAGGGAATTGGACCTGATACACATTTTCTATCCAAATGCAAAAAATTCACATTTTTTTCAAGTGCTCATGGCTCATTTTCAAAAACAGACCACCTTCTGGGGCACAAATCAAGCCTGAGTAATTTCAAACAAATAGGGATTATTCACACGTCCTTTTCAGATCACGACCCCCATAAAGCTGGAGATCAATACAAGGATGACCAGAAAAACAAGGGCAAAACAATTTTAGGATGAATAACAATCTTCTGTGACACATATGAGTACTGGCCCAGATTACAGAGGAGTTTAGGAACTTTCCATAAACTAATGAGAATGACAATACAACATATCAAAATCTATGGGATAGTGCCAACGCAGCTAGTATAGCAATGAGGGCATGAATGAAAAAGGAAGAGACTGATACGCTATCACAAAAACTCCCACAACAAGCAAATGGGGTGAAGAACGCTGATGGTGCCCAGCTATCAAAAGATAGAGCGTCTGGGGTCTTAAAGACTTTAAGGTAAACAAGAAGCCATCTAGCTGAGAAGCAACAAAGCCCATGTGGAAGAAGTTCACCAGCCTGTGTGATCATGACATGCCAAAGGGATCAGTGACCAGGCACTAAAGAACAAAAGAATCGTATCATTGTGTGCTCACCTCCCAGATACGATCACTGAAGACAACGCAGATGCATAAAAAATGTGGTGAAAGAAGCAGATGGAGACCAACTATCAGAAGATATAGTGACTAGAGTTTTAAAGACTTTGTGCTACTCTGGGTACTTTAAAGACTTTGTGTTAGTCTGGGTACTTTAGAGAAACAAATCCACAGAAAGTCATGTATAAGAGAAAGTTTTATATAAAGGGTAAGTGAGCATCAAGAAAACATCCCAACCCAGTGCTGCCCAAGCCCACAAGTCCAACATTAGCCCATATGTCCGACACCAGTCCTCAAAGTCCTCCTCCATCCCACAAAACACACGCAACTGCAGGAGGAAAAATGAGTCAGTGAATGTGTAAGCATCTCAGCACTGGCAGGGGTCTCTACACAGGTGCTCCAGCACCCAGGGCTGCATCTAGCTCAGAAGCAACAAAGCCCACATGGAAGAAGCACACCAGCCTCTGGTGGAAGTCAGACAAAACCCAAGGAGATACATGTTAATCTAACACAAAGAAAGGAAAAGGGGGAAGGGGAGTGGAGAAAGAGGGGAGATGATACCATGGCAGGAGCAGGATACTCACCCATCCAGGGGGAGAGTATTGGTTATGTCTCCACAGAATGGGGAATGTGCATGCATACCCCACCATGGCACAGCAAACCTTAAGGGCAATGTAACCACATGGAGAAATGCATGGAAAGATCGGACTATAGGGCCGGCCCCAACCAGAGCCAAACTGACCCCCTCCCTAGAAGTGTGTGCTACAGAGAACAACACTAAACCTATAGGTTGGGGAGAGGGGTCAGCATACCATGCTCACACAGCAAACCAAAAAGGAAAAAGAGAAATGAATGGTCTAGATCCCATTTCAGCACACCAAGCCCAGAGGATGACGTCCCTGCACGGAGCTGCTAAGGCACAGAGTAGACTGTAGGGCCAACAACAGCTCAAAGTATGATGTCCCCTTACTGGAGCATACCGGGACTCAATACACTAGGGACACACAGTGGGAGTCAGTGCGGTTCAGACCCCCGCCAGCAGGCCAAAAAAAGAAGGGAACATAACCGATCAGCCGTGGGAGCAAAGCCAAGCCACAAAGTCCCTAAAGAGCCCCCAAAATAGATGAGGCTAGGAGGTCCTGGAATTCCCCAGGACCAGTGGGGAGATAGTCATAAAGGTCAGCGGGCAGACCTGGAATTATCTATGTGTTTTCTCGTTTTCTTTTCAATTTTTTGTTTTCTTTTTGTTTGGTCTATGTTATTGTCAGTTTGTCTGTTTATATAAGATAGGCATGGGAAGCAAGCTCAAGGAGAAAGCAATTGGACCAAGGGTCCCAGAGGGACTTTGGGGGAGAAAGGAGGCAGGGGAAGGGTTCAGTGAGCAAAAAAACGCCATAGACAGAGGAACAACTAGGGAATCAAAATCAACAACAAGGAGGACATAGAGATCCTGGGGCTGCTGGAGCAACAGCAATCCAGCTGAGAAGTAGTAAGAGGCGGAAGTAGGGTGAGCATGACAGTGGAGCAGGAGGAAGGTAAAAACGAAACAGAGGAAAGATCTAAGAAGTAAAGCTATGGATAGAGCTATAAGCACAGGTGCATAGTATATAAATATACTAATTCATAAAAATAGAGGTATTGGCCTATGTACATATATGATATAGTTAACGTTTATTATGCCAACCTGGCCAATAAACACATGCAGAGTTAATTGAAGGGCGGAGAAATAAATGGCTCAGTGAGCCTCGCCTTTCTAGTTCTTGGGTCTCTTGCTTTCTGATGGTCGGACCAGGGTACAGTTGCCTTAGCCAGCTCCCTGCTTCAAATGGAAAGGCTCATTTCCTGTAAGACATTCCCAAGAAGAAGTCACATGGACCTATCCCGATGCAGTCCTGGGTGCTGGAGCAGCCACATGGAGACCCCTGCCAGCGCTGAGATGCTTACACACTCACTGATTCAGCTTTCCTCCTGCAGTCGGCATCATGTTTTCTGAGATGGAGGAGGACTTTGTGGTGTCGGACATATGGCTAATGTTGGACTTGTGGCCTTGGGCAGCACTGCATTGGGATGTTTTTCTTGATGTGCACTTACCCTTTATATAAAACTCTCTCTTATACATATGAGTTTCTGTGGATTTGTTTCTCTAATGTACCCAGACTAACACAATATATTTATATGGCAATACACTGAAGTAGTACACAAACTTCTGGCCTCTACTCATACCCTCTCTCAATGTAAGAACATTTTGTTCTAACACACTGGCGTTCTGTGATGCTCATCCTCCCAGCACAATCACTAAAGACAAAATGGGTGCAAAAGCAAATGTGAAGAAAGTGGATGGTGCCAGGCTATTAAAAGATATAGCATCTAGGTCCTAAAGACCTCAAGGTAAACAAGTGGCCATCTAACAGAGAAGCACAAAGCCCACAGAGAAGAAGCACACCAGCTGGTGTGATCATGAGGTGTCATCGAGACCAGGTAACAGGCATCAGAACACCCATAACAAACAAACAAGCAAGCAAAAAACCATTTAGTTGAGAAAGAGGTGGGTTGGAGCAGAGATCCAATGCCCATCTGTAGACAATGGGAAATCACCCAACAGAGGGGTTACAGGGAAGGGATGAGTCAACCAGGACGTAATAAAACACCAATATTACTTTGGTTCCTTGAGGCCTCCTCACCTACCATTAACATGACTCCAGTGCTGCCTCTCACTTTGGACTGGAGCATGTACACAGGTACAGATTAGAGCTCACAACACAGGAACTCCAGGAACAGGAATGGGAAGAATGATACCAAGAGGGTAGGGGAATGGTGGGGAGGGGAGGGGAGGAAGGAGTAACTGATAGCAATGAATGACATATAACCACACTCCCCCCTTTAGTGGGCAAACAACAGAAACCATGGAGGAAGGGAGACAGCGGTTGGTGTGAAATGTGAAAATAATTATAATTTATCACAGAGTCATAAGGGTGCAAGGGGAAGAGGAGCTGATACCAAGGGCTTAGCAGAAAGTAAATGTCTAGAAAAGAATGATGGCAACATATATACAAACATGCTGGATACAACTGATGTGTGGATTGCTATATGAATTGTAAGAGCCCCCAGTAAAACAATCTTTCAATTAAAAAAATAATAAATGCATAAATTAAATTGGATGAAATTGGCAAGTTGCATGACAATGCAAAAGTACCAAGACCTTCATTAAAGGTTTTTCAAATGCACGAAATGATACCATATATTGTTTACAAATGTATAAAAGTATAAATGTATTGTCAACTCTACTTTCAAATATTAGGACAGTGATTGTGTTAGTCTGGGTAGACTAGAGAAACAAATCCATGGACACACCTATGTGTATAAGAAAGATATTTATACACAAGAGCAACTGAACATTGACAAAACATCCCAGCCCATTCCAGAGCAAGTTCATAAGTCTGAAATTAGCCCATATGTCCTGTACCAATCTATAAAGTCCTCTTCAGACTCACAAAACACAGGCAGTGATGCCAAATGTAAACGATCACAGGCCAGTGGGTAAAAAATCTTTGGATCCAGTGTTATTGGAAATATCTCAGCGCTGGCAGGGGTCTCTGCATCAGAGTGGGTCCATGTGTCTCGTGAGCTGCAATGTTGCCCATGGTGTGAGCAGAGAGTCTCCCACCTCCAAGGAGGAAGTACTGGGTTTCCCAGAATCTCAACTATGATCTGATTGACAAGCTAGACTCCACCTCTTAATTCTCAAATTGACAGATGATTATATATATAACACAGTGGTTTTCTTGAATAGTAGGAAGAATCGACGAAAAATATGCAATAGGGACTCCAGCTGCATCTGCAATAATGTGTGGCATGCATGTTAAGTTTTGTTTAAACTAAAAGTTGGATATAAATGTATTAGAAATGCTTTATAACTTTGAAAATTTTAATAAGTTCTGGCCAATGCATTCACATATGAAACAGATAAAAGTTTTCATTTTATCCCCCCAAAAAAGACATACGTTCACAAATAAAGTTGCGGATCATTCTCTGTGAAGAAAGAAGCAAGATCGGGGATTAATAGCATCAGTATCATTATCTGCCGTACTTGCCATGGAGTTACCATCTATTGAAAGTGTGTGTGTGTGTGTGTGAGAGAGAGAGAGAGCTGCTTTCCTAACATCTTCACATCAAAACTCTCAGAAATATTCTAAATAGCACATAGAAGCCTTAAGCACAACGAGGAAAGAGCTTTCTGTCTGTTTTGTTCATTGCCTTATCACCTGGGTGGTGTACAGCTAGAACAGAGTCAATTTTTCACTAAATGTTTATTGAATGAATTATGGAAGTTAAAATTGAACAGTTAGTTTTATGTCTTCGGTGTATTTAATAAACTAGCATATTGGGAAACAAATAAAATAGAATTCAGGAATGATTGGAATCCAAAGCAGCATTTCTTACACTTAGTCCAGGGGCAGGAGGGCATAATACTTACAGAAGAAAAGCATGTATAGAAAGTGAGAAATCTCTTGTGCTTTTTCTCTTGTTTTGGAAGCTATTTTCTTTTTTCTGTTCATCTTGAAGTCTCCTATATCCCCTTAAGGGTCAGTTAAAATGTCACTCCTGTGTGAAACCTTCCCAGACGCTCCCAAGCAGAGCTCATTCTAAATCTTCTGTGTTCCCAAAGCACGGGATTGACTTATACACTTCATAAGGATCCCAACTCTAGCCAGAAAAAAAAATAATAATAACTCTTCTTCTAAACAAAGGCAATTCTTCTTTAAAATGGTTCTCCTTTTTCCTTTCAAAAGCATACAATGCATTAGATGTGTTCCTGAACATGATTAGGAAGAAAGAAAGCCAACTAAAAGCTTTTATAAGCTACCTTTTCATCACCGCATGGCAGAGGATGAAACCAGTTCTTGTTATTTCTCAGATAGGCAGTCCTTTTTTTGCCTCCTGGGTTCTAAAACGTTCAGCTCTCCTCATATTGTTATAAAGTATGACACAGCATGTTATTCAGAAAAGAAAACTACTTTTCAAAGAAAACACTGAAGCTGCCCTCACTCAGGTGATGTTTCCAGTTTGTGGAGGTCAGTTCACTGAAACTAAAGTCACCAGGCAGTCTTCTCAAGAAGTTCGGGGACCACCTATCACTTACGTTTTCAGACCATGCATAAAATATTGTCTTACAACGTATGGGCTGGAAGGACCATATCTGACCAAACCCCTATCAGTGGCAAAGAACCAGGAGAAGCAGTGGCTTCAGCGTGGTGAAAGCCAAACCCCTTGATTCAGTCCTTGGCGTCCTAAAATCTCTGTAAGAAGGCATGCCCCTGTGGCTGTCCAAGAGAAGAATGAGGTTGGCTGGCTTACTCAAAACCACTGTATCTCCATTTCTCGAATGGCTCGATTTCATCTTTCTGTTGTTGTGGCATATCTGCCTTCCTAAAGTATCCAAAGCAATTCATTCACAAGCAGGATTTTTCTTTGATCTTGTTTTCATTCGGTTGGAACTACTCTTGAAAACATATAGAAACCTCCCTTGATCTTCCCCTGTCCCTCTGTCATAGCCCAAAAGATGATTACAAGCATATGAGAGCTTACTAGGGTCCCAAAGAAGATTCGCATGTCTTAAATAAAGGAAGCCCAAAGAACTCTTCAAAAGCGCTTCTTGGAAAGTTTAGTTCAGATCCTGGCTTATATCTGAAAAGAAAACGTTCTATTCCATTGGATGAGACACAACAGAAGAAGCTTATGGCCACTCATGCTATTTACTGTATTTATTTATCCTGTAACTATCTTCACATAGTGGGTAACACATTAGACTGACTACAAGATCAGTAGTTCAAATCCACCAGCCCCTCTTCTGGAGAAATATGAGAGTATTGGCTTCTTTTAAGACCTACAGCCTTGGAAACCCTATAGAGCATCACTACAAGTTGGACTGGACTCAGTGGCAGTGGGTGGGCTGTAATACAAGAGTAATCGATCTAGATTGAAGATATATGGTAGTGCTTCAGTAGAGATTTTAGTAGAAATTTTGGACCACCATCCCTCCCCACCAAAGGAATGATCAAAAATTGTAAATCTAGGAACTTACTTTCTTGAGGATTCAAGGGACTTCATAGAAATAACTCTCCCTAAGGAGAAATTTGAAAGTGCTGCTTACATGCTTATTAGAAGAGAGGATGATGAGACTTCACCTCACATCCTCTGAACATGTCCCTGGAGAATGGCATCGGCCAAAAAGAGGAAAACCTTCAACAAGACGGACTGACACAGTGACTGCAACAATGGACTCAAGCATAGCAATGATTGTGCAGACGGCACAGGACCGGGCAGTTTGGTTCTGAGTAAGAACCAACTGATGGCACCCAAAAGGCCATCAACAAAGGAGCCAAAAAAGCACAATATAGCTCATCAGAAAGCCTGAGCGCATACACAAGGTGTTAAGGGAAAGGCAAACAACCAGGAGGCATGCCCATGCCCAAGTCTTATTTCAAGTACAACCTATTCCACGGTAATGGTGGCAGTACCAAATCTGAACTCCTCTTGTGTTTTCTTGTGGGAAGTTTCAGCAAACACCAAATTTGATGCTTGCTGTCTCACACTGAAGAGGGGCTGACTCTAAAGGCTGAACATCTATCTGTGCTAAAGCAACGATACCTCTGGTCAACTGAGTCCCTGCGCCCAACTTGGTACCTTCTGGCAGGGGAATTTATGAATCCCACCAGTTGAGTTTGTCAAAATAATGTGATACTGATTTATGTGCATATCCATCAGTAGCTTTCATTCAGGAAATATTTACTCAGTATCTACAGAGTGGTGGACACTCTGCTAACTTTCAAGTTACAAAGACATGAGCTTTCCCTGAAAGAGTTCACATATTGGACATATGAAGAACAAAGGAGTAATTAGAACACAAATGAGGACTGAACTATTGGGATATGTAGAATATTTTAGTTGTTTATTAAAAAGGTGGCTAACCCAACCTGGAGAATTCAAGGAAAGCTACATGGATGAGGTAGTTCAAGACCATTTAAGTTAATTTTAGTGCCATGACTGAGTACTAAACACTGAACAGGAAATAAGTGTTGCACTTGGTGAAAATAAGTGTTAGGGACTGGCCATTCTAGATAGAAAAAGTACATGAGTAAAATCAGAGGCAAGATACACTCCGTGTGTGCCTGGTACTGCATGCAGTTTTATGATGCAGAAACACAAAGCACACACAGCAGAAAGGGAAGGAAACAAGGACAGAGAAATAAGTGGATGCTAGAACCTGAAGGGTCTTGGATGTCACCTCAGTGACCTTGGACTTTATTTGTGGGAGATGTAAAACCACAATGATCTGTTATAATGATCATATCTTGTGTCTAATACTTAAATTAAAAAAGTAAGAGTAGGTAAGAGTGGTCTTATTTCTTTACAATCCATTTTTTGATACTAACTGAGCCTGCCATTTATTACATGGTTTTAGAAATGTCAATTACCTTTTCTTAGACCTATATTTCCCATCTCTCACATGTGCTCCCCATATTTTACTAATTTTTCTTGGGGATGAAGTGAGATAGAATAAGTAAAAGTGTCAAAGTCAGGTCTCAAATAGAGTTCAAGACCAGAAGTCTTGCCAATTATGACTGCTACCTACTCTATGAGTTTTACAGCATAATAAAGAAATCATGGTAGAAAAGATTATGAATGGAGACCCTGTGGGAGTTACATAATCTGTTGTCACTTTGAGAGGATTAAGAGTGAAGGGGTGGAGTTTAGCCTGTCAATCAGGTGGCCTCTAGATGACCTCATCTGGAGGCACTAAGGAGATAAATATCTTGTTGGAGGCGGGATACATGCTCACTTCCTGAGAGACTCTCTAATGACAAGACACATGGGGCTATGCTGATAGCAGTAAGACACTTGGGCTTGGAGGAGCCACGTGAAGATCCACGCCAGCACTGAGATGCTTCTATCATCACTGGAGCCACAAGACTATCCACCTACTGGCCTGTGTTCTTCCTGCATTTGGCATCATTGCATGTGTTTCGTGAGTCTGAAGAAAACTATAGATTGGTATCGGGCATATAGGCTAATATTGGATTTATGGACTTGATCTGGACTGGGCTGGGATATTTTCTCAATATTCAGTTTCTCTTGTATATAAAGCTCTTTCTTGTACACATATGACTGTCTCTCTGGATTTGTTTCTCTAGTCAACCCAGACTAACACAGACTCCCTTCTCCCTACCTTGTTATATTGAATAAAAAATATGAAATTATCCTCCCCTAGAGTCTCAGCGGTAGGTCATCTCTCCTTTCTACAGCAAGACATCAATAATTTGAAATACATGAGAACTGACTCACTGAATACTTACATTTAACTGGGAAATCAATGGAAAGGAAGAGGGAAACAAGGTCATGGAGACGGTGTCATCCTGACCAATCTCACTCCCTTGCCCTTTCTCTAGGTCTTCAATCATCATATCACACTTGCCAATTCCTCAGCAGCCTTAATTATGGACACAGCCATTGGTCTTCAAATATCACAGCACTGTGAAATCTCTGCATCGATAAATAGCGCTCAAAAGCTGTTTTCCACACTACTGGTCAGTTGCTTCTGTGGTTCAAGCAAATATGGTCATTCTTTACTTTTAAGGGGAACTCTCACGGTCCCAGGTGTCTGAAGGCATCCCATAAAATCAGAGTGGAGAAGGTCATGGTCTTGGAACTTAATGTTGTGCCTCCAGAAAGCCATGCTCTCAAATCATCAGGCTATGGCCAAAGAGTAGGACATCAGATTTTCAGAGTAGGACAAGGTGAGACAAATGCAGTTAATCGGTTCTTTATTTCAAGTCATTCATCTTCTTTGCACCAGTCATCATTCCTTTATTCATTTCTTCTTTCAGAACGCATCTATAGAAAGAGAGATCTCTGCCAAATATTGTGATATGCATTTGAGAGGTAGTAAAAGAATGGTGTCTGTCCTCAAGAGGAAACCAACATAAAAAAAACCACAGGGGAATTATGCTGTATTATTGTGACGTCTATAAAACGCTTGGGAAAAAAATTAAAACGCTTGAATGATACTATTAAAAAAAGGAACAAGTGGGCCACCAAGGGGATGGGACAACTTGCTAATAATGTAGACAAGGTACATGGAACCCCTGTGGGGGTGGGACCATAAAAATAAAGTATATGCAACTTTAATGAGGGGATTACCCTGTTTTTCAATCTGACAGTCTTGAGAGCCAATTCCAGACCAAAAGAAGTATTTCACTACCACCACCAAGAAGAGATGGAAGTAGGCCTAGGGTCCCAACACTGAGAACCTTCTCGAGACCCAGGAGAGAGAGAGAACTGCATCAGCAAAGACAGAGCAAGATGGTGAGATGAGAATGCCAATCCAAGAGGGCTGAGAACCTTCCCGGAAAGATTTACTAGCCTAATAGGGTGTTCTAGGCACTTACAGGTGGATCTAAAGAGCTACATAACACTTGCTCAAGTAGAGCAGAGGCCAAGTCAAGGAACCAAAAGGCTAAGAGATCAAGAACCAGACAGAGGCCTGCCTGACGGTATGGCTAAGAGGCTATCATGATCCAAGAACTATCCTAAGTTGTAACTGCAGTGTAACTTGTCATGAAACCCAAACCCACAGCAATCAAGTTGATCCCAACTCGTAGCAACCCTTGTAGGACAGAGTATAACTGTCCCATTGGGTTGCCAAAGTTATGAATATTTACAAAAACAGACTGCCATTATCTAACTCTGGGAGAGAAGCTGGAGGGTTTGAACCACCAAGCTTTAGTTAGCAGCCAAGAGCTTGACCACTGTGTCTTAAACCCCATAACTGTGAGTGTGACTATGAATTCTATGTGGTCACAGAAATGAAGTGTCAAACCCAGCAGAGGAATAAAGAACAGTGCACAAGGAATTGCTGGGGTCGGAACTGATGAAAAGCCTGAAGAGGAGATATGTCAAACCTTCCTCTAATGATGATTCTCTGCCCTCTTTAGAGGTCAGATAGCCCACACAGAGAGAAATGTGATTTCATACATTGCAAAAATATTGTGATGAATGGTGGATTAATTCTCATAAAAATGTAAAAGCAGAAGCACCATAAACCCCCTGCCAATAAACCTGTTCCAATTCATATCAACCCTACAGAATTTAGAAGAACTGTCCAATAGGAGTTCCAGGGCTGTACATATTTATGGGAGCAGATTGCCTCATCTTCCTCCCACAGAGTCGCTGATGGGTTTGAACTGCCAACCTTGTAGTTAATTGCCCAATATTTAGCTCAGGGCCCTACCAGGATTACTTAGATGTACCAGCCACCACCAATTGCTGTGGAGTAGATTCCTATTCATAGAGATCCTCTACATTGAGTAGAGCTGCTCCTTAGGGTTTCTGAGACCATCACCTAGCAAGCAGTCCAATGCGTGGTCCACGGCACCACCAGAGCTCCGAACACTTCAAAGATTCATGTAAATTGGAATTTTTTAAAGAAAGTTTTTTTCCCAATAACTTTTTGAGTACTCCTCAATTCATCCAGTAGTCAGGAGTCAGAATTAAGGATGAAGAACAAGGGGGAGTATTTGATCTTGCTACACATGTAGCAGAACAAATTAAAAGACAGAAAATATTGAACTCATATGGTCATTTAAGGGACTGTAAGTCATTTGCTATGGATGGCACATAAGGCAGGAATAAAGGCAGAGGAATTGAGACTGTAGAAGTAGGCAAGGGTCTCATGGAGTTTATATAAGCTCTGGTGATCATTTATTCACTTTAAGCAAGAAAATGACATATTCAAGTACATTTTTAAAACTCACACTTACTGCCAGTGTGGATGATGAATTAAAGGAGAGGGACTGGAGGTAAGAAAGACCAATTGAGGCAGCTGCACTAGTGTAAGAACGAGACCATGCGGAGGAAACAGAGGGAGTAACGGTAAGAAAATGGATGAGGGGACAGACAGAAGATAAGGATGACATCATTCCAAAGGTATGGCTGTGAGAAAATAGATAATCGGGTTATTTATTACTTCTTTCCAAGAACAGCTAAATACAACCTTAGAAATCAACGACATGCGGACTAACAAGAGAATAACACTTGCTTTTCATAAAGATGGTGGAGATAATAAATCCACCCAATTTTTATTGTGTATCCACAATGTGTCAGAGATCATGACAGGCCAGGTCTCATGCTGAACAGAGATGAACAAGATTCCACCTGATTTGAGGCACAAGAAACACACAGGTAGGTGGCATGAAAGACAGTAGTTATACTGTCATCAGATGATCATCAAGCAGAAGGTAAATCCAATCTCCATTTCCCTTCTTTATTATCTGTCTGTTTTGTTTATTGTTCATTTCTCCTCACCCTCAAATAGAATGTGAATTGTATTAGGTCTTTACTTTATCCATGAGGTTCACTTCACCTACAACTTTATTTAGCATTTAATAGGCATTCATTAAGTATTGAATTATGCAGTATTTCCTTGCTCTGTTCACACATCTGCCACTTGCTACATGTACAGTTCATGCATGAGCACAACACAGTATCTGGAATTCCCATTCTTCTCGAGGCTATCAATAGTTCGTTATGATCCACACAGTTGAATGCCTTGCATAGTCAATGAAACACAAGTAAACTTCTTTCTGATATTCTATGCTTTCAACCAAGATCCATCTGACATCAGCAATATCATTTGTTCCACATGCTCGTATTAATCCAGCTGAAAGTTCTGGCAGCTCCCTGCCAATGTGCTTCTGCAGTGCTTGTTGGATGGATAATCCTCAGCAAAAGGCTGTTTGTATGTAATATTTATATTATTCTATAATGTTTGCATTCTGTTAGGTTATTTTACTTTGATATGAATACCAATACAGATCTTTTTCCAAAAGTTTGCCAAGTAGCTGTCTTCCAAATTTCCTGGCATGGATGAGTAAGTGATTCCAAAGCTTCATCAGCTTGTAATATTTCAATTCTTGGAACCCAGTGTTTAGCTACTGCCACAATGCAGCTTGGACATCTTTCTGCAGAACCACTGGCTCTTGATCATATGCTATCTCTTAAAAGCGAGACTGGTTTGCCTCAGGGTTTACCCTCTCCCCGTACTTACTTGATCTGTATTCTGAGCAAATTATCGAAAACGTGGCTTACATGAGGAATGCGGCATCTGAATTGGAGAAAGGCTTCGTAGCGGCTGATGATGTGCCAATGAAAGTGAGGACTTGAAGCGTTTGTTGCTAAAGAGCAAGGACTGCAGGCCTCAGTGTGGATTACAATTCAATGTAAAGAAAAGCAATCATGATAAACAGTGAAAAGATCAAAATTTCGAAGTTGTCATGGATTTCATCTTGCTTAGATCCACAGTCAATGCTCACGGAAGCAGCGGTCAAAAGATCAGGGCATTGCATTGGGTAAACCTGCTGCATAAGACCTTTTTCAGCTGTTGAGAGGCACAGACGTTATTTTGAAGACCCAGGGTCATCTGACCCAAGTCGTGGTATTTTGAAGAACCTCATCTACATAGGAAAGTGTGACATTGAATAATAAAGACCAAAGAAAATTCAATTCATCTGAATTGTGGTGGTGGTGAAGAATACTGAAGTACCGCAAACTGCCAGAAGAACAAACACATCTGTCTTGCAAGCAGTCCAACCAGAAAGCTCCTTCAAAGCTAGGCTGGCAAGGTTTCACCTCAGGTACTTTGGACATGTTAACAGGAGAGACCAGTCCCTGCAGAAGGGCATCACAGTCAGGAAAGCAGGGGGTCAGGAACACGGAGGAAGGCACGTGGAAAAATGGATTGACCCTGTGGCGGCAACAATGGGCTGGAACATAACAATTGAGGAGTTGGCACAGGACTGGACACTGCTACATCCTGTTGTACGAGGGTCGCTGTGAGACAGAGCTCATTCAACGGCATCTCACAAAAGCCACATTAAGTCTTAATTAGTTTACCTTATCAAGAGCCATGAACCCCTTCCGTTTATAGATGTATGTACCTAGTTCTGGCAGAATCTCAGTCATAATTGATGTTCGCTTTTTTTAATGTTCACTTTTGAATACCAAAGTTTGGAAGGAAATTTAACAATCTGATGGACTTCTGAAACAGATTGAACATCTAAATTTTTTAAAAAATAAATAAAACCCTCTGCTGTGGTGGGAATTCTTATATAAAGAAGGCCTGCTTATGCTGAAGAAGAGGAGACTTGGGGACACAGGAACGCTGTCATCAAATATTTAAAGGAGAATTAGTCTGTTCGCATGTAGTTCCAAAGAAGAACTGCAAGAATGTGCGGCCGAGAACTAGGTCACTGGTGAAGAAGCACTGACACTGATTGATCACAGCCCCACGCTGGACAGATCACCTCCCCCAAGGCCCCAGGGTTCTCATCTGTAAAATGAGGAGGTTGAACCATGTCAGTGCCAGATCCCTTCAGCTCAACAGCCTTTGGTTCATTTCTCACCACAGGTAATGAGCAAGCTTTACCCGGCAATATATCAGTGCGTAGACTTGATCAATGATCTTGACCTCTCCTACTTTATTCCCACTCAAAATAATGAATTGCTTTTGGTTTCTCCACCTCCTACCAAGACTCCAGACTGCAGACCTCCCATCAAGGCTCCACAGCCCCTGTGGGGTCCGAAATTGTTGCTGAAGAATGCCTCAAGGCCGAGCCGCATAGGAGAGAAATGGGGGGGTTGGGTATAACGCAGACAGACCTCAGGGTCAAGTGCAACACTCTGTGTCCTTGAGTACCATGTGACATCGCTGAGCATCCGTTTTGACATGAATAAAATGAAACCGTAATATAGACATTAATGAACTTTTCCATTAAAAATGTTAAAATCAAAATGCATGTGTCTGATACATGGATGTCGGTAGTCCACAAATGTTCGTAAATCTAAAGTCAAAATCCAATTTCTGCATCGATAAGGAATGGAACTGTGCCTAAGACAACAGGATATATGTTATACACAGTGCACCCTCATGCCTTCACATAGAAGCATCTCTTCTCTTTCCATCACACTGTGCATGCATTCCAAATTCTGAAATTAATTATTTTCACACAAGGTACAGTTATCTGAATTAATCCAATACCTTGGGCATCTCCTGAAAATTGAATTGTTAAGCCCTGGGTAATCAAATCCCAGTCTCATAAATATTTGATTTAGCAACAAACAACTGTTATCCCTCTTGGTAACCAGTGTTTCTTCCAACTTATCTCTGGCTTTCTTCAGTATCTCTTAGCACAGAGGGAGCCCAGCCTCTCGTGTGTCTGCTGTCAGACCAGAACTACGCTTCGTGAGTTGACCTCTAGACACCTATCTCCTGACATCTGAGTATCTTGACGTAGTAAACAGTAACCTGGATTAATTAAAAGTTTCTGACTCATAGAAACACCATGAAAACTTACCCTCTATTTTCCTGATGAGTTTTGTTTCCTGGGGTCCCTTGTCTTGAGGGTTTCAATCTGGCAAGGTTCTTATTGTCTCTGCAAAGAGGAAAATAGGATCATTTCTTATTTTACTTATTTATTTATATAACATTTTTAATGATCAAACTCATTTGATCATTATATAAATGAAGCACGATAAATGGAATGGAAATGAGGAGAAATCAATGAATATAATGTTGTTGTTATTGTTAGATGCCTTCGAGCCAGTTTTAACTCGCATGGACCCGGAGCACGCAGAATGAAACGCTGCACCGTGCTGGGTCACCATCACATTTATCTTGATGCTGAGCCCACCAATGCAGTCACTGTGCTGATCCATCTTGTCAAAGGTCTTCCTCTTTTGCACTGCCTGCTACCACAGCAACACAAAGCCACCATAGTCTGACAAAGTGATAGGCAAGTGGTATAGTGCAGTGATTTAAACATGGGTCCAAAAGTCAAACATGATTCAGTTTCAGGCTCCACACTTACTACCTGCATGACTTTCAACAAGTCAAAAGTGCCTGCGCTTCTAACTCCACATCTGCAAACTGGGCACAAAACACCGTCTTTGCATATACAGCTGGGGGCCAAGGAAATGCTGAACCCCTACAATGGTAGAAAATGCCAGCGGTAGAAAATACCCCTGGAAACATCAAAAATAATCTGAAAAAATATATATATAGGAGTAATGAAATTGATAGTTCCTCAATCATGAGGACATAAGGTGGGTGGGGGAGGGTAGGAGGGCAGGATCTGGATCATTATGATTTTTACCAGTAGACTAAAATGATGTGATCTGGAGGAAAAAAATGACAGTACTCTATTAAAGCAGAGTGCAATTGTATAATTCCACAAATGAATGTAAGATATAGATACCTGAATTGATTAAGTGAGCCCATGAACAGAAGCAGAGCCATGTCCTAATACATACTATTTCTTGTGTACTTTTGTGCTAAGAATGTGCCCTGGTGATATAGTGGGTTAGGAGGCAGGCTGCTAACTGCAGGTTGTGGTTCAATCTTTATAACCACCCCTGTGGAAGGCATTACCTTATGACCCCAGTTAACAGACAATATCTTATCATGGAGCCCGCTGAAAGTAGAGCCTTCGACAAGAGCTATGTGCACATAAAAGCAGCAGAGCGGGAGGGCTGGAGGGAAGGAAGCGTGCCAGTATAAGGAAGCATGGTCCAATTGTCTTCTGTTGCCCTGTAGGTCTCTCCCGCTCCCAACCCCGCCCCCAGTCTCTTTCTGAAGAGGCCCTGTTTTCACCTCCCATTGGCCAGGGAATGCCCCATGGGATGCCAACTAGGCCACAAATCCCAAATTTTATAGATTGTCATACACAAGGTGATGCGGATTGAAAAGGTACTCAAATCTGGTCTTCATCCTAGATCTCCTACTCTGATATAGAATGCTGATTATCTACCTGTGATAGTCACGAATAAGCGACTTTCCATGGTCCATCGTCTGAAAATCTCTTTAGTCTCACCTGCTGCCATTTTCATCTTTGCTCCCTTTGTACCAGTCAAACCATAATACTCCAAGTCCAGAAAGCAGTAAAGAGGTTTGGCCGTGTTCACCAGTTGGCAGTCTCATTCTGGATGACCCCAAAGCCAGATCTTATCCGTATTCCACACTGCCACTGTGCTGCTACCATCTCATTTTCTCTGTCAACCCCACAGCTTTATATACAAAGTAGATTCCCAAAGTACATGGAAAAATTGGAATTAAGAGATAAGAACATTTTCCCACACACTTTTGGAAGCTCCCTCGTGTTTGACAGCTAACAGGTCCCTCGAAATGACTATTGCTCCAAGTTCCCAACTATTGGTAGCCCCACAGCCAGGAGTCTGGGATTCTACCCCAATTTCCTCTCACCATTGAGAAACCTAGGACTTTTTTTTTTTAGTCATTTTACTGGGAGCTCTTACAGCTATTTTTTTAAATCATTTTATTAGGGACTCATAAAACTCTTATCCCAATCCATACATACATCAATTGTGTAAAGCACATTTGTACATTCATTGCTCTCATCATTCTCAAAACATGTGCTCTCCGCTGAAGCCCCTGGTATCAGCTCCTCATTTTTCCCCTCCCTCCCCACTCCCCCTCCCTCATGAACCCCTGATAATTTATAAATTATTATTTTGTCATACTGTGCGACGTCTCCCTTCACCCACTTTTCTGTTGTCCGTCCCCAGGGAAGAGGTCACATGTAGACCCTTGGAATCGGTTCCCCTTTTCCACTCCACCCTCCTGGTATCGCCACTCTCAGCACTGGTCCTGAAGGGATCATCCACCCTGGATTCCCTGTGTTTCCAGTTCCTTTCTGTACCAGTGTACATCCTCTGGTCTAGCCAGATTTGTAAGGTAGAACTGGGATCATGATAGTGGGGGGGGGGAAGCATTTAGGAACTACAGGAAAGTTGTGTTTCATCGTTAGTACACTGCACCCTGACTGGTTCATCTTTTCCCCGCAACCCTTCCATAAGGTGATCTGGGGCTTTTACAGCTATTATCACAATCCATACATATTGTGTCAGGCACATTTGTACATATATGCCATCATCATTCTCAAAATATTTTTTCTACTTTAGCCCTTGGTATCAACTCATTTCCCCTGCCCCACCCTCCCTCCCTCATGAACCCTTGATAATTTTTTTTCATATCTTACACCAACCGCTGTCTCCCTTCATTCACTTTTCTGTTGTTCATCCTTTTCTGAGGGGGCTATATGTAGATCATTGTCATCAGTTCCTCCTTTCCCCCACCTTACCCTTACCCTCCTGTCATCACTACTCTCATTACTGGTCCTGAGGGGTTTTATCTGTCCTGGATTGCCTGTGTTGTGAGCTCTTATCTGTAACAGTGTACATGCTCTGGTCTAGCCAAATGTGTAAGGTAGAATTGGATTCATAATAGTGTCACGGGGGGGGGTGCAAGAAATCATTAAGGAACTAGAGGAAAGTTGACTATTTCATCAGTGCTATACTGCACCCTGACTGGCTCGTCTCATCCTTGTGACCATTCTGTGAGGGGATGTCCAATGGTCAACCGATGGGCTTTGGGTCTCCACTCTGCCCTTCCCCTCATTCACATTGATATGATTTTTTGTTCTGGGTCTTTGATGCCTGATACCTAATTCATCCATACCATGGTCACAGGGCTGGTGTGCTCCTTCCATGTGGGCTTTGTTGTTACTCCGCTAGATGGCTGCTTGTTTATCTTCAAGCCTTTAAGACACCAGACACTATATCTTTTAATAGCCAGGCACCATCAGCTTTCTTCACCACATTTCCTTATGCACCGATTTTGTCTTCAGTGATCATGTCAGGAAGGTGAGCATCACAGAATGCCGGGTTATTAGAACAAAGTATTCTTGAGTTGAAGGAGTACTTGATTAGAGGCCCAATGTCCATCTGCTACCTTAATACTTAACACATAAATATAGATACATAGATCTATTTCCCTGTCATTATATATAAATACACTTACATATGTTCATACCTGTATTTAAACCTCTATAAATGTCCTTTGCCTCCTTGTTCTTTCCTCTATTTCCTTTTATTTTTGGCTTGTCCCACTATCATGATTAGCCTTCATTCGGGTTTCAGTAATTTATCTCAGCTGCATTGCCCATGATCAAGCCCCACCAAGCATCCTATGCCCTCTTTGCCATCAATTTTAGATCACTTTTTGTTCCCTTGTCCGTGAATTTGTTGACACCCACCCCCTTCCTGAAGGGCTCCCTCTCCCATGTCCTTCCAGAACTGTCAGTTCCATTGTTTTCTCCTCCAGATTGTTTATCCCACCTACCTTATCTAGATAAGCATGTAAAGACAATAATAAGCACAAAACAAGACAGTGCAAAACCTAACAACAAAAGAAAAGCAAAACAACAACAAAAGAAACCTAGAACTTTTACACACTTCCTAGTCCCAGATCTCATTCACTTCTTATACTAAACAATTCAGTTAAGCCATGTCCTCCCTAAGGCCCCTTCCAGCAGTAAGAGTTTATGAATCCGCAAGGATTTTCTAACTATAGAACCAGAAATCTTCTTCCCACTTTCACGAGAACAAAGACAAAATCTTAGGCCTGTGTGAACCAGAGAGGTAGGATCCAATCAAGTTCCAAACTCTGGTTGGACTTGGAGAGACTCCCTGTGGCACGGGACATGGGAACTGGAAGGGTGAGCTCAGTAGAGCCACGTGACCAGTTCATGCCAAACCTGATGTTCATGTCATAAACCTTCCAAATCTGAACACCTGCCCAGAAAATGCACATCCTCAGAATCTTCCCCTTAGAGAAATGTGTTCCATACGTACATAGACTTTCAGGACAGAAAGAGACCAAAAGGGATATTACTTCATATGAGCCCCTCATTCCAAGAAAGAGGCACTTAAGAGTCAGAAAGAAGTGACTCCCCCAGAATTCCACCAGGGTCTCTGACTGAAATGGGAAGCCCAGGGCTCTCATTCAGGCTGGTGCTCTTTCTGTAGCTTCACATCCTCTCCTTTAGGCACAAACGTGTGGCTACAAAGCACGAGACTCGAACCCCAAGGCCTGGTTTGGGTCTTGGATAGTCTGCTTTCCAACCCTCTGCCCTTCCTCAAGTGCTGAAAGTAAAGATGACTTGAGAAGATATGTAGAAGTGCCAAGAAGTGAAGCGTAGCACATCACACCAACGAAATCATCACCATCCAGTCGATTCACACTCCTAACTCTCCTTTAGGACAGGGTAGAGCCTCCCCCACGTAAATCTTTACCAGAGGAAAAGCCTCTTCTTCCTTTGGAACAATGGCTGGTGGTTTCAAACTGCTGGCCTTGAGCTTAGCAACCCAAAGCATAACCCACTAGGCCACCAGGGTTCCTTAGCATAGCATCTAGTAGGTCTTTAGTAATAAATGTCTTCTGACTCTGAATCTCTCAAGACCATGTTGTTAAGATTTGGTTGAGGAAATTCATGTAAACCTAATATGTAAAATGCAGAGTGCAACAGAAATGAAAATAACCGTTATGTTTTTCTATAGTAAAACATAGACCCTTTTAGATAGGATTGCAATGGATGAGAGAAGTTATTGCTTTCCATCTCATGGACAATTTGCAGCAATATTTATGCTTTGAAACTACCAATGCATGCACTTCTGCATCCAAACACTGAGCCCTAGACATAAGCATTCATCTTGACTTGAAAATAAATCCATTCAATCTGGACCAAGAGGAAAGACACAGTGCATAGCAAATATTCTGAAATAAATAGCTTAAGTGTGAGCTATCGCTTGTTGAATGTAGCTGACTGAGCCTGCCTATCTCCGGAAATAATTCAAGATGCCCTTGAAATAAGAAGACTCTGCCTAAAATACTCCCAAATATTTGATGGAGCCAAAGCTAAAACACATTGATGTTACAGTAAAGTCTTGACTCCCTTGTAGTTTCTGAAGAACAAAAATCTGTGGAATTCCCTATTGACCTTTACTGGGCATGGGGAACACAAATATGGATGTAAGGACTCTACTACACAGTTAACATAGACTATCTGGTTCCATTCTCCCTTTAATTCTATTATGATGCTCACTTCAGAGAGGTTGTTAAGCTTCCTTTTGGTCACCCAGCTTGAAAATAATGGAATCAGAGTCACATCCAACTCTGGCTCTCTAGCCCATACTATCACCCCACTAGGAAATACACAATTGTACTTGTCCCTTGGGATACACCTTTCTAATGAGTAGGGTCTACAAGCCAAAACAAAGCAGAGTTCTCACTTCTCCGAAGACCCTTGGAGGTGTTCTGGATAGAAATCGTTTAGAATAATTTGACATTTTTTTTCTTTTCTACAGTAAAAAGTAAATAATCTGGTACCTTGATGGGAAAATTAATAAGCTATAGAGATAATGATAAATTGCTAGCTAATTTCCCATCTGTAAAATATATTAGCCACTGAACATTACAAAGCATTTCATAGCACTTAGAAATGGCATTGCTAATATTTAAATCCAAGTTTTCTGACTCCAAGCTTCCTACCAGAGCTTATCTCCAGAGAATCCAAACCAAAATTTAGATACTTAAAGGATGACAAAATAAAGCCAACTCTCACTGTTTTCAAGTCAATTCCAACTCATAACGACTTTGTAGGGCAGAACAGACTTTGTAAGGCAGAACCCGGTCCTTCGGGTTCCTGAGACTTTAAATTTTTACAGGAGCAGGAGAGCCTCAACTTTCCCCTAAGAAGTAGCTAGTCTGTTTGAATCACCAACCTTATGATTAGCAGCCTGACCCTTAAACCACAATGCTGCCCAGGGTCCCTGATTGCAGTATCATGCCAAAATACCATATGTATAGTCCTCTAAAAAAGAAAATTCGTTGAGTAAATCTCCACTCTAAAACAATGCTAGCAGAATCATTTCCAGGATGGGCCATCATAGAACATGATATCTGAATGGGAAAATCAATAAGCAAGAGATAAGAATCCATTGTTGTCTAGTTTCTATCTATAAAATATCTGTTAACCACTTCATGAAATCATTGAGGCCACAAACAAGGGGAAGAAACTGGACTAGTTTATTGAGTAATATATTTTTCCTTCAATTTACTTACTACTTGATAGCCTTTCTCAACATCCTTGAGAAAGAATACCAAGGGTAGAAACTTGCCTAAATGAAAAGTTGCTTATGGACATTTACTGAAATGCCATTGATAACAGTGAAACATTGGAAATTACCCGCAAATCCAAACAATAAGGGAATTATTAAATGAGCTTCAGTATACCAACCAAAATGTATTTTGTGTGGCTTTTAAATATAATAAATACAAATGGTAAAGTTTTAAAACTACAAGGCATATAAATTAAAGAAAAATTGCTGTATCATGCAAAAGCAGCATATAGTTATAAGCAATACGTGGAAGAGAACATTAAAGTAACAACTATTGATTAGTATGTGTGACAGGAAGGACTATAGGTGAGTTGTGTTGGTTTTAATTTGTTATTTTCCAGTGTGTTTATTACAAGTTCTTTCAAGTGTTCTGTTATCCCAAACTGACTGTCTTTTAGACAAATAACAGAGAAAGACAAGACATTAACCATCTCTTTGGGGACTCAGTGATTTTTTTTATCTACAGTGTGAAAGTTCTTGTAATTGATCTTTGTCATTCAATTCAGTGTTGCCCAAATTTAGAGATCTCCTTTGTTTCAGGGCAATGTAGATAAATGAGGTTCACATTAAATTATTGACATTATCTTGGCACCTGTGCACATCAGCACTTCTGGTGTTTGATTAACACGTAAGCCAGGCTTGGAAAAGCTAAAATCACAGTATCAGAAACTGCCTCCCCTTTTTAATTTTCATGGTTGTATGGGAAGAACACCAGACTCAGAGTGGACAGACCTGGAATCCATGCAGCCCTGGCTCTACAACACACCAGTTTTGCGACTCACGTAGCCTTGGTCATCATCTCTGACAGACGTGGATGCCCCCCCCCCCCCACAGCCACTGTCACTGTAGCAGGGCTAACGTGAGGAACTGATTCACACAGAGGGCAAATACATGGTATACAGAGCTTTACATGGGGTATGAAAGACAGAAATGGCTTTCCAGGTAGTTCTCAAATCATTAGACACTACTATGTACTCAAAGTCCTGGTAGCATAGTGATTACCCATGGAGCTGCTAATCACAAGGTCAGCTGTTCGAAACCACCATTCGCTCAGCAGGAGAAAGATGAGGCTTTCTACTCCAGTAAAGAGTTACAGTCTCGGAAATCCACAGGGCCCTATTGGGTCTCTATGAGTTAGAATTGATTCTATATCAGTGAGTTTGGTTTTGACATCCTTCATTTCAAAATCACTTAGTGATTTAAAAATCATTTACTAAGCATCTACCGTATATACTCATGTGTAAGCCGAGGTTTTCAGCACAAAAAAATGTGCTGAAAAACTGGGGTTCGGCTTATACATGGGTCAGTGGTACCCCAGCAAGGTGTAACATCTCGCGGGTGATTGCCGTTCCTCCGCTGTTCATTCAAAGCCCTGCTGACACTGCAGGACTTTGCATGTTTGTTTACTCACATCTAACCATTCAGAGCCATCCTATGATGTGGACGGCTCCTATTCGCAGAAGCACCCGTAGTGATTCACTTACGCCAGCAGCTGAACTGGTAAGAATGTGTCTGTGGCTGCTCTCCGTCTCTCCCCTCTGGTCTCTGAGTTAATTCACATCCTGCATTTCCCACCCTAGGCTTATACTCGAGTCATTCAGTTTATTCTGGTTTCCCAGGTAATAATTAGGTACCTCGGCTTATACTCGGGTCAGCTTATATTCGAGTATATACGGTACTATGTAATAGATATTGGTCTAGGTATATGGAATACATCAGTGATTACAATAAGGCCCTGCCCTTGTGGAACTGACATCCCTGTGGGACAAAAGGCACAATAAATTATAGGCAACCGTAAATACATTGCATGATAGTGTGAAAGACAAGTTCTTGGGGAAATAAATAAAAGTGGAATTGAGTAAAGGTGTGAGCTCAAAGGGCAGGACTGATTGGGTCGCAGTTGTAAAGAAGATACTGCAGTAGGCATCGCTGTGTGGTATGCAAGCAAAGGCTTGCAGAAGAGGCAGCTGTGCAGCTATCTGGAGAACGTGCACTCTCAGCCAAGGGAACAGAAGCTAACGTTGGCACTGGTGTGACACATTCAGCCAAGCATACAGGGGGCTTGTAAATGGAGTGGAGTGAACCGGAGGACAAAATAGACAGGAATGAGGTTGGAGGGAGGTAACAGGGAATATGACTTTATAGTTTTGTTGGGAGGTGCTATTAGGCCATTTCAACTCATAGCAAGCCCATGTGACAGACTAGAACTGCCCTCTTTCGAGGCTGTAATCTTTGGGTAAGTAATGTACTGCTAACCACAAGGCCGGTGGTTCAAATCCAGTTGCTTCATGGAATGACAATGAGGCTGTCTGCTCCCATGAGGTTTAAAAGCCTCAGGAGCCCTATATAGGGCCACTATGCATCAGGATGACTTGATGGCAGTGGGTTTGGGTTTGGAGTTTTAATCTTTACTGGAGCAGAATTGTCCTTTTTTTCTCCCACAGAATGGTTGGGTGAGTTCACACCAGGGTTTTGAATGGGTGCATTCCAATTCGACTCCCTCCTGATAATTTGCCTTTCCACCTTTTATATACTGAATCTAAAGGCACATTTTAATAAATCCCCAGGGGATTCTTAACAATCTGTATAGCCAGAATCACGTGGAGGTCTCGTTAAAATGTACATTCTAATTCAGTATATCTGGGTGAAACGGCAAATCTTAGCAGAGGATCAAATGAGAAGGAAGTGGTCCAAAGCCCGGGCTCAGTAGGCAAGCTCTCTGTGAGCAGCTGAGTGCCTAACTGGTTCACTGGGGCCCCTAGGGCCTCATAAAACAGTCATAAAGACACAGGCTTCCGCTCTGAGGACAATGGGGAGCCAATGAAGAGTTTGGATCAGAGGAGGGACATGATCAGACTTGATCAACATGGCCCCTCTGACTAGTATCCTGAGAGTGCACCACAGAGGAACAAGAATACAGTAGAACCCCAGACCTCGGTGCTAATCCATTCTAGAAGAGCATTGAGATGCGATGCAGTCAAGTTCCAAATCCATTTTTCCCATAAGAAATAACTGAAAACGGATTAATCCATTCTCGATCACCAAGTTTTTACCCAAACCCTGCCTTTTTATACAAAACACTACACAGAAATTTCAAAGTGAGTTCAGAGTTAAATAATATAATTTAAATAAGAAACATAACATGAAAAAAGTCTTTAACAAGTCTTTTACAGTACAGCCCAGGCCTTGAGACTGATGCGGATGTGGATCTGTGGGCACGGATGTGGAGAGGAGGGATGGAGAGAGTCAGTGTTTGGAAGGGGAATCCCCTTCCATAAAATCAACTGATGGCTGCTTTTCAGGAGTTTTTTTCCCTTCTTTGCCTTTTTTCTCTTAAAAAAAAAAAAACCTGTCTAATGTGGTCCGCTCCTGTAGGTTTCTGAGACTGTAAATTGTTATGGTAGTAAAAAGCCTTCTATTTCTCCTGTAGAGAGGACGCTGGTTTTGAACTGCTTATTTTGGGGTTACCCAGTGAGTTTCCTACTACACCACCAGGGCCCTTGGACTATTATAAAAGCTAAGAAATCGAACGGCTCAAGTTCCCATCATGTGATATGAGGAATACAGACTAGGGTTTTTTGTCTCGAGTTAATGATACCACATTTTACAAACAAAGAAGCTTTTGTTTAAATTGTTAAGTGATAACAAAAGTCACATAACTTTTAAGCAATAGAGCCAAGACTTAAGCCCTGATCTCTCTGGCCCCAAAGTCCAAGCCTTTAACCACTGCCCAGTATAGCTTTGCCAAGCAAAAGCTAAGAGGACCCAAGTTTATCCCATAGTGGCCACATGATCGAGTCCCATAAATGTGGAGACACATTTTATTGATAACAGTCATAAATGGAGAAGCCAAAACATGGGGGTAGTCAGTGTCCAGAGAGTCCTGGTTCCCTCCTGTTTACCCCTTTGTCCATAAGCCGGCATGCTCACTGTGTAACACAGTCATGCTCAAGGCTAGTGGATCAGAACATGTTGGTCTGACATGGGGTAGCAGTCATTGCATAGCCGGTTCCTAACAGGCTAATCTGGGGTGCCTTGTGAGAATACAGATTCCAGGTCCCACCCACCTACAGAAGGAAAATTTCCTGGTATGGATTAAGGAGTTGTTGTTTTTTACATTTAAAAAATTCATACATAACTTGATCCGGTTCATTCATGGCAACCGCTCAATTCAATACCATTTATCTGCCCACCCCCCCTTTTCTCACCTCTGCTCCTTCTTCTCTCCTACCCCTTCTGAATTTGTTGTCCGGCAAATGCTGCCCACTTAACGCCAAATGGTTGATTATTTGGAGGTGTGTGTGCTTCACTATTGCTTTTGTTCCCTTTATAAATCTATTGTTTGACTGAATCTCCACCCAAGGGGGTGAGTTCAGTCCCAGATTGGAAGGGTAATGAAGGGCTACAGTGGGGGGGTGGGTGTCAGTTCCACCGGTGGCCATAGATCAGTAAGCCTGGTCTGTTCTCTGATTCTGAGCTGTGCTCCACCAGTTTCTCCCACTGCACCCAGGACCTTCAGAGGCAGCGGGTCTCCACCTTCTTCATGCCACAACCCTTTCATACAGTTCCTCATACTGTGGTGACCCCCAGCCATCAAATTATTTTCGTTGCTATTTCATCACTGTAATTTTACTACTGTTATGAAGTGGGTAGCCCTTTAAAGGGCCGTTCGACCCCCAAAGGGATCGTGGCCCACAGGTTGAGGACTGCTGTTCTAAGGTGACCCCTTTCAGCGCAGTCGGAAGTGGTGGCCAGGTGCATCTAGTTCTTCCAGTCCCCGAGTCACGGGGACCGGTATTCATGTGATTCCTTACTCGATTGGGCTAACGATTTTCATGTGACTTCCATTTTCACTTCTCTTCTTTCCTCTGGTCAGGGAGAGAACAGCAGTTACACCTTCAATGGCTGCTCACGTGCTTTTACGAACACTGTTGACCAGAATAAGAAACAGAACATTGTATTTGTGAACTATGTTAGACCAACTGACCTTGGTATCCCAGAGACTATGGTCCTGAGCCCCCAGGTTCGGTGATTCAAGGAATTTGCATTTTACAATTGATACTTCTGCAGTCAGATACCATTTGGCTAACCGATGGAGGAGAGATTTCTGAGTTAGTCAAGAACAGGAATGAGCAGACTGTTGGGCCATACTGGTGCACAAAGTCAAAACCAAATTCACTGCCACGGAGTCAATTCTGACTCGTGGTGACCTGATGGGCAAGATAGAGCTGACCTTGTGGGTTTATGCTTTGGGAAAGCCTCTTTCCCCCCTCAGAGATGCTGATGGTTTCAAACTGCTAACCTCCTGGTGAAGTAGCCCGCTGCACAACTCACTACGCCACCAGGACTCCTGTTAGGTCAGAGGTCTCTAATAATGTCAGAATCATTTCTACTCACAGTGTAATTCCGGCAACACTGCAGCAGCGTCAGCTGGGCACTTGTTAGAAACGTAGAATCCAAGCCCCACCCCGTGCCTACTTAATTAGAATCTGCATTCTGGCAAGATCAAGAACGGACTTTTAGCAGATTGAAGTATGAAACCCATTAAAACATACTTCACAAACCACCAGCTGAGGTCATGTGATGGACACTTAAAATTCTTAACAAATGACTAGTCTTTATGAACAATTCCACTGGTAATTGCTAAGTACATCCTCTCAACCGCTCTACACAACGGATATTAAGATCCCATTTTACAGATACAAACTGAGGCTCGCGGCGCCCTAAGAACTGACCAGCGGTCATGTCCTCTTAAAGAGGCCGACCTGGGCTTAGAAGCAGCTGTCACCAACGCCTTTGTCTTTCTCCGAAACACATGCTCAACTGCACCATGTTGCTGAAAATGAAGATCAAATTGGAGGCCTAGCCAACTTTATGAAAACTCATCTGAGCAATCAGGTGAAAAATAGAGCTCGCTGTTCACAATGTCTGTACTGGGCCCCAGAACAACATGTCACTGAATCGGGCTTGTTCGCCCAAGCCTTAATCACATTAGATACCTGCCATTACATGGTTACACGACAGCAGGCCCGGCTACTCTCTACTGCACACATAGTGTGGCATCTGCTGTCTGTCTGGCTCATGGGACGGCGCGGCCCGTGTTGTACATGAGGTGGAAGGCACCCTGGGCTCTTTGTAGCCGGTACAACCCTGTAATGGGTAAACTAGTCCCTTGGAGTAAACTGTTCGCCCATGTGTGGTAAGAGAACCAGCGCAGCTGCTGCAGGGTGAGCCGCGCCGTGTCAGCGATGTGCCATCCGGTCCCGAGAACTGTGCGGGCGGCAACAGTGAGCTTCGCAAACTCGTGCTGAATACCTTGGAGGATGCAAAGAGCCTGCCCTTTGTTTTTGTATTTGACTCTTAGCCAGGAAGCCCCAGGGCTTAGGTCTTTTCCTGATGAGAAAGCAGATTCTGGAAACATGATGGTATCCAAGACCCGCCAGCCAGCAAATGGCAGAGCGTGGACTCCACCCCATGTCCTCCGCTGTGGTGTCCTGTTTGTACAGCGCAAGACAGCGAGGGGGAACGAGTTGTTACTGAGTCCCAGAGCGGCAGAAAAGGTTTTCCACCTTAGATGTCATAGCCCAACTGGGGCCTTGTCAAGGGAGAACAAGAATCTAGACATGACTTCTTTAATCAAGGCAAGCCTTGAGTTTTCAGCAGCCAGGGGACAATGCTTTCCTCCCCCTTTCCTGGCGCAGATTAGCTAGTTCCCCTAGACACCATACAGCCAGGCCTTCACTGATCTCATAGTTGGCGAAACACCCCCGCCCCAACTCAACTCAGACCGTTCCTGAGGCTTATGCCCTGGGCCAGCAACTCCTCCGTGACCTAGAAAACCAGGAGTCCTTCCACCATCTCCTGGCCTTGCCTGTCAATATGGAAAGCAATTAGCAGCATCGGTCCACCAGGGAGCCTCTCACAGCAAGGCCCACCGGTTCTGCAGCCCCACAACACCTCCTTACATCATAACTGGGAATGGGAAGGCAGGGGGGATAGTGCTGGGGGGTGGGGGTTTCTGTACACTCTGCTACTCCTCTGCTTACAGATTGTTCTCAGTAAAACTAACCATAGCTCACACCCATGTTCATTAATGGGGTTGGTTACAATTCACTATCTACAAAGGTGGCGTCCAGCACAGGTTCACTCATTCCCACATTATAAAGTTTTCGGAGTTGGGAAAGAATTTATCTAGGCCATGGAAGATGGAAAACCTCTCCCATGAGGGCAGTGGCCAAGTCAGCGGCCATTTGCAATGGTTGCTGACTGAATAATTAAGCAGGTCGTGCCCTCAGACATGGAAGCTATACACTTGCAGCAGTTAAATGGGCATATGGAATATAAGAATGCCCAAAATGTGAAATATTTCAAGTCATCAAGAAGAGCAGCAGCAATGTTATCCTGGGAACCGAGAGGCTGGGCATTACACCACCTACCACCACAACCCAAGACTCTGAAACAGCCAACAGGGCAGATGAGTCCCTTGGAAATGGAGAAAGCCCACCCAGGAGATGAAGCACAGTAAGACCCATCTGTGATTCTGCAAGAAGCATTGAGGCCATCAGCTGCTCTTGATTTGTTGCTGGGTTATTGGGTAACCCAGGACAGTGACTGGGTAACTTAGCTAACAATGGCCTGGGGAGAGCATCCACAGGAGGAAATGTGCAGGTGCACAAAACAGGAATAGACCGCATTCCGGCTTGGTTACCCTAAGTCACCAGAGAACTCTCTAGAAGTGTGAAGGCTGGTTTAATGAATGGGTGTGATGGCAACATTGTTGAATGCAGCTCAATAGTCTGCCAAGAGGAACTATCACGTACCCCAATCACAGAATAAGCTGTGGGGGTTGAAAAAGAATAATGGGGAGACATTCCTACCTTGAGCTGGGCATGTGGTGGAATTATGTGTACACTGTTCAGTGAGATTTCCCAGACACGGTGGGTTTAACTAGCGAGCAAAAGTTGCAGCCACTCAGAGACAGTTTGAGTTAACCGGTACAGTTATGAGACTCCAAAGCACCAGGGCAAACCCGGGACACTGTAGCTTTACCCAGAGAGCAGAGGAGGAGTCCATATGGACAATGCCCTCCAATGGAACAGATGGCAATGGACTTGAGTTTGCTCCTGCACTAGGAGGGAAAGGGTTAAATGTCTGTTTCATCCTCCAAGGGGGTACTACACCCACCCCCAAGCCCCCCACCCCCGCTGGCCATCCAGGAGGTAAATACCATCCTCCTTTCACCATTTTCATAATTTCAGAATCAACTCGATGGCCGTAAGTGTGGGATTTGGGGCGTGGGTTCTAATTCCTGTGCTGCAAGGAGCCCAGGTGATGCTGGTGGGGAAGCATCAGACTACTAAACACTTCTTCTGGCAGACCACCAGCACCTCTTCTGCACAGGCTCCTTTCTGTGCTCTGCACAAGGCTGTAAGCACTGCAGGAACAGAAACTGTGTCTCATCTCTGTGTTTACCCTCAAAATACAGCACAGGACATGGCAAAGAGTCAGTGCTCAGTGGATAATTAGTGAACGAGGAAATGAGTGAAGGGATACAATCTTCTTTACTCCCCAGAGAACCATGCTGGGTCACTGACTGGGATTTGGGATCCTAATCTACACGAGTTACCAGAGTGACTTTTAAACTCATAATATTTGGGCTGCAAAGGACAATGGAAACCCCTTGAGAACTCATTTTTCGCAGATAGAAAAGCTCAGACCGAGGACATTATAAGGCCAGGATTCAGAAAACCTAGCTTCTGCCTCTTTGAGATGAGTGACCTTTTAAAACAGGTCTCGCCTTAATTTTCTAACTCAAAGACACCTCTAAATCTGTTCCCTATTGTGCCAGTTATATAAGTGTCAATTTGAGGATTAAGAGGGTAGGGGTGGAGTCTAACCTGTCAATCAGAACACAGCCAATGAGGCCTCTGTAGGCATGTCCCTCCCCTGAGGACTCTGGGAAAACTCTGGAATTACCTCCTTGGAAGAGGAAGAGACTCTCAAGACACTCCCTGGGAGACACTGCAGCTGACAAGACACGTGGAACTACTCTAGTGCCGTGAGCCATAGAAGCCACATGGACCCACCTTGATGTAACCAGACCTTGGAAGCTGGAGAAGCCACACAGAGACCCCTGCCAGCACTGAGATGCTCACAACACCACTGGATCTAAAGACTTTCTACCCACTGGCTTGTGATTGTCTTGCATTCGGTGTCATTGCATGTGTTTGCTGAGTCTGAAGAGGACTTTATAGACTGGTATCGGACATATGGGCTAATATTGGACTTATGGGCTTGGACTGGGCTGGATTGGGATGCTTTCTTAAATGTGCAATTACCCTTTATGTAAAGCTCTCTTATACACATATGCGTGTTTATGAATTTGTTTCTCTAGTCTACCGAAACTAACACACTTACCTACCTACCTGGCCGGAATTAGAGTGATTCCATAGTCCTTATATCCATAGTCCTTATATCCTTATAGCCTTCAAAGGACAGCTTTTCCTTCTTTCAATAGCTATTGAGCACCTGCTCTGTGCTAGACTTCCCACCTCCCGGCCATGAAAATACACGCACTGGGCCCTCAAGGGGTTCTGTTGCTTGTGACCCCGTGAGATGAGGAACTAATTCTACAGAGGACCAAGATAACACTCAGAAAAGTTACATTGCCTGCCCACGTTCAAACAGCTAGAAAGCCAGGGAACCAGACTTCAAAACCTGGTCCGTTTTTCTAAACAAAACGCGCGGTTCCCAGAGCCTGGGTGTGGATGGGTTCCTTGTCTACTTACCTCCAGCAGGAGGCGCTGCTCCTGCCCTTTAATATAGGTTTAGTGCGGCTTTTGTATTTCACTGTAGAATCTCATTTCCACAAGTGGCTGGGTGGCCGGAATTAGCTAACTACTAAAGAAATAAAGTGATAGAAACTCAGCAAGTGCTGGCCATATTAAATCAAACTGAGTCCTTTCAAGAATTTGCTTTTATGAGACTCGGGAGAGGAAAGTCCAAAGATCTGGACCACTGCGCGCGCTCCAGCTGAATCTAATCAGTTCCGATCCATCCCAGCCAGTCAGCCTCTGAGGGCAGAGGACCGTACTGGGGTGGGAGACACCCAGGTGAAGTTCTAGAAGCACAGGCTTTTTAGATGGGACTGCTCTTAAGTGAAAGCAGCTGCTGCCATGTGGAGTCTGGCATGCAGCTGCCGCCCGGCCCATGTTTGGTGACTGAGTTAAAGAATGGGCCCTGGCATTCCAGTGATTCTATTCGCATTTTTTAAAGTGCAGATGCTCTGAGGTGGGTACATTTTTGCTTGAATCCTGTCTGTCCCACTCACGATTGATTGGGGGTGACCCTGACAAAATGGTGCAACCCTCAGAGCGCCAGTTTCCTCCGCTGTAACAGTGAGCGTGTGGCCAGGGCCTTCGAACACTCACACTTAGCAAAGTTCTGAGACGGTAAGAAGTCTGGTGCTGGCCGCGTTGCTACATCCCTCTTGGAAGAAGTACAACCAGAAGGCTCCTTAAAAATGAGGCTGGCAGGACTTGGCCTTACGTACTTGGGACGTGTTATCACTGGAAAAGACCACCATGCTGGGCAGAGAGTCAGCAAAAAAAGAAAAAGGAAACTCCTTAAGGAGACAGACCGACAGAGTAGCTGTCACAGGGGGACCCCAACCTGGCCTTGTCTCCTATTGTGTAAAGAGAGAGGCTCGCTCCGAGTCAGTCGAGTCGAGGACCTGGCGGCATCGAACTGCACCAGCAGCAGCGCACAGCATTCCTGGGAGGATGCCATCAGGATCCCGGGAGAAGCTCTCCTCGCGTCCTTGACACGGGGTTCCAGTCTTTCCTCTCCTTTCCTCTTCCTCCTCATCCCTAACGCGAGAGGGTCTCGTGGTTGAAAACGTTTCAGCCTGAAGCGTCCTGGTTCGCGACCTGTGATCCCTGGAGGCGCAACTACCCAACAGTAGCTACAAACAGACCCTTTCCGGGTCACGTAGTTTTTAAGGAGACAAACCCTGTCGCACAAACACCGCAGGTCATAAAGGAGAGGGCTCACCTGGGGTCCCCTGGAGAACCTGCAGAGCCGCGCCTCACCTGGCAGGGTTGAGAGTGGGCCTCGGGTGCTGCGGGGTGCCTGTAGCGGGACGGCGCCGGGTGGTTGGGTCCATTGCTGAGCTCGCAGTGCCACCTGGTGGGAAGCATGTGCCACTACCACGACTTTAATCCCACACCAGCGCCACGGGTGCTCCAGCACAGGTGTGCCGCACATGTCTGTCTCCCCTGACCATCTGAGGGCAGCGCGTGCATTATCCCATTGTCAATGATCAACAACCTTACTTCACCGCTGGGAAAATGAGGTGCGGAGAGCACAGGGGAAAGATTATCACGTGAGCTACAAGTGTCTTGCCCTTCCAGTAACCTCGTTTTCCAGGTGTCACTCCAGGCTCTGCTTCTGGTCATCACGCGCATCACCTTGGTGTCTCTATCTCTCTATCTCTGCTCCTTTTCCCATGGTTAGCGTCCACTCCACTCCGGCGTGACCTGGTGTGAACTAAATGCAGCTACAAAGCCCTGAATTCAAAACCAGGACATAGGGAACAGTGGTAGGTGTACGGATTCCAACGTATCTTTTGGGAGGGTACAGCTCGCCCTCTCAGAGCCCCCTCCGTTAAGAACTGCTGAGTAAAACTTCTTTATCTCCTTTATCTCACTCACTGTGACGGGCCAGGCAAACACGTCTGCAAGAGAGGGCTCCGGATTTCAAAGTGTCAATAATGATTTCATGAAGAAAACGGTCATGGAAAAAGGATACAGGTGCAGCCTTGGCAACACCCTCAAGTCCCCATGGGGTGGGGGGCAAGTCCAAGGCTCAAAAATTCTCTGTCATCAAGTTCCGACTCATAGCGACCCTAATTGGGCAGGGTAGAAGAGCTCCTGGGGATTTCTGAGGCTGAGACTGATTAGGGAGTAGAAAGCCCCATCCTTCTCCTGCAGAGTGGCTGGTGGTTGGGGGGGGAGGGCTGATATCAATGGAATTGAAGAAACAGAGTGTTAACTCTGTTTTAACAGAGTGTTAAAATTATACACCCCACCCTTCATTTTACACTGTGGAATTGATAGTACAGCAATTAAGCTCTCAGGTTCTAACCAAAAGGACAGTAGTTCAAACCCACCAGCCACTCTGTGGGAGAAAGATGTGGCAGGCTGCTTCCAGAAGGAATACCGTTTTGGAAAGCCTTTATGGCAGTGCTGTAGTGTCTGTAAACATGAGTCTGGAGGCTTATTGAATTTTGTTTTTAAAGTGAGTTCCAGGGAAGATAAGACTTTTTCAAGATCACATTGAAATTAGTGACAGAGCCGGGGCTCAAATCTAGACCTTCCTAGTAGAGAGAGTGATATTAAAACACAAGAATATGAAAAAGCAAAACAGGGAAAGGATGTGCAGTCAATACATGTAGACACACACACACATATGACAACATGATATTCCAACAGTGCTGTGATAAGCCTGCTCTGACATAAGTTGAATATTTCTCTTCTTTGTCATTTTCATGGCCTGCTATGCTAGCAGTGATCTGAAAGTAAATCATAGCATTGAACATCCGTGGGTGAACATCGAGAATAACACCAGAAAATTACACACTACAAACTGTGGAGCACCTATGCTAAGAGGCACACGGCAAGCAGGCAATGAGTGCGGCTCGTCATGACACAAACATGTCATACGTTGGGGACTACCTGTGAATAACTTTAGAATAACTGGCTGGCCATTTTAGGAAAGGAAATAAAACTTGATTCCTACTTTAATTTCTATGTCAAAATAAATTCCAAAGAGAGAATTTTTAAAGATGTACATAAGTAATTAAATCATGGAAGTAGTAAAAAGAATGGGTTAGTAACAGTTTTATCACTTGGGGTAGGAAAACATTTTTCTAAACATAACATGAAACCCAAAGGAAAACATTAATATGTCTGACTGTGTTGAAGCTTCCTCACCCCCACTATCATGACCCCAGTGCTGCCTCTCACTTCGGACTAGACCGGAGCACATGCACAGGTGCAGAGAAGAGATGCAAGCTGAGGACACACCGAATCCAAGAACAGGCATGGATAGTGATACCAGAGGGTAAGAGGGAACCTATCACAGAGATGACACATAACCACACACACACACACACACACACACACTTCCAGGGGGAAGAATAACAGAAACCATGGGGGAAGGAAGACAGTGATCAGTATGAAAAATGAAAATAATAATTTATCATCTTTCAAGGGGTCATGAGGGTTGGGGGAAGAGGGTAGGAGGAGCTGATAACAAGGGCTCAGTAGAAAGTCAGTGTCTAGAAAAGAATGATGGCAGCATATGTACAAATATGCCCGATTCAATTGATGTATGGATTGCAATAAGAGCTGTAAGAGCTCCCAATAAAATGATCTTTTAATTAAAATATAAATAAATCTGACTGTGTAAATTTTATACACTTTTGCTCAAGAAAACAAAGTCAAATTTTAAAAACAAGCTGGGAAATATTAGCCCTACACCTGCTACAGAAAGGGATAATTATCTTACCATCAAATGAGTTCTTACAAATCAATAAGGAAAACCCACACAACCCAATAGAAATGCTAATGCCAGTAAATAGATTTTTAAATCTCAATTTCTCTCATCATTAGGAAAAAACAAATTCAATCAATATTACAATACCACCTTACACTCCTATCACCTTGGCAAATATTTAAAGTGTAATAATACTATTTTTTAAACAAATTTTATTTTAACTTTTACTTAAATACTTTTGGGGGGTTGTATTCATTTGTTTGTTTGTTTGTTTTTTAAATCATTTTATTGAGGGCTCATACAACCTTATCACAATCCAGACATCCATCCATTATGTCAAGCACATTTGTACATTTGTTGCCATCATCATTCTCAAAACATTTGCTTTCTACTTGAGCCCTTGCTATCAGCTCCTTGTTTTTCCCTCCCTCCCCGCTCACCCATCCCTTTTGAACCCTTGATAATTTATCAATTATTATTATTTTTTCATATCTTTCACTGTCCGACACCTCCCTTGACCCACTTTTCTGTTGTCCGTCCCCCAGGGAGGGGGTTATATGTAGATCCTTGTGATAATACTGTTTTTTAATGAGAGAAATTGGAGACTCGCCGTTACTATGTGTACGAGTATATCGTAGTCCCGCTTTTTAGGACAGCAGCTTGGATGTGCTCCACCAATTCATGGTCCAAATAAAGGCAGAGCTGCTGTTGGTTGTTGTTGTTGTTTGAGACGCACGCCCCGAGGTGTGGAGGTGCAGACTCTCTTCCCGAGGGCTTGCCCCAGTTTTCCAATGGTCGGGGGCGGAAGGACCCCCGGTGGGAAGAGGGAGTGAGTGTCAGCCTGGAGCACAACTGCCAGCGAGAAAAGAGGTGCGTGGCCCTGTCCGTCTTGGCCCTGACCGCTGTGGCAGGCTGGTTCCAGGTGCTCCGCAGGCCCACTGCTCCCAGAACCCTTGCCGCCCCTCCTCAGTCCTAAGGTTTTTCACAAATTGGGGCAGAGAGATCACCCCAACCGTCGTGTTCCTCAAGGGGGTTCTCATCGCACTGGCCCCTGGAACTCAAAGCTCTCAAGGCCACTCCTGGGCGGTCCACTTCCGAAGGACTGGAGGTGGCCGAGGTCCAGGTCTAGCTCGACTCCCTGGGCTGAGGGTTCATGTCGGCACCCTAGAGGATGAAGGGAGGGCAGAGAAAGGCCGTGGTGGGAGCGTGGTGATGGATCAGAACATGTCCAGAGCGGCTGAGGTTGGACCCTCTGCCGACACCAGCTGTCCTTTGAACACCTGTGTGTTCCTGGGGTAGAGTCAGGTCAGAACCCCCAAACCCCAGCCCCGGCCTCTCTGAGAATTTCCCTTGGTGGCAGGAGAGCCTCAGGAAGGCTGGCTTCACTGCTCTGTGACTGTCCCTCACTGGGCCACAGCTCGGGCCACCAACATCCGCTCCAAACGCTCTCCTTAACGCTGAATGTCAAGGACGGGCTGGTTTAGAGGGGAGGGGCTGTAACCCCCTGCCTCTCAGAAAGGTGGCCTGAATTCTTTATTTCTTCTTTCCTTCCAGGAAAGAACCAAACACCTCGCAGGCATCCAGGAGCCAGAGCACAACCGCTCCCAAGGGACCCTGAGACTGCAACCTTTACAGAAGCCATGGCCACAGCTTTCTGCCGCCGAGAGCCTGTGGCCAACCAACTAACAAGGTAACCACTGTGCTACCAGAGTCCCGGGATTTTTAGAAGTTGGTTAGTTGGGGGGTTGGTGGCGGGGCGGGCTGTCAACATAGGGTTACATTTCTCATACTTCCTATAACTGCCTATTCTGATGCCTGCAGTCTTTGCAGGACTGATTCTACTGCCAGGTTTGGTTGGGTTTGTTGTTTTTTTCCCCCTCCGACAACATTCTTTTCTTTGATTGTGGTGAACGTATATGTAGCTAAACATTTGCCACTTCAAGAACATTCCCATGTATAATCCCAGGGCATTAATTATGTTCATTATGCTGTTGAGCCATCACGCATAGCCATGTGCAAATTTTCCATCGCCCTTAACAGAAATTCCGTGTCACAAGGCAGGAACGTTAGGCAGAGGCGGTGAACGAGCCTGCTGTTAATCCAAATGCTACCGATGTAACATAATTTAAGATTTAGTTTGTTGAAATTCCAAATGTACAGCCCCTTCTCTCTCCAGTTTAAAAAAAAAAATCCTTTCAAGCTTAATGAGTACGGATGGTCTTCTAACTCAGAACAGCTGTAAGCATGACCACGAAGATCGATGGCCAAGCACAAAGTATTCCCCACGTCTGTAAGCAGTGGATATGGTGCTTCATGGCATGGTGGGCTAGGAACCCCTAGAGCAGCGGTTCTCAACCTGTGGGCCGTGACCCTCTTGGGAGTCGAATGACCCTTTCACAGGAGTCACCCGATTCACAACAGTAGCAAAATTACAGTTTTGAAGTAGCAACAAAAATAATTTTATGGTTGGGGTCACCACCACATGAGCAACTGTATTAAAGGGTGGTGGCACTAGGGAGGTGGAGAACCACTGCCCTAGAGAAATATAAGAATGGATCATTGTCTCGTGTGATCATTGTTAAACCTGCTTTTGTCACATAGTTTGAAATATGAATATATATGTATATGTGTGTGTGTGTGTGTATATATATAAAATCAAATTCACTGCTGCTGAGTCAACTCTGACTCCTAGTGGCCCCTGTGGGTTTTCGAGACTGTATCTGCGAGGGGAGTAGAAAGCCCAGTCTGTCTCCAGAGAGCTGCTGGTGGTTTCAAACTGCCCACCATGCGAATCACAGATCAACGTGTAACCACTACACCATCAGGGCTCCTGGTATATATATAATATTTTCAATGCTTTGAAGCAGTTTGGAGATAGCAAACCTCAATGTTTCCTTCTGCCCCGTGCTGACAGAATACACTTTGCGTTTCTTAAATCAACCTGGTCTTTGGCTGAAACAGAGACAGGCCATCCAGGGCTCTAGTCCCGGCAACACTGTCCCTGGAAAGAAGATTCGCCCGCCCCATAGTGGAGCTCTCCACTTTGCCCCCCTCGGGTGTGTTGGAATTTCTTTTCAGGAATGCTTGAAGGTGCATGAAGACAGTCATCGCGGCATTTTTGTGAGAGGGAACTCTAACTGCCACAAGTATGAGCGTACTGAAATAGATTCCAGTGTATCTACACCATGCAGCGCCATGCAGCATTCAAAGCAGTGAGGTAAGTTTATGTTTACTGTTGTAGAAAGATGCTCAACATTCTTTAGTGAGAAGAGCATTCTGCAAAACAATTGATAAAATATACATGCCAAGCACTTGCAATGCTTTCCACAGTCAAACGCATGTAATCCTTATAACAACCATATATACTTGAGTATAAACTGACCCGGATATCAGCCGAGGCTCCTAATTTTACCACAAAAACCATTAAAAATGTGCTGAAATCCTCGGCTTATGCACAAGTATATACAGTAACTAGTGTAAACTCATAAAGCTATCAGGGCTGAATTATTGGCACCCAGGTGAGCTCTCACCAGAGATCAATATCTCCGCACCATACTATCCTCACTTACTCTTCTAGTCCAGGGAATGTGGAGACAGCTCCTTGGCCCACTGACTGGGAGAGATCCAGATGCGCACCCATTTCAAAGCAGGGGACCCGGCAGGATGCTCAGACTACAGAAGGACATCGCTGCCAGTAAGATTCTGCATAAGATCATCCAACAACGGTTGCAACGGTACATCGACAGGGAGCTGCCAGGAGGTCCGGTTGGATTCAGAAGAGGAAACAAGGGCTATCATTGCTGATGTCAGATGGATCCTGGCTCAAAGCAGAGAATACCAGAGAGATGTGTACTTGTGTTTCATCGACTATGCAAAAGCATTCGACTGTGTGGATCTTCGCGAACTGTGGATAAGCTGGAGAAGAAAGGAAGTCTAGAACACTTTGCTGTGCTCGCTCGGAACTCGTAAGTGCACCCAGAGGCAGTAGTGCGAACGGAACGAAGGAATTCTGCATGGTTTAAAATCAACAAAGGTGTGCAGCGAGGTTGTACCTGCTCACCATACTTTTCCAGTCTGCATGTATCAGAGAAGCTGGTTTATATAAGGAATATTGCGGCATCAAGATTGGAGGAAGATGTATTAAGAATCTGAGATATGCAGACTTGCTTGCTGAAAGCAAGGGGGACGTGAAAGACTTGCTGGTATAATCAAGATTACAGCCCCTCTAGTATGGATTAGGACTCAATGTACGGAAACCAAAATCCTAACTACTGGACAATAGGGCACATCATGAGAAATGGACAAAAGGTTGAAATTGTCGCGGATTTTGTCTTGCTTTGGTCCAAAATCAAGGCTCATGGAAGCAGCAGTCAAGAGATTAAAAGTCAAGTTGCGGGGCAGGGAATGTGCAGATGTGCTTTATACAATTGATGTATGTATATGTATGGATTGTGATAAGAGTTGTATGAGCCCCTAATAAAAATGTAAAAAAAAAAGAAAAGAGGAGAAAAAAAGAAAATGATTAGGGAAAAATAAAATCAAAATAAATAAAATAAAAGTCAAGTTGCATTACAGAAATCTGCTGCACAAGCCCTCTTTCAAGTACTGAAATGCAGGGATGTTACATTGAGGACTCAGGTGCACCTGATCCAAGCCATGATATTTCCAATCACCTCATATGCATGTGAAGAAGACCAGAGAAGAATCGACGTATTTGGATTGTGCAACAGGAAAAGAATCCGGAAAGCCCCAGGGACTACTGCATGCACCAACCTTGGAAAAAGGAAGCCCAGAGTGTTCTTTAGGAGCAAGGATGACAAGGCTCCATCAGACACACTTTGGACGTGTTGTCAGGAGATTCCAGTCCTGGAAAAGTCCATTGTGCTTGTAGAGGGAAGGGGCAGTGAAAACTCAGAAGACACTCCATGAGATGAAATGGCATGGTGGCTGCGACCGTGGGCTTAAGCATTGGAACAATTGTGAGGATGGTGCAGGACCAGGCAATATTTCTCTCTGTTGTGCATAAGGTCACTATAAGTTGGAACCAATTCGATTGCACCTAACACAACAACAACATAATGTAATCTTCATTCTTTTGTATAGATGTGTATGCCTACACCTGTCGGAAAACCAACAGGAAAGCTCAATGATTGGTATTAGGAAACTAATGGAGTAGGACATTTCCCTTTTCATGACATGGTTTTCTACATACCCTGGCTATTGTTATAATAAATATTATGATGACCATTAAAGCTTAACCTAACTAAACTTACATTGATACCTTTCCTAGAATGTGTATGGATATGGGTATGGATATATGTTTAGGTGAGACTCTAGATTTGACCATCAGTCTAGCCACTGATGCATGATCTAGTGCTGCTGTAACAGAAATGCAAGAGAATGGCACACAGATGCACTGTGTCGGCTCTAGTGAAAGCTTTTCTATGGTGTCAGAGGGAAAGTCTTTGTCTCTGGCTTCTGTTTCCTGATTCCTTGGAGATTTCTGTGTGTCTTGACATCTATAGTTCCGTTATCACTGCTTTCTTGTCTAGTCTCTCTTAGATTTCTCAAAAAAAAAGATCAACTCAGTAGGAGTGGGAGTTAGCCCTGCCCTTAGAGTACATCAGAGTGTATCAAGGCAAATGTAAATTTAGCTCATTAATTTTTTAATATCTTATTTTCCCTTTTGATCTCCTTTTATTTGTTCTAGTTTTTATTCTTTTCTGCTTGCATTTGGATTGAGGTTTCTCTGTGTTTTGTTTCATTATTTTTGTTGGGGGTAGGAGGTTTTATGATTTTCTTTATGTGGAATCCAGGATAATCTATAGGCAAAATAACCAGAATAATAGTTTCTTAGGGTTGTGGCAAGGGAGGTTGGCAGGGAATGGGGAGTTAGTAATAATGAGTACAAAAATGAAAACAATGTTCTAAAATAGATTGTAAAGGTAGCACAACTCATTCTAACATGTTCAAACCATTGAATTGTATGATGTGTGAATTACATCTCAATAAAACTGCTTTTTAAAAAGCAAATGCATAAACAAACCAAAACAAACAACTTAGAACATGCCCTACATTGATCCTGCCTTATTAACATAACAAAGACCACACAGTACTAAAGGGATCCTAGGATTTACAACACCTATTCAATCCATCACATACTCCTAACAGATTTCTAAAATCTTACCCATCTTTTTACTCATGTTTTCATTAGCATTTAAGCACTAGCATTTCAAGCTCTCTAAACCTAGTGGTGGCATAATGGATTTGCCACAAGATCAGCAATTTGAATCCACCAGCCTCCACTCAGGAGAAAGATGAGGCTCTCTACCCATAGGGACCATTCTAACCTGCCCTATGAAGTTGCTGTGAAGAAGAATTGCCTCCATGGTGGTGAGAGGTTGGTTAAACATGGGAAGGCTAACTTCAAAGTTGGCAGTTCAAACCCACCAATCACTGCTGCCATGAAGACTGACGATGCCTCAGTAACCCTAAACAGGGTTCCTACAACTCAGAATCAACTTGATGGCGGGTCCCAAGCCAGGAACAATAGTCATGCAATGGTGAAGCACTGGATACTGACTGGAAGGTGGGCAGCTCGTCCCCTTCAGTGGCTCTATGGGGGGAAAGATCTTAGGACCTTCCCCCATTCAAAGTATCGATGTTGTTGGACGCCATGAAGTCAGCTCCATGTGCACAATACAAGAGAGCTCAAGCTCATACGGACCATGTGCACAATACAAGAGAACACTGACTAGTCCCGAGCTATCCCTCCAATTACTGTTATAGTTTAGCCCATTGTTGCAGCCACTCTGCTAATCCATCTTTTTAAGGGTCTTCTTCACTGACCCACTCCCTTGCCAATGAGGATGCCCTTCTCCAGGGATTGGAAGCTTCCAAGTTAAATGTCCAGAGATAATATGTCGTTGACCAAAGAATCTTTCTGGTTGTCCTTCTTCCAAGACAGTTGCTCAGTCATCTGGTATTCCTTACCAACACCAAAATCCAAAGGCATCCATTTTTCTTTGGTCTTCCTTATCCATAGCTCAGCTTGGCCATACATATAAAACAGTTAAAAATAGCATGGCTTGTGTCAGGAAAATCTTTGTCCTTGAAGTGATGTATTTACTTAGCAATACTTTAAAGAAACCTTTCATAATATTTTAAAGAAATCTTGTGTGCGGTTGACTTGCCCCAATGCATTGCCTTGTTTCATTTCCTCGTTTCTGCTTCCACGGGCCTTGGTTGTGGATCCACGTAGAATGAAATCCTTGACAGTTTCAATGCTTTAGCCACTTGTTAGGATAGTCCAGTTTTGAGGATTTTGGTTTTTTTAGGGTGAGGAGCAAACCATACTGAAGGTTTTATTCTTTATAGCACAGCCTAGGAAATGCTATGGGAGAGTTCTCCTCTGTTATGTAGGGTCTCTGTGAGTCAGAATGGACTTGAGAGCACACAATAATATCAATACATCCCAAGCATGATCACTTCATTAAGCAACCCTGCTTAAATCTTCAAGGACTTCCCCCCAGCCATAGCAAAATCTGTGATCTCCTCCCAACCTAGACCTTGACCTTTTCCATATTAGAATTTCTAGTCATTCCCTGCTTATCTATTTCTGTTCCTTACATCCACTGTGTCCTCTCATTCTCAATTGCTCCTATCCAGCCATTCTCTCCCTGCCCACTTGTTGAATTCTACTCACCACTTAAGAGCTATTCTGGCTCGAATCCCCCAAATGTCAGCCAAGGCTGTGTCTAGCTTCTCTGGACCACAGAATCTTAGAAGATTTTTCAATGTCACATGGCCAGCCATGTATGAGAAATCACATGTGAATATTTCCCATATGGTTTCTAAGAGTAGATTTTGAATATTGTTTCTGTAAGCTACTCATGACTATCGAGTCGAATCTGACTCATAGCGACTCAATAGGACAGGGTAGAACTGCCTCTGTGGGTTTCTGAGGCTGTAACACCTTCAGGAAATAGAAAGCCTCATCTTTCTCCCTCAGAGAAGCTGGTGGTTTCAAACAGCCACATTCATAACCCACTGTACCACCAAGGAGCAAATAACGTGCCCCCCACCCCAGTAAGCTGTTCTGAAAGTCCTCACTGACTCCCTTCCCCATCAAGTATGAATCTGGGCCTTTCTTGCTTACTCCTTAACCCTGTGTGCATCTCCATCCTAGGACCTGACAGCCTGATGTTCTTAATCTGTTAGGAGTCTGTGCCTCTGCCCAGTGAGATTGGGTGAGCTCCATAGGGTGCTTATTCATTTTAGCTTCCTAGCAGAGTGAGCCCACGTGCTGGAGAGTGTTAAAGAGCTAATCAAGAACAATCAAAACAATGACCAGCATTTATGAGGCCCTACTGGCTACCAAATAGGGTGGCAATGAGTTGGAATCAATTCAATGGCAGTAGGTTTTGATTTTGTTTTGTTCTGTTTTTGTTTGTTTGCTTGTGATATATGCCCTGTATTAATCTTAGCCTTTTCCATTCATTAGCTCTCAATGCATACTCATAGAAGCCCCATAATATAGGAATTACAATTCTCCTTTTTCCAAGCCAAGAGGCCGTTTTAAGGCACAGAGTAATTCTGTCATTTACTAAAGGGCCCCAGCTCCTGAAGTCATGAGGCTCAGACAGAGACCCTATAACCCCAGGCTACCCAACAGCTGCCACCTGGCTGGCGATGCACGTGTTACATATAAGGCTCAGTTCTTACTCCTCTCCAACCTCCGCCATCACGCATGAGTGTGGTCGCTGCCTTCCTTAAGCTCTGGTCACTTGGAATGTCACATCCAAGAGCATGTATCATACAAGGGCCATGCCCTTGTCCGGCCAGAGTTTCTCCAGATGGAGACCAGAGACTGTCCACTTCTACAGCCCCAGTGAGCAGCCCAGAGTCTAGCACCCACAAGTGGCACTAAGGTGGCACTCGGTGAGTATTTTCTTACAGAAAAAGGAAGGATGGGAGGGACGACTCTCCCACCACAAGCACCTCTCTGTCATCATTCCTAACGTGCTCTCCTGCTGGTTGGCTCCACCTCTCTTGCTTTCCCACTGCACCCACCCCCACTTCCACGCATGCACGCACACCTTGGAGCTCACTTCTGTGCATTTCAGTTGTTGGGGAAGAAATAAAAACGTTTAAAGCTGCATCTCGTGCTCTTTCCTGTGCTGGGTTTTCTGTGTGGACAGAGCAGGGTGGTGCGCCTTTCTTGCTGGTTCTAGTTGCCTGGATCTGGTCCTGCAGCGCCATCTTGTGTTCAAAGGCCACGTGTCAACGCCGTCTAACCAAGGAGATGTTCATGAGCACACGTTGTCACAGAAAGTCAGACTGGCTCAACCGAGTAGGGTTGGTTTAAATGTTAGTGGCGCTGTCGTGAAGTGTTGGTCAGTCATTCAGACCTACCAATGGCTCCACGGGGAAAAGATGAAGTTGTCTGTTCCAGTCATGACTTACAAAACCTCAGAAGTCCTATACAGTGTCTTGAACCAGAATCTATTCATGGCATGGGGTTGAGTTTTGTTAACATTACGGAGTATGGTGGGCACTGCGCACTCCCTACGTTCCACTCCGGCTCATGACTCAGCTGCCGGAGGCTTCCGACTGTCTTCAGAAACCCACTCTGCTGCACAGAGCCTCCTGGCCCCATGCCATGTCCTTCCCAGGATGGCCCCTAGACACCGCTGGCTGCTGTGGGTTAAAGAGCTAGCCCTGTGGGTCTAATTCAAGGCACTGCTTCCACCGACCACAGGATCTTAGAAGTTTAGCAATCCATGTGTCCTGCCATTTGTGGAAAACTAGTAAGTGGAGATTTACCCCGTGGATTCTAAGAGTGTATTTTGAATGTATTTATTTAAGTTAAAGGAAGAAGAAACTATTTTTCCCATGACAGCGTTTCCTAATCACTTGCTGGTTGTACCCCTTTCCATCGCCACCGCAATGAAGGGCAGTATCTGGGAGAAATCAGCTTGCCCCTAAAACATTAACCTCTCTCTCGGAGAGGCAACTCCTAGCACTCTCTCCCTGTCTCCTAAAGTGAGCGCCTCACATAGGGCTCACCCGCCTCACCAAGGCCGAGCCTGCACAGGGAGGAGAAAGCGGGCCCTCTCGGGGTGTTCCTTCTGTCCTTGCACCACTCATCCGTCAGTCTGTCACACTTCAGGGGCTTGTGTGGTGCTGTGATGCTGCCTGGTTTCTCAGAGGTGACCTCTTTGCCCCTTCTTCCTCATCTGTCTTAGTCTGGAAGCTCCCCTGGAAACTTTCCCCGTGGGTGAGCCTGCTGGTGACTGAGAGAGTGGTGACACAGCATGTCAGCCGCACACGAGCCACTATAGTCTGACAGGCTGACAGACAATTGGTGGGCATGCACTCCAGTGAGAAACAAATATGGAGAGTAGCAGTGGTCGCTTCCTTCCTCTAAAAACAAGCCCTTCACCTCTCGGGACCTTCCTCATTTGCAAAACGAGGTGTCATCATGGCCAGTGTTGCTGACTTGCTATGTGTCATGTGTGTGCTTATATTGCTGCACTCACTTTTCTCGCAACTACTCAGCAAGCCAGTTATCATTTACTCCAATTTAGATAATATGGTAGTCACCGAATCTGGTGTAAGTTTAAGGATTGAGAATGTAGGGGTGGAGTCTAGGCTGTCAATCTGGAGATATCCAATGAAACCAGTGGGCATGACCTTCTCCTGAGAATTCAGGGAAATCTGGTACTTCCTTCTTGGAGGCAAATGGAATATCTCTCTCTCTCTCTCTCTCTCTCTCTCTCTCTCTCTCTCTCTCTCTCTCTCTCTCTCTCTCTCAGACTCCCAGGGAGACATTGCAGAAGACAAGCCACATGGACAGAACCAGATCTCAGAAGCTGGTGAAGCCACAGAGAGCTCCTGTCAATGCTGAGATGTTTCCAATGACACTGGATCCAAAGACTTTTTACCCACTGGCCTGTGATCTGCATTCAGAATCATTGCATGTGTTTTGTGAGTCTGGAGAGTACTTTATATATTGATATTGGAAATATGGGCTAATATCAGACTTGTGTTCTTGATCTGGACTGGGCTGGGATGTTTTCTCAATGTTCAATTGCTCTTGTATATAAACCTCTTTCTTATACACATAGGTGTGTCCATGGATTTGTTTCTCTAGTCTACCCAGACTAACACAGATAAGATAAGATGGAGGCTCAGAGAGTCTAAGGAACTTGCCAAGAACACCCAACTGGAAATTCAGAATGAGACCAAGGTTTGTGTCCCTTCAAAGGCCAGTCGTGAAGAGACATCTCTCAATGCCTACTATCTCACAAGTTTCTTGAGAGTTTCAATACATAAAGGGGCCAAAGGGACCCTTTCTGTACTGATTGCAGGGATGTATTTGTCACAACAGTTAGGCCATGCTAGCTCAAAAGCCTGCTGGTACCAAGCCCAATGGTACACATGCAATTACTTCAAAAATATGCACAATCAACATATTCGTGGCCATTCGGAGCCCTCTTGCTTTGCATTTCCCAAGAAGCTGCATCCGTCACTGGCTAGCCATAGACACTCCTCAGCAAGCCTCTGCTCCCCTTCCGAGCCCTCTGACCCGGGCACCCCACCTTGCTGACACCACACGACACGACATGGGAGCCCTCTCTCCACTCACTTCTTGCTTCCCTGGCTCTCGGCTCATGGGAGGCACCTGGATAGCTTCCCTTGAAATGTTCATGCTATGAGGGATTTCCCCCAGATCCAAACCTGCCAAAGCATCACCCAGATAAAGTTTGTGGGCATATCTTTCTCTTTGTTCAGCCTCCAAATCCTTGAACTCACGGGGCGTAGGTGACAACCCCTACTACGAAGTCTGCACTTCGCAGGCATTCAATAAATGCTGGAAGGTAACCGCTGAAGCAGGCTCGCAGCCATGCGGAGAAAATGTTCAGGGTGCATTTCAGAGCCCAGCCCACCATCATGTATTCAAATCTTCCAGTAAAGGTAATTTACCTAAAATGAATATGCAAGAGGCACGCTCCTTTACCCAGAATACCTTGCTGAAGAACCTGCCCAGGAGGCAGTTTCAGCTTCTACCTACAGCAGAAAGCAAGCTGAGAATTGCTCCCCAGTGGTCCAAGCTTTTCCATTCATTAAAAACCCTTGCTTCCGCGGGCACGAGGTTTACAGGCGCATGTGATGTCATCGCACCCACGCTGTGTGCGCTACAATAAATCATCTGTCCTTCCATCACTAATGACCTGCGTTGCAAAACGGACCTACCTGTATGGTTGCGGGAAAGTCCAGGGGCATCATCTCACACCTCAACCTCCTTCCAAGGCGGCAACGAAACAGGGACAGGTAGTATTTGATGGACAAGTTTGTGCACCCCAAGACAATGAAATTTCTCTTCGCTAATCTAAGAAAGAACGACAGGAAGCATAATAATAGTAATGCCAATTTGCATGATATTAACACCTTGTGAGATCGGTTTTTAATGCTCCTCTCCTATAAAAACAAGGTTCTTTTTAATATAATGAAATAAAATGGATAATAATAATAGTCAGAAAAGAAACACAAGCAATAAAAATTCCCCTTTGCTGCACTGGAGAACCCTGCAGTTCCGTCCCCCAGGAGCTCCAAGAAAGCGGAGGCAGCTGCTGCCACGAAGCTGTGCAGCCTCGAGAACCCTACAGAAGAGTTCTCCTTGGTCCAGGAGGGTCACTGTGAGCCAGAAGTGACTTGTCGACTGTGTGAGTCCCAGGAGACTAGAGAAACAAATTCATAAACACGCATATGTATATGAGGGAGAGGTTTATATACAAGAGCAATTGAACATTGAGAAAACATCCCAGCCCAGTCCAGTCCAAGGCCATTAAGTCTGATATTAGCCCATATGTGCGATACTAATCTATAAAGTCCTCTTCAGACTCACAAAACACCTGCAATGAAGTCAAATGCAGGATGATCACAGGCCAGAAGGTAGAAAGTCTTTGGGTCCAGTAGCGTTTTAAGCATCTCAGCGCTGGCAGGGGTCTGTTTCTGTGGTTTCTCCGGCTTCCAAGTTCTGGTTGCATCCACGCGGCTTGTCTTCTGCTATGTTTCCCAGGGCTTGAGCAGAGAGTCTCCCACCTCCAAGGAAAAAATGCCAAATTTCCCAGAAATCTCAGGAGAAGGCCATGCCCACACAGCAGCCTCATTGGCTATAATCTGATTGACACACTAGACTCCACCCCTTCGCTCATAATCCTTTTAAATTGACAATTACATAACTACCACATCGACAGTGAGTTTGGTTGGGGTTTGTTGCATTGAATGTGTTTATTCATGCCAGTAAAAATTTAAATTAAATTAAAACTAAAATAAATATACAGGTCAAAAAGAGGTGGGAGAACTCATGAGTTAACACACTTTGTAATTACCTTAGTATGCTTCTTTAATGAAGAAGGCATTAAACACATGAAGAAATGCTTCCAGGAGTCTGAGCTCCACATGATCTCAGAGGGAGCAGCACAGAGAATGACAGAATCAAAGGAACTCAAGTTCTGCTCTTCATCTTTACAACTGCTGCGCTAACCATGTTATTTGGAGTCTTCCACTTAAATGCAGGAATAGATCTTTGACAGGCCTCCAGCATCAGAGCAATTGCGATGCCTGATGGCCCAAGACCAGGCACTGCTTAGCTCATAGCATCTCGACGAGGAGGACCCGACTGGATGCTGCCTAACAAAACAGCAGAGGCAGAGGGGCTGTGTTTTCAGTTAGCACACACAGGTGCATATCATGGTAAGTTTATTCTCCACATGGATGCATGTAGCTAAATCCATGAGCATCAGGGATCGGTTGCATAACTGGAGGGTCTCTGAATTAACTTTCATGTCAATTATAATTTTAACAAAGTATAAGTAAATTTTAAATGTGCTAATTTGGATCATATATTCCTATGCAGATTACAATTTTCTAAAATAGTTTTATTGGAATTTGGGAAAAGATATCAATACCGGTTGTACAACATGAGGAGTATAATCAATTGCACTGAATTATACTTGTAGTTGTTGAATTGGAGAATGGTTTGTTGTGTATATTTTTTGTCTCAATTAAAAAAAATAACTACACAAATTTCATGGAGAACAAGGGAGAAGAAAATACTCTAAAATTGATTGTGGTGATGATTGTACTACTCTTCTTGATGCGATTGAACTATTACATTGGATGTTATGTGAATGAATTGCCAATAAACCTGTCATAAATAAATAGTTTTATTTGGCATATACTTCATGTATCACACAACTTAATCATTCGGTCATATTGAAATTTGTACAATCAAATTCAGAACATTTTCTTCTCATACGACTAACACCCCATGTCCCCCCATCTTCCCTTGTTATGCCCCAGGCAATTGTCACTATAGTTACTGTCTCTATAAATCTACCTGTCCTGAATCTTCTATCTAGAGAATCATACAAAATACACACAGGAAGCAAACAAACAAAACGGACAACAATGACTAGACAAAACACAGAAAGTCCTCTCCATCGAAAAGAAGCCAGAAAACTCCATGAGGACAAGGCAGGAGCCATAACTGTTTTGCTTCTTAGAAAAGCCAGAGCTCCTAGCTCATAAGGTGACCACAATTTTTGCCCATTTTTAATATTTAAAAAAATGGAAGATGAACAAAGGAAAGCTTCTATTTCCAGATTCTTCCTTGGCATTGTCCTCAATTCCAAATCCCTTAGCTCCTCCTTCAAGCCTGTCTGGCAAACCTGCACTTATCCAGCTGCTTGTGGCTCTTAGCATAGTAACAGTAGATGCTAGATAATAAAATGACCTGACTTTAAGTCTCAACCCTGCACCACTTTGCCATATGTCCTTGGGCCAAAATCAAAACTCACTGTCATTGAGTCAATGCCAACTCACAGCAACCCTGTAAGACAGGGTCGAGTCAGTTTCCCAAACTGTAACTCTTTTTTTCTAATGATTTTCTTGACATAGAATTCACATATCATACAATTCAATAACTCAGTCACATCAAGAAGAGTTTTGCGATCATCACCACAATCAGGTTGGGGAGTAGATAGCCCCATCTTTCTCCAGTGGAGCGCTTGGTGGTTTGAACTGCTGACCTTGTGCTCAGAAGCCCAACTCGTACCCGTTGTCACCAGGGCTCTGCTGTCCGCGGACAAGGACTGTAAAAGAGGGGTGCAGAAGAGATTAAACAAAATCTCCATTTTCAGGGAGCTTGCATTCCAATAGAACAGGTCTCTACCCAAGGGGGCTGCATATAATTTGTCTCCAGTCAGTTCCTTGTGACAGTTAACAACCACCCCCTCACCAAGAAAGGCTCATCATGACCCCACAGGACAAGGTAGAACTGGGCCACAGCACCTCCAAGTCTGAAATCATTCTGGAGAAGGAACCCTAAGAGTGCTGTCTAGTTAGTCCTGGACCGCTAACCACAGGTCAGCAGTTCAGTCCCACTAGCTGTGGGTAGCTCTACATAGGGTCAGCTCAGTGGCCATGGGTTTGAACTGACCTGTTTGGTTAGCAGCTAAGCACTCTACCACTAAGCCACCAGGATTTCTTTGTGTGCCTGCTACTAAATGTCTTTCGTAGGCATGTGTCCTAAATCAAACACCAAACAAATAAAAACTTGTGTCAATTCCAACTCATAGTGACCTTATCGGACAGAGTTGAAATGTCCTCTCTGGTTTTCTAGGCTACGAACTTAATGGGAGCAGGTCACCAAATCTTTCATATCCCGGAATGGCTCATGGGAATGGCCGAATGACCATTCAACTGAATCTGAGTGCTTTAGCCGCTGCACCACTATGGATCAGTAGGCACAGTTTCTAAATCTGTTCTAGTTATCTGCTTGCTATTTCTTAATGCTTCTAGGAGCCCTGGTGGCATAGTGGGTTACATGTTGGACTGCGAACCAGAAGGTTGGCCGTTCAAAAGCACCTGGGAGAAAGATGAGACTTTCTATACCAATAAAGGTGTACAGTCTCAGAAACCACAGGGGTAGTTCTACACTGTCCTACAAGATTACTACGAGTCAGAATGGACTCAGTGGCAGTGAGTTTGTTAAGGTTGTCGTTGATGGTGAGTCTCTCCGCCACCCTCTTCGCACCCCCCACCCCCCGCCCCTACCCTCACCCCCATGCGTTTCTCTCTATCTGTCTTTCCGTTTTAAGGGCAGCCACCTTGAGGCATCATTTGATCTCTTGAGTCCTGCTTCCATAAGCACTGATTGGGAATCAAGCAAGATGAAATCCTGGGCAACTTCCATCTTTTCTCAGTTTATCATAATGTTATCTTTTGGTCTGCTTGTGGAAAATTAGTTTTCTTTACATTGAGTTGTCATCCATATGGAAGACTGCAATCCTTGATCTTCATCAGCAAATGCTTCGACTCCTCCTTTCAGCAGTCAAGGTTGGCCCATCTGCATATTGAACATTATTAATAAGCCTTCCTTCCTTCAATCCCGTTTCTTGGGTCATCTGGTTGGCATACAGATTGAATAAGTATGTTGAAAGGACACATCCCTGACACACACCGTTCTTGATTTTACACCATCCAGTATTGCCTTGCTCTGTTCACACAACTGCCTTCTGATCTGTGTACAGATTCCGCATATGCACAATGAAGTGTAAATCTGCTGCACAAGACCTCTTCAAACGAGTGGAAATCAAAGATGTTACCTTGAGGAAGAAGGGCGCCTGACCCAAGCCATGGTGTTTTTAAATGTTTCATATGCATGTGAAAAATTGGACACTGAATAAGGAAGACTGAAGAAAAATTGGCGCATTGGAATTATGGTGCTGGCAAGGGCTATTAAGAGTACCATGAGCCACCAAAAGAACAACTCTGTCGTGGGAGAATTACAGCCATAATGCTCCTTATAACTTAGGGTAGTGAGACTTCATCTCATGTACTTTGGATGTGTTATCATGAGAAACCCATTCCTGGTAAAGGACATCACGCTGGAAAAAGTAGAGGGACCTGAAAAAACAGGAAGACTGGCAACAAGATGGAGTGACACCGTCGCTGCAACAATGGGCTCACACATCAAAATCATTGTGAGGACGGCACTGGACAAGGCAGTGTCTCATTCTGTTGTACGTGGGGTCGCCGTGAGTCAGAACCGACGGGCTAGCACCTAAACAGCAGCAGCAACGCCCCGAGGACATTTGAAACAACAGAGTTGGATAGAAAATTAACAACCCCTAAGCATAATCTTTGCCTAAATCTCCTTTAAGGGGGAGACATCAGTGGGCTTTGGGAGTGTTGTCCCACCATTCACACCTTCTACTGTTGGAAGAGATCCTCTTCTGCTCCTCTGGATTGGGACAGAACAAGCAATTAAATTGTATTTTGTTGAGCTGTTGTGGTCTTTTTGTTGCCAGAAGGTAGCCTACCCTGTTTTGAAAACTGACCATAGTACTGGTAAAATGAAGCAGATATAATGTAGAAACACGGGCCATTTGCTAGTAAGAGCAAAGATAACAAATGTTTTTGTTTTTTTAACTTGTCTTTTATTTCCTAGCACATGAAATTTTATTCTACCAATACTACTGCTGAGCTTGTTTGATTGTTTGGGGGGTTTTAAATCTTTTGCAAGACTCGGGAAATTGAGGTTCGTAAAAGTTAAAGCATTTGTACAAAACTAATTATTAGAGGAAATGGGATACAAATGTCAGTGCCACTTAAAAACAGCTAGCTTGTCCACGACGGTCGCTTGCAGTGGAGATCAAGGATGGCTTGACAGAGGGCACGTGTTTGAACCTGGCCTCAGAGGGATGAGTAGGACATGCAAACAAGTGTCAGAGGCAGCCTAGGTTGTCCCCAGAGAGCCATACTCCTGTGCAAATTAAATTTATAATAGGGACCTTGAGTTATATCGTTCTGGCTACCAAACTGGAAAGAAAGCTCATTTAATTCATAAAAGTGCTCTCTGAAGAGCTAATTAATATTCTTGTTTTGAGTGTGCGTTTTTCCTCTTCTTCCAGGTGCACAGTCATTGGCATGAAGGGCCCATCGACCATCTGTCTGCGGACACAATCCCTGCCAAAAGCCAGGGGCTGAAACTCCGAGCAGAGCCAGGACGCTCTCGTGCCGGCCGCTGCCTTGAGCCTCCTCGTGCAGAACATGCCAATTAAAGGGACTAATTAGGCTGCAGTTATATCCCAGTGGGATTTATTAGAGAAAAATCGTGTAAAACGTTTTATCCCAGACCGTGTATTTGGATAATTCAGAAGGATGATTTAATTAGGGGATTAAAAGCTCACTGAAGTATATTCCAGGATGGAATTGTTTCTGTCAAAACTACATGGAGGGCACTGTCCTGGGGCAGAGAAAAGGCCATGCTAAGCAGCGGCTGCCCTGCTCTCCTGGAGCAGATGGCTGTAGAGGTGTGTTTCTTTATCCCTTTGGTCTAAGCAGAACTTCCATTGGGTCTTTCCTGTTATGATTAAATCATATCAATAATTGAAGGCCTCAGATTCTCTGCTCAGTCTTGCAAAAAGAGTGAGGTCATGGGATATTTTATGGGATATTTTAGATCCTCTAAAATATCCATGTCAACTTTTTCCTTGGACTAGAGTCCTGCATAGCCCTTTCCAGACTGTGAGCCATATGCAAGCTGGGTCAGATAGTGGTACAGCCCAGGCTCTACCTGGGCTCTGGGCAGTGGCGGAATACTCATGTGAAGGTGTTGGGTCCTTTGCATCGGGCCTCATGCGTAGGCCTGAAGCCTGAGTGGGGTTGGTCACCGTGCAATAGTCTAAATACAAATTGTAACCATCAGGATGCAGGTTCTCCTCTGGGCAAGAGCAGGCAGCAGAATCAGCATGAGTGTTATCACCTCTCAGTCACTATTTCCAAGTTGCCTCCCTCACACTTGCTACATCCTTCCTCTAAGAGCAAAATTTGCAGAATGACACGTGGAAGGTCCTAAAACAGAAAACGTTAGAAATAACAAAATGTACCAGTCAGGGTGGGGTGTAGCAATGATGAAATATACAACTTTCCTCTAGTTTCTAAATGCTTCCTCCCCTCCCACTATCATGATCCCAGTTCTACCTTGCAAGTCTGGCTAGACCAGAGGACGTACACTGGTACAGATAGGAACTGCAAACACAGGGAATCCAGGGCAGATGATCCCTTCAGGACCAATGGTGTGAGTGGCAATACTGGGAAGGTGGAGGGAGGGTGGGGTAGAAAGGGGGAACCGATTACAAGGATCTACATATAACCTCCTCCCTGGGGGACAGACAATAGAAAAGTGGGTAAAGGGAGACGTCAGACAGTGCAAGATACGACAAAATAATAATAATTTTGTAAATTATCAAGGGTGGGGTGGGAGGGGGAAATGAGGAGCTGATGCCAAGGGCTCAAGTAGAAAGGAAATATTTTGAGAATGATGATGGCAACAAATGTACAGATGTACTTGACACAAGGATAGATGGATGGATTATGATAAGAGCTGTACTGAGCTCCAGCGCAGATCTTCAGGTGGCTGCATCACCCATGACTGCCTTCCACTGCATGAGGTTCTGAGAGGAAGGAACTTGCTGGGGTTAGGTGCCATGGAGTCATTTTCACCCACAGTAAAGACATAGTGGCCCATAAGTCTGTACAGCAGAATTAACATGACCCAGTGCAGCGCCAAGCTCAGGACTGCTCCTGTGCCGGAGCGCATTGATGCAGCCCGTGTCCATCCAGCTTGTGGAGGACCTTCCTCTTTCATGCCGCCTCTCCACTTTACCAAGCATGCTGTCCTTCTCCAGGGACTGGTCTCTCCTGACAATATGTCCCATGTAGCTAAGGCGAAGTCTTGCCATCCCTGCCTCTAGGGAGCGCTCTGGCTGTACTTCATACTGTACAGATGGGTTTGTCCTTTGGCAGTCCGTGGTGCTGTCAGTATTCTTCCCCAGCTCCACAGTGCAAATGCGCCCATTCTTCTCTGGCCTTCCTGATCCCATGTCCGACTTTCACATGCACATGATGCAATGGAGAAGACCAGGCCCTCCTTAGTTCTCAAAGTAGCTCCCTTTCTCTTCAGTACTCTAACGAGGGCTTGTACATGCAGATTTACCCCGTGCAACATGTCTTTTGACGTCTTGCATGAGCACTGACTGAATTTGAGCAAGCTAAAATCCTTGACAACTTCAATTTCTTTAGGTTTATTTTATCTTTTAATGATATATTTCTTTTGTTTAAATATTTTAAAATTTTAACAAAACACTAATCATGAACAGTTAGGAGTCTACGTCAGTGCTTTCTTTAAAAAATTATATCATTTTATTGGGGGCTCTTATAGTTTTATTACTATTATTATTATTAAAAGAACATTTTATGAGGTCTCTTACAGCTCTTATAACATTCCATATACTAATTGTATCAACATATATGTACCTGTTGCCATCATCATTTTCTAAATATTTACTTTCTATTTGAGCCCTCTGGTATCAGATCCTCTTTTCACCCTCTCTACCCCACCTCCTCGTGACCCCATGATAAATTATAAATATTATTGTTTGCATATCTTACACTGATCACTGTCTCCCTTCACCCATGTTTCTGTTGTTCATCCGGTGGGGGTAGATAATTATGCATTGATCATTCTGAACTGTTCCCGCTTCCTCCCCTCCTCCCTCCACCTCCCCCTATGCTCCTGGTATCACTGCTACCATTTCTATGCTTGAGGGGTTTATCTGACCTGGATTCCATGTGTTTCAAACTCTTACTTGTGCCAGTGTGCATGCTCTGACCCAGCCAGAACTGAAAGGCAAGACAGAGGTCATGATAGTGGGGGGTGAGGAAGCCTCAAAGAACCAGAGGAATACTGTGTGTTTCATTGATGCTATACTGAGCCCGGTTGATTCATCCCTACCCTGTGACCCTTCTGTGAGGGGATGTCCTATTGTCTACAGATGGGTTTGGGTCTCTACTCCAATCCCCCTCATTCTCAACAATATGTCTTTGTTTGTTTTGTTTTGTTTTGTTTTGAGTCTTCTGGTGCCTGTTACTTCATGATCACACAGTGCTTCTTCCATGTGGGTATATTGCTTCCCTGCTAGATGGCTGCTTGTTTAACTTCAAGCCTTTAAGACCCCAAATGCTATATCTTTTGATAGCCAGACACCATCAGTTTTCTTCACTACATTTGCTTATGCACTCATTTAGTCTTCAGTGATGGTGAGCCTCACCGAATGACAGGTTGTTAGAACAAAGTGTTCTTGCTTTGAGGGAGGGCTTGAGCAGTCCATCCACTTCCTCAATATTTGCCATGTAAATACATGTATATAGTCTAATACCTCCATCTTTATGGATTAATATATTTATATAATTGTACACCTATGGTTATACCTCTATCCATAGCTTTGTTTCCTAGATCTTTCCTCTGTTTCTTTTTACCTTCCTCCTGCCCCACGATCATGCTCACCTTTCTTCTGCCCCTTAGTAATTCCTTAGACTGCTGTTGCTCCAACAGCACTGAAATCTCTACATCCTCCTCATTGGTGCTTTTAATCCCTGAGTTGTTCACCTGTCTATGTGTTGCTTGCTCACTGCTCCTTTTCCCCACCTCCTCCTCCCCACTGGTCCCTCTGGAACCATTGGACACGTTGCTTTCTCCTCAGGCTTGCTTCCCATGCTTCTCTTATATTGGTAGGCAAAAGAACAATAACAGAGACAAAACAAAAAGATAGAACAAAACGAGAGAAAAATAGCAAAAATACAAAAAAGCATTCATAATTCCAAGTCTATCTGCTGACCTTTATGATGATCTCCCCACCCGTCCTGGCAGGTTTCAGGAGCTGTCCCTCCTAACCTGAAGTCTATTTGGTGTGTGTGTGAGGGGGGAGGGCTCCTCAGGGGTTTTGTGGCTTGGCTTGGCTCCTGTTACTGATTTGTTACATTCCCTTCTTGGTTTGCCCCATTGTTGGGGTGGGCAGACCAGACTTACTCCCCATCGTGTGTCCCCAGTGCTGTCTTCTGTTGTGGGATGCTCCAGCGAGGGGACATCACCTCTCAAGCTGTTGTCGGTCCTACAGTCCTGTCTGTGCCTTAGTAGCTCCACGCAGGGACGTCATCCTCAGGGTTTGATGTGCCAGTATGGGGTCTAGTCCCTTGCCCTCTCTCTTTTTTCTTCTTAATTTGCTCTGTGTGTGACAGGCCAGCCCCTGTCCCCAACCTATAGGTTTAATGGACAACTTCAATCTTTTCTCCATTTATCATGATGTGAACTATTGTTCCAGTTCTAAGGATTTAGGTCTTCCTTATTTTGAGTTGTAATCCATCCTGAAAGCTACAATCTTTTATCTTCGTCAGCAAGTGTTTCAAGTCCTCCTCACTTTCAGCAAGGAAGGTTGTGTCATCTGCATACCACAGGTCGGTAATAAGCCTTCCTCCATCGCTGATGCCACACTCTTTTTCATATAATCCAGCTTCTCTGATGATTTGGTCAGAGTACAGATAAAACAAGTATGGCGAGAGGATACAACCCTGATGATGCACGTACGTCCTGATGTAAAACCATGCCGTTTTCCCTTGTTCCGCTTGCACAACTGCCTCTTGATCCATATACAAGTTCCAAATGAGCACAATGAAGAGTTCTGGAATTCCCATTCTTCTCCAAATGATCCACAGTTTATTATGGTCCACACAGTCGAAGGTATTTGCATAGTCAATGAAACACGAGTAAACATCTTTCTGGTGTTCTTTACTGACAGCCAAGACCCATCTGACATCAGCAATGATATCTCTTGTTCCACATCCTCGTCTCAATCCAGTCTGAACCTCTGGCAGCTCCCTGTCAATGTGCAGCTACAATTGTCGTTGGATGATCTTAAGCAAAGTTTTATTACTTATTTCCAAAATCAATGATATCATCTTATAGTATGAGACTTCTGTTGGGTCACCTTTCTTTGGAAAGGGCAAAAATATGGGTCTCTTCCAGTCTATTGGCCAAGTAGCCATCATTACAGGGTTTCCTTGTCTTTGTGAAACATTTCAATGGATATCCCATCAGTTCTTGGAGCCTTGTTTGGGGCTAATTCATTCGGTGCAATTTGAACTTCTTCCTTCAGCACCTTTGGTCCTTGCTCATTGGCTACTCCCTGAAATAGTGAAATGTTGACTTGTCATTGCTGTAGCTTTTGATCTCAAACTCTACGGTGGAACTCTAGCCAGAATTCAACAACTTACAGGACTCCTTAGGCCCATCAATGTATGGCAAGGGAAAAGATGCCTGGACCCATGCCATCCTCCCAACATGGTGTCCTCTAGGGACTGGTCCCTCCTGACAACATGTACAAAGCACATGAGACAATGTCTCTCCAGTTGCACTTATAATGAGCATTCTGGGTATATGTCTGAAATTTATAAATAGAACTAGAGTTGTTCATTCTTCTGGCAGTGTGTACTATATTTTAAGATTAACAGCATCATTCATTAGAGTCTATATCGTATATTTATTAGTTAGATTAATTGATTAATGTGTCACCCACTAAAATATAAGCTCCATAGAGCAAGGGATCATGCATGTTGTGCTCAACTCTGTATCACCTCTGATATGCAGTGTCGGACACACCCAAAGGCCCTCCATACGCATTTATGGGTGTGCTGGCTCCAAGTTGGGTCAGTTCCTTTTCGCCTCTTTCCTTCCCTCCTCTAGATATTGAGCTTGCTGGGGCTGCATAAGCATGATAATCACCATGATCACCCTCCCTGGTAACACTGTTGGGAAAATGTTGGGTTGCCAACTGAAAGACTGGCGGTTCAAATCCCCCAGCAGCTCGGTGGGAGAAAGATGAGGCTCTCTGCCACCATTAAGATTTACAAGGCCTCAGAAACGCTGTAGGGGGTCACTATGGAGGTGGAATCAGTTCAACAGCAGTGGATTTTCACTTGCTTGTTTGTTTGTTTGTTTGTTTTGTTGATGTGCCAAGGCTATGGATATTGTCATATTTAATCCTCCTAATCACACTAAGATAGATCATGTATATTTGATAGAATAGGGAACCACCTTTTAAAAATGTAACCTAAATGCTATTGTTAATCCTTTCTTGTGAATTAGGTAGTTTACAGAGTAGATTATCAGGTTTGCACTCAACAATTCGTACACGTTTTGTTTCATCACATCCATAGACATTCCCTCGTACTTATCCCACAGTCTCCCTGTGTTTCTTGTTCCCTTTCTCATTTCCTCTGAATTCTGCCCTTGAGTAAATGCTACTCTTTTGATCTTAAACGAATTATTCTACCACAAGGGGGAGTTCCCTTTGAGACCTGAAGGGTCTGTCTCTGTCCAATCATGAAGTCCAGTCTCGTTTGTGATGTGAGTTTCGCTCCACATTTTTCTTTGACTTTCTCCAGGACCTTTTAAGGGGGTCCTTTTCCCAGCAGTTGGCAGCAGTAGCGCAGCACCATCTAGTTCTTCTGGTCTCAGGATCGTGGAGACGGATATTTACATGATTCATCAGGCCATTGCACTAGTTGGCTCCGTATGACATTTGATTTTTTATCCCTCATTTCCTCTGGACAGGGAGAGACCAATGGTTGTACCTTAGACAGCTGTTCGTGTGCAGAGATGCTATTTTTAAGCTTGAATAACTAAGCCACTACCATCAAAACCAGGGAAATTCCATAATTGTATACACTAGATAAAACTTCCCAATATAAATTCTTATATACTCCTTACTGGAGAGACAGTCAATTCAGATAAAACATCCACAAGAACTAAGTAATCCATTGATAATTTTACACAGCTAATGGATTATAAGAAATGTCTACAGACTGGCTTCTGATTCGGTATATTTCAAACCGTGTTTCTCTTACACTTCTCACACGAATCCTGGCACTACTGAACAGCTTCAATGGCACATACTATCTATGACTGTACCTTCTTTTAACAAGTACACAGGTGGTGCCATAAATAATCCTGGAAACCATTCAGACACCAGGATAGCTTGTTATAACTTAACTCTAAGGTAAGACAAGGCAAAACATCCACTAAACTAACACAAAATGTATCCCACTCAACTTCCCATGAGGTAGATAAACAAAATGCCAATGGTCTCTCCAGCAGCATCCAACACAAAGTTCAAGTGTAGTGAAGGAGGTAAGGAGGCTTGATGCGGAGGAAGATAGAGGTTCTAACCAATGAAATGCAGGTAAAAATACCTTCTAAAATGCAGTTAGCTTAAAATTTAGCATGTTATTATTTTATATCCCTTATGATTCATTTAAATTTGTTCTAGTGTTTCATGTTTTCTGCTTTCTTTTCTATTGGAGTTTTCAGCTGTTTCATTTTGTTATTGTTGTTAGTTGTTTGTTTTTAGTGTTTTGGGTATATGAAATCCAGAATAAGTGAATCTGTGGAGATAGTGACTGGATGAACGGTTCCTTGGGCAGATGAGCGGGGAGGTTGGGAGAAATGGGGAGCTAATAATGATGAGCCAATGATGACTGTGCTGATGATTGGACATCTCTTCTTGATGTGATTGAACCACTGAGTTGTATGATGTGTGAAGTATCTGCCAATCAAACTCAAGGAAACTTTTTAAATAAAATAAAACATTCTGACGCAGGGATGGAGAGACAGATGCTTTAACACATAGCAAACATGTAAACTGGAGATGCTTGTTTAGAGCATTTGGGCAATATTTATTTTATTGATTAAATGGAAAATATTCACACTAATAAAATCACAAAAAAATATTCAGCAAACTTCACAAGGACATATAACTATAGGAACACATTACTAAAGGGACCTTTTGCTAGCCTCCCTACACACACACTCTGGCCCTTGGAAGTGAGGAGCCCTTAAAATAGAGTTACATGTACTTCGTGGTGAATATGTGCCTGATTCCAGTATTGCCCAGACTAGCGACAATCTGAGAACACCCTATATTACTTAAATTAACTTCTAACTGGGCCTAGAGCCAGGGTGGTGTCATGGTTAAGTGTTGGACTGCTCAAAATGGGTGCATAAGCAAATGTGGTGAAGAAAGCTGATGGTGCCTGGCTATTAGAAGATATAGTCTGGGGTCTTAAATACTTGAAGTTAAACAACTGGCCATCTAGCAGGGAAATAACAAAGCCAACATGATAGAAGCACATCAGCCTGTGTGATCATGTGGTGTCAATGGGATCAGGTATCAGGCATCAGAAGACCCCAAACATTTTGATGCGAACGAGGGGGGCCAGAGCGGAGACCCAAAGGACATCTATAGACAATTGGACACCCTCTCAGAGAAGGGTCATAAGGAAGGGACAAATTAGCCAGGGTGCAGTATAGCACCAATGAAGCACACAACATCCCTCTAGTTCTTTAATACTTCCTCCCCGCAACTATCATGACCCCAGTCTACTTACAAATCCGAGTAAACCAGAGTATGTATGTACACTGGTACACATAAGGGCTCTTGACACATGGAATCCAGGATAAATAAACCCCCCAGGAAGAGTCATTAGAATAGTGATACCATGAGGGTAGGGGGAAGATGGGAGGAGAAGGGGGAAACAGGAAACCGATCCCAAGAATGGACATAGAATCCCTGCCCCCACCCACCCATCAAAGGGGATGAACAACAGAAACGTGGGTGAAGGGAGACAGCAGATGGTGTCAAAGATGAAAACAATTATAATTTATAATGTATCAAGGGTTCACGAGAGTGGTAGGTGGGAGAGGGAGGGAAAAAAGAGGAGCCGATACCAAGGGCTCAAGTAGAAAGAAAATGTTTTGAGAGTGATGATGGCAACATATGTACAAATGTCTTTGATACATTTGATGTACAGATTGTTATAAGAGCTGTAAGAGTACCCAAAAATGGTTTTTTGTGTATCTTTCTGCCTGTCCACAGAAAACATGCTCTCTGCTTTCTTCCCTGCCTGCAGTCCCAAGGGAAGCCTATGGATATCTCACTCAGCAATAACGAATGAAGCAAGAATAAAAGCAAGAGGCAGAAGTCTGAGTTTAAAGGAGAAAATATGAATATACTATGGGCTGTCAAAAGAACCAACACATCTGTCTTGGAAGAAATATAGCCAGAATCCTCCTTTGAAATGAGGCTATCAGTACTTATTTATCTCACAGACTTGGGTTATAATGACAAGAGAAACCAATCCCTGGAGAAAGGCATGATGTTTGGTTAAAGCAGGTCAAGGGAAAAAAGAAGATGGATGCTTTGGCTGCAGCTACGAATTCAAACGCAATAACAATTGTAAGAATGGTGTAGGACCAGTCAATGTTTTAGTCTGTTGTCCACAGGGTTGGAACAGACCTGAGAGCACAAGAAATAGTGGTCCCAATAAGATCGGTATACTAATATTGCATTAGGGAAAATATGACTATTAACTAAACAATACTAAGAAACTGATTTGTCATATAGTTAAAAATTGGTCTAAAGGTCAAAGGTTTTCTCCAAAACAAACTGAGCTCCAATGGTGTACGGAAAAAGGAGAGAAAGAAATGAGACCAGAGGAGGAATGGACAAAGAAAAGGCGGTCGGTTCAAAGAATAAGAGCAGCAGCTCTCCACCTGGGGGTTAAATGACTCTGTCCCAGGGGTCTCCTAAGACAATTGGAAAACACAAATAGTTCACAATATGTAATTACACTTTGTTTTGTGATTATTCATAAAAAAGAGTACCCAAAAACATGATTAAAAATAAAGAAAAGAATTTATAAAAAAAAAACCTTTGGACTGATCATTGCAAGGTCAGCAGTTCAAAAGCACCAACCACGCTCCACAGCCGTCTGCATCAACCCACAGAAGCAGAAGGAGCCTTGCGGAGGGAATGTGGAAAGTTGTATGGGGCTAAACTTACGGATGAAGTTGATTACTTCCACTCCCACCCCATCACCTCAAACTCACACATCTCACTAGGAAAACAAGGCCCTGAGAGTGGGAGCCGTGACCTTGTCGCAGCTTGGATCACAAAGGCCTTCCGTTCCTCCACTCCAGCTCTGCAGTGGGCTCCGCAAGCAGAAAGGGGAGATCCTCACACCAATCCCCATTCGGTGGCTTCCCTGTGCCACCGTGGTGATGAGACTGGCTGCAAGGCTCATTATCAGGGAACAGGTCCAGTCTCAGAACCCCCCGAGCGGATCCCTATGGGTCCATTTGACACAATCAACAGTGAGTGAGGGGTCGGCACTGATTTCACAGGGAAAGGAAGCACAGATTGCTCCTGTTGTGTCCATATCAATGCCAACGGTACAGTCCTCAAGCAACAAAAGATGACGGCCTTTTCAGACATAACCACTAGAGGACTCTTTAGGCCTCAGGATTCCCCAAGCATTGAGCTAGGTGGTTCTCAACCTGTGGGTCACGACCCTTTGGGGGCTCAAATGACCCTTTCACAAGGGTTGCCTGATTCATAATAATAACAAAATTACAGTTATGAGGTAGCAACGAAAATAATGTTATGGTTGTGGGGGCGGGGGGGTCACCACAACGAGGGATCTGTATGAAAGTGCCGCGGCCTGAGGAAGGTTGAGAACCACTGGATTCTAGGAGATGCGCTCCAATAACGCATGATTAAAGGATTGCTCAGATATATGAGCAGGGAGACAGATGGCCCTCTATTTCCTGATTTCAGCACCACAAATGGACCTGGGTCTGTCCCCACCTCAGGAAGATTACCAGCTGAGAGTAAAGAAAAATCAGCCCTGTTGTGCAGGGGCCACAACCAGTGCCCAGTGCCCGGAAACAGATCCGAAGCCGGGAAGGCCCAGCCACAGTGCCAGTGGCCTGTGAAAATAAGAACACAGTACTATTTTAATTGAATACAGGTTCCCGCTCTTCCAAGCACTTTCACAAACAAACTGCTTTTGTCCTCACAAGACCCAGGGAAGTCAGCCTTATTCATCATTGTCACCACTCAGCAGAGGGGAAGTGAAGAAACTTCCATGGCAAATAAAATGCCCAACGTCAAAGGCAAGTTAGTGCCAGATGCAGAACTTCGGATCCTTTTTTTAAAAAAACATATAACATGACAACACATCTGTTTGCCAATTAAATAGTTTCACATGTACAATTCGCCGAACTTGACTATATTCCTCATGCGGTGAAACCACTGTCACTATTTGTTTCCAAACTATTTCAACAACCTTAAGAAAACCTCAGGGTCATAGCAATGACTCTCTCTTCAGAGCCCACGATCCTTTACACTGTCTGCTGCTTTATAAAGTGTAGAGTCTACCAAGCACTGGCGCTTTCCTTCCGTGTTCCTTACTATAGCAGTGAATTATGCAAGATAGCTATCAGTATCACTAGATTCATTCTCCAGAGGGGAAAATTTGACATGCGGGGAACCTTAAGCAACTTGCCGATTTTAGCTGTGCTAAGCTCTGGTGTCACTGTGGGGTAAGTTTGGGGCTGCTAACCGCAAGATCAGGAGTTCAAACCCCCCAGCCGCAGGAACAAGACGAGGCATAAAGATCACAGTCTTAGAAATCCTAAGAAGCTGCTCTACTCTGCCCTGTAGGATCACTCAGAGTCAGAAGCAATTCGATGACAGTGAGTTTGCTTGGTTGCAGATTCCTTCTAAAAATTAGCTTTTTATTTATTTTTTTTTTTAAACAATTTATTGGGGCTCATACAATTCTTATCACAGTTTAAAAATTAGCTTTTCTTTCTTTTTTTTTTTTGCTTTTTTTTAAAACATTTTATTAGGGGCTCATACAACTCTTATCACCATCCATACATATACATACATTAATTGTATAAAGCACATCTGCACATTCCCTGCCCCAATCATTCTCAAACCATTTGCTCTCCACTTAAGCCCTTTGCATCAGGTCCTCTTTATTTTTCCCTCCCTCCCCGCTCCCCCCTCCCTCATGTGCCCTTGGTAATTTATACATCGTTATTTTGTCATATCTTGCCCTATCTGGAGTCTCCCTTCCCCAAAAAATTAGCTTTTCATATCAACACCGTCCACTTTTATTTGTCAAAAGGACTGGTTTCTCCACTGCTTTCACACAGAGTGTAAATACTGACATTCTTCTCAGATGTCTAAGAAAAGACCTTTTCTCTCTCTCCCTGGAAACATGGTCTTATCGGGTTGGCCAATGCCAACACAGTCTTATCTTGCAGATTCGGGAGGTTAGATCTTATGTGAATGAGGAAGGAACTGCCTAGAAAAAACGAGGATGTCCACTCAAGCACTCCCTCAATGCATGAATGCTTTCTTCTATTAAATTAGCATTCTATGAGGCTCACCCTCCCGACACAACCGCTGAAGCCAAAGCGGGTGAATAAGCAAATGTGGTGAAGAAAGCTGATGGTGCCCAGCTAGCAAAAGAGATAGCATCTGGGGTCTTAAAGGCTTGAAGATAAACAAGCAGCCATCTAGCTCAGAAGCAACAAAGCCCACATGGAAGAACACACCAGCCTGTGTGATCACGTGGTTCCGAAGGGATCAGTTATCAGGCATCAGAGAACAAAAAATCATATCATTGAGTGCACACCTCCATGATACAGTCGCCGAGGACAAACAGGTGCATAAGCAAATGTGGCAAAGACAGCTGATGGTGCCTGGCTATCAAAAGAGATAGTGTCTGGGGTCTTAAAGGCTTGAAGGTAAACAAGAGGCCATCTAGCTCAGAAGCAACAAAGCCCACATGGAAGAAGCACACCAGCCTGTGTGATCATGAGGTGTCGAAGGGATCAGGTATAAGGCATCATCAAAAAAAAAATCTTACCATAGTGAATGAAGGGAGAAGTGGAGAGTGGAGACCCAAAGCCCATTTGTCGGCCGCTGGAGATCCCCTTGCAGAGGGGTCTAGGGAGGAGATGAGTCAGTCAGGGTGCGATGTAGAATACAGCTTTCCTCTAGTTCCTAAATGCTTCCTCCCCTGAAACTAACATGATCCGAATTCTACCTTGCGAGTCTGGATAGAGCAGAGATTGTACACTGGTGCATATAGGAGCTGGAGGCACAGAGAATCCAGGGTGGATGATACTTTCAGGACCAGGGGTGTGAGGGGCGAAACTAGGAGGATAGAGGGTGAGTGTGTTGGAAAGAGGGAACCGATTACAAGCATCTACATGTGGCCTCCTCCCTGGGGGATGGACAACAGAAAAGGGGGTTAAGGGAGACGTGGGACAGGGAAAGATATGACAAAATAATAAATTATCAAGGGCTCATGAGGGAGGGGGGAGCAGGGAGGGAGGGGAGAAAAGAGGGCTTGATGCAAAGTGGAGAGCAAATGCTTTGAAAATGATGAGGGCAAAGAATGTACAGATGTGCTTTATACAATTGATGTATGTATGGATTGTGATAGGAGTTGTATGAGTCCCTAATAAAATGGTTTTTTTTAAAAAAGAAAAAGCGAGGATGCGAATGGTCCCCCACAATTGTATGTGTGGAAATGGCTACATTGCTGGATGCTCTGCTGCTATATGTATATGTTTAACACCTAAAAAATACACATTTTAAAAGATTAGCCCTATGGTTTACATGCCCACTTGTACATTCTATCAACTATGTGGAAAACTATATAGAAAAATGAAGAAAGTATTGACACAAGGTGAGGAACAAGCTGATAACAGAGTCTATCACGAAGCCTGCAGCCTCCGGGGGAAACATCTGGCTCAAAGCGGTGGTTGTTACAGGCTGCCCCAACTGTGCCCAGCGACACCAGACCCCTCAGTGAGTCTAGGGTGGAGCCTAGTTGTGTTTCATGCACAGTCTCAAGTCCAAGGAGCCCTGGTGGCATTCAGGGTTACCCATTGAACTGATAACCACAAGATCAGCAGTTTGAATCCACCAGTCACTTTGCAGGGGAAATATGAGGCTTTCTGCTCTCGTAAAGAGTTACAGCTTCGGAAACCCAAAAGATGAGTTTTACTCTGTCCTGTAAGGTTGCTGTGAGTCAGAACTGAATCAATAGCAAATGAGTTTGGGTTTGTGGTGGTTGTTGGTGCTCAGTTTGGTTTGGCTCCAGTCTCAGGTGATTCTAATGCACAGCTACATCTGAGGACCTTTCCAGGCTCCAAAGTAAGACCCAGGCTGTTAGTTCAGGTCGACTAGAGAAACAAATCCACAGAGACTCTTATGTGTGTAATAGAGAACTTTGTATCAAAGAGTAATTGTATATTAGAAAACATCCCAGCCCAGGCCGGATCAAGTTCCTAAGTATATTAGCCCCTATGTCTGATACCAATCTACAAATTTCTCTTCAGACTCGTGCAAAACATGCAATGACGCCAAATACAGGAAACTCACAGGTCAGTGGGTGAAAAGCCTTGTGGATCCAGTGGCAGTGGAAGCATCTCAGGGCTGGCAGGGTCTCCATGTGGCTCCTCCAGCTCCAAGGCTCTAGCATAGCTCCATGCGTCTTGTCAGCAGGAAGACAAAAAGAGAGAGTGAAGGAAGACAAAAAGAGAGAGTGAGCGTATCTGGCCTCCAGTCAGCTGTTTATCTCCGTGGAGCCTCCAAATGAGGCCATCAAGCTGCAACCTGATTGACAGGCTAGACTCTCTCTGCCCCTTCGCAAGTTTACAGGAGATTATGTAACTGCTACCGCCAGCTCTAAGATCCCACGGTTTTGCTCTTATGTTTGGCATTTTTACCTTAGCCCGAGGGAATGGAAATCTCATTCAAAAGAAAGGACAGCAAACTACCTTAAGAGTCAGCTCCAGTATTACCAGCATCCACTAGATAGAAGTCCAAAAGAACTTTGGCTTTCCACAGATTCCTGACATCAGGCCCTTTGTCCGTTGGGAATTGAGAGCATCATTTGCAGGCCATACACAATTATCAACTTAAAAGTTAGCCTGCTAGATTGAGTCAGCATTTAATTAACTGACCCCTTTAACTAATGTGATGGCTTCAACTGCTTCTCTTAGTGAGGCATGTGCTATAAGCTGGTCTGGATCGTGTCGCAGGCCTTAGATGGCCAGTGGGTCAGACCCTCCCCAACCCAGACCTACGGGGTTTGCCAGTCTTCACAATCACCCTGAGAAGCAGAGAACTGGATTATTCCAGTTTTCCAGATAAGCACACTGATGCTTTGAAATGCCTTTGCTTAGAAAGGCAGGCACAAAATCACTGCAGTGTGGCCCCGTCCCTCAGCTCTTCAGGCTCCAAACGCAGGATGGTCACTGCTGCCGCTCCAGCCCCATCATTGCTTAGCCATTTCCAAGTGTTTTCTTAACTTGCTCTCTGCGATTGGGACGTGGTAAGAGACAGAAGCAAAGGGACTGGTGGCCCTGTTCCGAACAAGAATGAGAATTGAAGTCGTACTACAGCACTTCCTGTTTCCTCGTGCCATTGTGTGAACAAGAATGACTTCTTCTTTTTTTTTTTTTATACAATGTTCTGGCATCAACTCGTGACCCTGGCCTGTGCCAACATAATTCAGATTCTGCCCCAGTTCTGGGCGACAGTTCAAATTTGTCCGGCGTTTCTCGGGGCCAGTTGCTCCCCTGCCATGTACTGAATCCCGTTGTTATGAGCAGCATTGATTAAGAGATCGGCTTTCAGGCCACACTTGCACCCAGGACTCCCAGTGTCCCAGGACTTCCTGAGAACAAAGCTGACCACCCACCCGTAGGTCCCCAGAGGGATGCCTGCTCCCCACCAAGCGTAGCCCCAGACACCCAGAGCAAGCTGGGAGGATGCTCCATTCCTGCCTGGCTGCTGAGGTCCTTTGTGTAAGGTTTTGTTTTGTCTTCTCAAGGAAAGCCTAGCCCTGCCTTTGCTCCATTAGAACCGGATCATCTGAAGGGGCCCGTTAGTCACGGATTCCAAGTCATTGTGGAGGGATGGGGCATTTTCAGTGTCAAAACTTCCAGTGACCTTTTACGTTCTGAGACGAAAACCCTGAGGCATCACGCACTCTTCCTCACTGGACGCAGAGAAGGGACCAGGAAGTTCAAGGTTCTTTGCAGAGGTCTCTTAGGGCAATAGTGACAACAACAATAATTTCCTTTTAAAGGGGGACCTTCTGGAATGCTGGAGGCTCTATCTGGGCCATCTGTTGTTGGAACAAGCCTGGGCAGGCGTGGCATTGATTCCACTGGACAACAGAAAAAAGCCAAGCTCCAGGGCCAGAGCCAAAAGGGAGAAGCAATCATTGGACTCAGTTCTGCCTCCCTCCAGTAGCTTCAAAGAGGCCCCTCCACATTCAGAACATCACTGGCATAACCAGGTGCCACCCACCACAGAGACCCCGACCAGAGTTAAGAGGTCAACAAGAAATTTTTCCAGCTAAAGCTGAGTGGTTTACATGCTTGACTATCAGCACGGTAAAAGTGTGGAGGTTGGAGTCCACATAGAGGCACCTTGGAAGAAAGGCCTGGCAATCTACCTCCGGAAAAAGCAACCATCAAAACCCTATGGAGCACAGTTGTACTCAGACACACATGGGGTTGCCATGAGTTGGCACCAACTTTATGGTTGCTGGTCCTGGTAGTCCAGGACAGGCAGGAACAGGAAAGGAAGTGTGAGCAGGCACAGAGGGAGCCTCCCTCAGAAACAAGATGTCCCACCATCTGGGGAACGGGTTTGAAAGGCAGCCGGGGAAGAAGGGACACTGCGGTGGGTGCAGGGAGGTGACGGGGGCCAGTACCAGTACGACTGCAGAGCTCTGGGGGCTTAGCCCTGTGAGAGGAAAGCACCTCCCTGGCCTGGGGTCTTCTCAAACAAAAGGAGCCTGTCACAGGCAGATCCATTCTAGGTAGCACCAGTGGTCAGTGATGACTCTCAGGGCCCTGGGCCTAGCCACTGCCTTTGTGCTGATGAAAAGAAATAGAAAAAGACATCCCTGTGGGTGTACCTCGATGCCAACTAGCGTAAAGACGGGCTGGGTTTCAGTCCTCACTCATTCACTCCCTAGGCCTTCCAACCTTGTATCTTTTTTTTTCTTTTTCACATATCACACAGTATAATCGTTCAATCATATTAATAAGAGCTGTGCGATCAATGCCACAACTTCAGAACGTTTTCTTCTTGTACTCATTGCTATTAGCGCCCCATGTCCCTCCTCTTCCCCTGCTGTGCCCCTGAGTAATTTTTTTAAAACATTTTATTAGGGGCTCATACAACTCTTATCACAATCCATTCATATACATACATCAATTGTATAAAGCACATCCGCACATTCTTTGCCCTAATCACTCGCAAAGCATTTGCTCTCCACTTAAGCCCTCTGCATCAGGTCCTCTTTCCCCCCCCACTCCCCGCTCCCCCCGCTGGGTAATTATTAATCCAGTTAGTCTCTCTACAGGTCTACTTATCCTGGATGTCGAACACAGAAAATCAAATAAAACACAAAGAAGAAACAAACAAAACCCAAAAACAATGACTAGACAAAACATTTTAAAATACCATCAAAAAGGAAGCAGAAAATATTAAAAATCAAAACAAGTTTAAAATGGGCCTAAAGCAGTGGTTCTCAACCTTCCTAATGCCTGGGCCCTGTAATTCAGTTCCTCCTGTTGGTGACTCCCCAACAATAACATTATTTTCATTGCTACTTAATAACTGTAATTTTGCAACTGTTGTGAATCTAGCAACCCCTGTGAAGGGGTAGATCAACCCCCAAGGGGGTCGCGACCCACAGGTTGAGATGAAATGGTAAGGTATAACATTTTAACCTAGCTACATCTTTGACTTCACAATGCTCTTGTCCCGACAGCCAGGCTCTTCACATCCCTGATCTGTGTTCAAAGGGGATCCAAACGGATTTGGGCTTCCACTGTCATCCATAACTGGGGGTTCACAATTTAAGCTCCGCACTTCAGTTGGATTTTATTACTTACAATCCGTGGATCACACAGGCTCGTGTGCTTATTCCATGTGGACTTAGTTGGCATCTCTTCTAGATGGCTGCCTGTTTGAAGACAAGCCTTGTGACCCTAGACATGATTCTTGCTGATAGCTGGGCACCATCGGGTTTCCTCGCTACACTTTCCTATAGTATCCGTCTCTTCAGTGACTGCTTCATGAGGGTGAGTATAGAGTAGGCCATGTCACAAGAACTAGTTGTTCTTAGAGCGGGACTATAATTCATTGTGAGCACAAATCCATTCATCTCTCTATGGTTAATAGGTAGCTCTACAATTCAGTGTGGCATGACAAGTCATAACAGTAACAGATTTCTCAAACCCCAGTTCTAGATGTTCCTTTGAGGACTAAGGTGTGCCTGACCCAAAGCAGAGTGTTATGTATTGCCTCATCGGCATGTGAAAGTCAGACAATGAATAAGGAAGGCCTAAGGCAAATCAGTGCGTTTGAAATGTGGTGCTGAAAAAAAATATTGAAAGTACAGGGTTGGGGGGGCGGGGGGGCTGCTAAAAGGACTAAGAAACATGTCTTGGAAGAAGTATGGCCAGAGTGCTCCTTAGAGAAAAAGATAGCAAGACTTTGAACATGTTTTCAGAAAAGACCAGTCCCTAGAAAAGCACATTACGCTTGGTAAAGAGAAAAGATTGCAAAAACAAACAAAGGTAGGCCCTCAACCAGATGGATTGACACCGTGAGGACGGCTCAGGCCGGGCAGTGTTTCGTTCTAGCGTACACAGAGTTGCTGTGGGGGAACTGACTCTTTGGCGTCTACAATATGTTCTAGACTCTTGTGGATAGCAAAGCCAGACTGAGTCTTCCATTCGGACTCTATAAGGCTTTGGGATTATCTAACCTCTGATTCCTAGTGAAACACTAAGGGAAAGATACTAAGATTCTATGATCATAAGGTGCTTGAAAATCATTTAACATAAAAAAAGCATGACAATATTTGTGTCTGCAAATTGTACAGTGTTCATATTAAATATGGTCATTATCTTGCTCCGAGTCTCTGCGCCCTGCATATTGTTTCAGATACTGTGTCTTCTGTGTCATTCAATGGATCCTGAGGATTCCCTTGGTGAGACCTGAATGGATTTCTGTTTATCTTTTGCCCTGTATATTTGCAAGAGATTTTATGGTTTGCGCATTTGAATCAAATATGACTTTGGGCAGGATGAGTCTATGCTCCAAGAGTGGCTCATTTCTAGGGCATCCACTCAATGTCTGGTGGAAGCCAGGTTTAAACTTTGGCCGAGG